>NC_071531.1:59049886-59406264 GCF_026979565.1 Vidua chalybeata | reverse complement strand
CTGTGATAGTGGGAGAATATGTGATGAAAGCAATCACATTTAGAACATTATCCATTTCCAGACTGACAGTCAGTGACAGGACAAGTGGTAGCTGTTTAATGAATTATTTTGAAACCTGGCTAGTGCAATGAATTCCCCTTGGATTTTTTTCTATCCACATTTTCTAAGGCCATTTGCATGTAATTATATTTTCCTGCATTTAATTGCTTTTATCTATAGTTGGATTATAAAAGGACTGCCTTTAGCATACACAGGAAGCAGCACATTTAAAAGCACATAAAATGCAAATTTACCTAAAATTTTGGTTAGGAAGGATGTAGTAACAGCTCCTTAGCTGATGTCAGAGAACATAACTCCATAGAAGTCACAGGCATAGTGCTAATGTATTCAAGCTGAGCCTGTATCCTCCTTAGGTCCATATCAAAGTAATAAATCATCAAAGCTTTCTTTGTTCATTCTCACCAATAGTTTGTAATGCCACATTCAGTTCTAATTGGTTTATCCTAATTTCCTTTTTGTCAGTGCCTTTTTGTGGCACTGGCAATTTTCAATGACGTGCATCTTGTTATTTCGTAGGCAAAAATTAATGCCAGTAATAATTAGACATCACTGAAGCCCAGGATTTAAAGAGAAATAGGTTCACATAGTGAAGATAATAGCAATATTATCTCAATTTTTCAGTATTTTCTGAATGCCAATGGCATGATATCCGGGCGTGTTTGATCTCCAAACAGTATGGAGAAAATGGAAGCTTATTTCCATTAGCTTAAAAACAGCCAAAACCAGACATCGCAAATTTATCTGTGCAAGCTAAACCTAAAATGATAGTGGCAATTCACTCATTCTATATTGGAGTAGAACAGAAAAAAACTGTGACCAATAACAAACCCTGTAATTTGGGAAAGTCTATACACACGTGCTTGTATGACTTCTTATGTGGAGAAAATCACTTTGTACTAAAACTAACAGCTGTAGTGGGGACTGGATATTTTACAGAGAAATATATAGTGGGCATGTTTTATCCTCCCTATCCTTAATTTGCTTTGAAGCCTCCAAAACTGCATGGCATTTTGTATTGTATCTGACTGATGAGGAGATCATTTTCCCCTAGTAGCTCTCAGAGTGCTGTGCCTTGCACTGGTAGCTGGAAAGGTGTTGATAACACATGTTTGGCTGCTGCTGAGCAGGGCTGGCACAGCATCAGCACTGTCTCCCCAGCCCTTCCCTCCTATCGGTAGTCTGGGGTGGGCAAGATCCTGTGAAGGGAAATATCTAGGCAAGCTGGCCCAAAGTAGCCACAGGTATATTCCATACCATATTGAAATGAACAGGGCTAATGCCTTTATTAATGTTCAGCTGTTTATTGAAAAGATCAGCTGGGCAGGGGGCCCGACATGGAGCCCGCCCCTGCTGTTGTAGCTTTCCCAGGTAGTCAAAAGGAAGGAAGTGTGCAGAGTCTGTCACTGAAGTCCAGAGCAGCAGCTGTCCCTTCTTCTTTCCTTGTGGCACACTGGTAGCCAAAGGGTGAGGAGGCGTGGCGTGCAGAGTCTGTTGCTGAAGTCCACAACAACAGCTGTCCCCGCTCCTTCCCATGTGGCAGCACCAGGATTCTGTCTGTCTCTGCTTCCCACAGCCTATTCTAGTCTAGTCTTTTTAGGTGATGATGACGGGCAAAAGTTGATCAGGGGATGTGTTTCCCTCTTCTTCAGCTAGGGCATTTGTCTAGCCCCCTATACTGTGTTTAGTTCTTTATTTAGGGGCGTCTTTATCCCCTAAAAATACTCCCATGATCCCAAGGGTTTTTTTATTTGCATTTTAGTCCCAGAATGTCAGCGTGGGGGGGTTGGGAGGCTGTTTATCTCCAAGTAGTTTAGAGAAAACAAACAGAGCAATTAGCTAATTAACATTTCAATATGGATACTCAGCTAGAGTTAGTAGTTGTTTCAGTGTTGCCATGGGAACTAGGAAGGCCCTGCCTGGGAGTATCGGGAACTTTGCTCATTACAACAATATGACAGCAGCTCAGATACAAAAGCTAAGAAAAGGAGTAGGAGTGGGGGCATTTGTTATTTACAATGTTTGCTTTCGCAAGCAACCACAGCATGTGCTGATGCCCACAGCTTCCAGGAAAGTGGCTGAACATCACTTGCTGGTGGGTAGTAGAGATTTAAATTTTTGGTTTTTCTTTTTGATTGTGCAAAACTTTTGCTTTTACTTAATAAATGACCTTATCTTGACATACGAGTTGTTTTCTTGCTTATCTTCTCTATCCTGTCCAGTTGCGAAAGAGGAGTGACAGAATGGCTTGGCGGATATCTGGTGTCCAGTCAAGTTAATCTATTGTTAAGGCAAGTAATCTGAAAACATTTCCTACAATGATGATCAATTCTCTCACATATTTTCCTTACCCTCTTGTGGGGCTTTGAAGTCAGCTGCCATCTGAAATGTGGTCTTTGGGTCAGAGATTCCTTTTTCTATTTCCCTCCCTGTTGAAGTGAGGCCCCAGTCCTTATGAATTTCCATACTGATGGTACAAGGAATCAGTAAAGCAGGGTCTGATGAGAAAGAGGATTTGTGAAACAACCACTAGAGAAATCCATGTTGGTGGACTTGTGCTTCAAGATTGAGATTTTTAAACCTACATGATATAAGAACCTGATTGTAGGATATGCTTAGTGTAGTGAAAATGTGATTTATTTAGTTAAGGTGTCCATTAAGTTCTTGTAATCTGCATATCCTAGTCCTACAAGTAATTAGTGCTGATGTGCTCTGAAAGTAACCTGAACATGAAACCAAGTCAGTAGTAGATATGAGATGTCACAAAATAAATAGATAAATATTAGGGAGTTAGAGAAAGCACTTCATTAAAAACTCAGTATTCAGGCAAGGTTAGAAGTAAATTATAGATTCAACCTCCCTCTAGGTTTGTTGGGAACAAGGGTCTATGTGCTGAAATCTCTTGGATAGCGTTGTCATCAGCTAAAAAATAAAATGCACCACCAAGGACTTATGTGTTTTTTTTTTTTTTTCCTGAACATGAAGTGTAGGGGGAAAAAGGAAAACAGGAAAGCTTAAAAGAAAGGAATATAAGAGGGGAAGAAGGAGTGGTAAATACTGATTAAAGCAATAGGAAACTTACCTTTGACCCATGGTGGAAGGTCGACATGGCTAAGCTGGCATTGCGCAATTTAGTGTTTAACATATTGTTCTGTGCATCAACATTTTGATTTCATATTCATTTGATAAATAATGCAGTGAGAACAGAAAAAGGTACACATGAAGCTCCTTTGACATTGCTTGTAACAGTGGAAAGGAATAGACTTGCAGTGCCTGGAATGTCAGTTGCCACACATACTAACAATTATACAGAAAAAAAGCTCTCAGACAGCAAAATGAAAAATTATCTTCTTGCAAGTAACTCTGCTGCTGTACTGGAAAGACTTAAATAAACTTGCATGTCTTTTGCACATGCTGCAAAGTGAGAACTGTATCTCTAGCTTATTTATTCTGTGTTGCAGTTGAATTGGGCATTTTCAATGGGATGACCCTCAAACTGAGACAGTATCTGGATTCCTTACGTGTATACACACAAACACACACACACATACATATATATAGAGAGAAACATATATATATTGCAAATATCAACCAAATATGTGTAGCTCATCCAAGTCCCTGGGGAGAATCTCACTGGAGACATGAAGTCTCATCTACCAGAACAAATTGAGAGCACTTTCCCTGACCGAAGTGAGGCTCCTCTTTCCCAGTGCCTTTACTTCTTCCTTTTGGGTGTGCTTTGCAGCTCATTTTCTGAGTGAAAACAGCCAGTATTGTGAGAGACCGGGGAATTACATGCACAGTTTATACAGTGAGAAGCCATTCTTAAAGTATGAGACACCCCACCCCTAGGAATAAGAAAGGAGTAAGGTTAAGGTATAATCAAAAGAGATTTGCCAGCTTGTTTCCACAATATATGTTGATGACAGGAGTTAGAAACAGTTAGTGGTATTTCCTCTTTTCTGTAGTAATGAGGCCAATTGTTACTTTTGACTTTTATTATGACCAGCAATCTGATTCAATGAGCAATCACATATAGTAAGTGTAATTCTATTACTTATTGCTTTGTTCACTATTCACTTTACAATTTGGCTTTAGATAGCTATCATTTCAAATTATTTGGTTCAGTGCTGCAATTAGACAGCCGATAGTCCTAAGAACTGCTTTCTTCTGGCACATGGTAATACTTGAAGAATAATTCCATTCTCCCCATCGAGACAAAGCTGCTGAGAACAGTGCATTCAATTTTCTCCTATTCCAGATTGGCTATTTGAGTTACTGCAGCTCCTGAACTTATGCAGTTTCAGCTGCTTACTTATCTGCAATAAAATTGTTAGAACTAAGGAGGCTCTGAAAGCTTTTCTGATTAACAGGCTTGATGCCTTGTAGAGTGCATTACTGCTATAGTGAGAATTAAATATATGGGAATTAAGAAGCTTGGTAGGCTTGGTGTCCCAGCAATATGAAGGAGATGATTTAAAAAAAACAAAACAAAAAAGTTAATTTGGTTCATTCTTGCTTGAATTGGGTCAGAGACAGCAAGTTGCATTTTTCCTAGTGTATTAGTTTTAAGAGGTAGCCCTACCGTTAAACAGAGTAAGTTCTGATGGATAACTAAAGATTTAGGTGGTTGAAAGGCTTTTACATAAGACAAAATTACTACAAAACAAACAAAAAACTCCCTATATTCATATGATAGTAGCTGTCTGCCCATTTCTCTTTTTGCCACAATCTTTGCCCCAAATATTAAAAAAATATTGTCAGATTCTGTTTTTGTTACAATTTTTTTCTCAGTAATGAAACATCAACATTTTCATGGTTTGTACACTACATGAAATATAATATTTTGCTGGAATCCTTTGACCTTTTCAAAAACATGTATTTTGATTGTCTGGCAATTCTGCTATTTCCCTGCAGGTTAGAAAGGAAAACTATGTTTTGTGGAGGAGGTGAATTTACAGTGGTGTTGCACTGGGCTCTGTGGCAGGTATTCATATGCAGCCTGGATATAGGGATGGTGGTGATTTGTAATGGTTAGTCCTGCAAAGTGCAGTGACCTAGACAGATTTTCTTTTTCTTTTTCATTTTCCTTTTTTTTTTTTTTTTTTTTTTTTCTCCCTGGGTATCATTGTAATAAGATCTATTTTGATGAAAAGAAGAAAAACCTCCTCAGAAAATGTCCAATTACCCAAGATGGAACTCAAGCAAAGCCTCCAGGAATGACACCTAATTCTGTCTTGCACCTGAAGCCATCTTCTTTTTTCCCAGCAATGCTGGTAAACACAACTTTTCTTTTCAGCACAGATGCTTCAGGCTGACAAAAATTCCTTGCACACTGTTTTGTGAAAAATGTCAGTGTTCAGAAAAAACCTTTTTTGTATCAAAATGAAAATCAGACTTTTCAAAATATTTTATTAGTAAGAAAAAGACCAAACTCTTGTCCTCTGAAATGGTATGAAATAAACAGGCAGGACACATGTATATGTATAAGGCAGAGAGAAGCAAAAGTTAATCTGAGCCACCGGTTTTCTTGGACCAAGTGAGAGTGTTGAATAGGGCCTTAATGCTTCTGGTAGTGTTTCACCTGACTGGGATACCCCTTGGAGGCTATGGTTTTGACAGGCTGATACAATAACCATGAAGGTAAAGGTGTCTCACTTAAAAAACTTCTGCCCAATCCTACCCACAGCTGGAGAAGTTTGTAGAGCATCAGACTTGCTGGGTTGAATCACTGCTATCTCTTTCTGTACCTGAAGCTCTGTGGGTGCTGTTCCAGCCAGCAGCAAAACTCCTCATCATGCTGGACATTCATCTTCCTCTGCATCTTCTTTATTCTATGTGTTTTGGTCCAGACTAATGGCATGAGACAATTAGATTTTTCTATCAGATATGACAAGTCCCCTATGCATCTGGATGGATTTCTTCATCCTATCCTGGATGGGTTTCTCCTGCACCTTTTCCATTTTCATACTTCCTCACTTCAATTTGTTTAAAGTCTTTTTCTAATGGGAAGCACTCTCTCTTTTCATAGCCAGTGTCCTCTTTTAAATTTCTGCATAAAACATTTGTGCATATTAGGCACTTGTGTTTCATGCTGCATAAATTTCTGCTGCATTTCCGTGGACAACCTTGCATTTTACTTCTTTTACATTCTTACATATGTTTAACATCTCTGGTGGTGACATAGACAGTAAGATTGTGTCCTCAGCAAGTTTACCAATGACACTGAGCTGTGTGGTGCAGTCAATACACTGGCGGGATGTTGCATCTCGGACTTTGGGTTTAAATCGGGGTTCTGATATGTGTTAGCAGATTCTGTGTACCCTCCATGTATCCCCCGGGTTTTGCCCACTGTGGTAGCTGGTTCCCAGGTTGCCTTACCATGCGGGCCTGGCTCCCATTCCCCCCTCTGGGTCCTTTCCTGCCATTACCCCTCCCCTGTGGCTGGGGTCACCCCGGCCCTAGTGCCAGCC
The DNA here is from genome assembly GCF_026979565.1 of Vidua chalybeata. Classification (NCBI taxonomy): domain Eukaryota; kingdom Metazoa; phylum Chordata; class Aves; order Passeriformes; family Viduidae; genus Vidua; species Vidua chalybeata. The sequence goes on along the minus strand of NC_071531.1, from coordinate 59,399,734 downwards.
CCGGCCGCATGCCCAGTGGCCCCCCCCGGGCCACGTCACACCCCTCACAGCTGCGGGGCCGCCCCGGGCCCCGGCACCGCCCCTGCTGTGCCCCTATTGGCTCCCCTGGACCATGCCACACCCTGAGACCGCCCCGGGCCCTGGTGCCGTCCCCTACTGCGTCCCTATTGGCTTCCCCAGACCATATGACACTCCCCCGTTCCACCCCCGATAAAAGCCTCACGAGGCCGGGGCTGCGCGGCCATATTCCCCAACACAGAAGCTGGAAACGCACCAATAAAATGCTCTCAGCTCCTGCCGCGGGGAATTTGGTCCTTTCTTCACCGCCTTTATCGAGGTCCCTTGCGCGCGGTGGTAGAAACAACCGACCCACCTTCCCGGAGCGTGTGGCGCCTGGGAACAGCGGCGGGACCGGGATTGGAGGAGTTGCGGTGCCCCACCAGACACGGCAGCTGCTCTGGACCCAGGAGAAAGAGCAGAACGCCACAGAGGGAAAGGATTCCATCCAGAGGACCCATGATAGGCTTCAGTGAACTTTATTAAGTTCTACAAGGCCAAGTGGAAGCTCCTGCCCCTGAGACAGGGCAATCCCAAGCACAAGTACAGGCTAGGTGGAGAACAGAACAGGTTGAAAGCAGCCCCAAGGAGAGAAACTGCTGGATCCCAGGTTTGGGTTCAGATTAGGGGTTCTGATATGTGTTAGTTAGCAGATTCTGTGTACCCCTGTGCACCCCCTGTGTTTCTCGCCCCCCCCCCCCCCCCGCGGTGGTCCGCTCCAGGTTACTTACCATTGGAGCTCACCATGCCAGTCCTGTAACCACCCCCCGTCCGCTCCGGAGAGTTCGGTGTCTGTTACCCCGCTCCCACAACCCCATTCACCCCGGAGGCCCATGTCCGCCCCTGTCGCGTCCCCGTTGGTTCCCCCGATCCACGTCACTCCCCCATAGCCTGCCCCCATTGGGTGAGGGGGGCTTCCGCCTCCTTCGGCCCACCCCCTATAAAACCCAGTGTGTTCTTTTGTTTGGGGCCATTTTCATCCACGCAGCGCTGGGAGTGAGTTGTGCTTCTCTGCTGCAGATCCATGCAACAATAAAAACTCTCCAGCTGACCATGCGGATGAAGTGGACAATTCCTTTGCCTCTTTGTCTTGCCCCTCGTGCACGGCAGCAGAATGTGGCTAGCCCACCCCGGTGCGTGGAATGCAGGGTGCCCGGGACTTGCGGTGCCCTGGTCCCACCAAGAAACAGCGCCGTAGCCAGGCTCTCCAGAGCTGCCCGGGACCGGGGAAAAGCAACGCAACACCACAAGTGACGCCCAACATAGAGGCCAGGGGCAGCGGAGCCGCCAGTGCAGACGGAGAATCACTGAGAAGCACCTGGAAGCCACACGGAGAGCCGCTGCCACCGGCGTGGGGCTATGCCACTGACCAGCGAGCACTGCTGCCGAGCCGAGCAAGCAGCAGTCTGCACCGGAACAGTGCTTCGTGCCGGACTGAAAACAGGAGCACAGACTCCCCGAAGTAGGTCAGTGAAGTCTCCACCACCCCCAAGGAAAGCACACAGTGCTTTCCCTGTGTGGGAGAGGAAGCATGACTTTTCATGGCCACAGAAAGCCGAAGAGAAGCCATTTCCTGGGGGCTGAGGACCCTGGTTGCAGTTTTGTTTACGGAGATTCCGGTTTGGTGAGTATTTAGAGGTAGGGACAGACCCAGCTAATACTCTCCTTCACGTGGGTGGGCTTTGCCACGTTCCCGGGGCAAGGGGACGTGTGGTGCACAGTGCGAGCGGCGGCCACTGGGGTCTTTTGCCTTTTTTGGTTTTTTTCTGCTTTTCCTGCAACCAGGGGTGAGGTCGGGTGGGTGGAAATAGCATGGGGACCGTGCTAACTGCCCAACAGAAGGAATTCTATACCCAAGTTAAAGAAATCCTGACGGTGGAGGGTAGTTTAATGGTGAAGGGCACCTACCCCAAGAGTTCTGTTAAAAACTTTGTTCGATGGTTGTGCTTTTCCTTCCCCCACGTGTCCACCGAGGACATTCGCAAAAAGAGTTCTGGGAGTGGGTGGGAGCAAAATTAGCAGAGGGAATTGAGCGCAGGGATCCCTTTGTGAAAGATTGCTTCCTTAAGCTCCATGTGTCAATGTGGGAGGTTGTAAGAACAGAGAGCGCAGAATGCAAGCTGGGAAGGGGAGAAGCCATCGGACAAAACTGTTGTTCTCCCTGAACCTGTTTCCCCACCTTCCTCTTCTACCCCTTCTACCCCTTACCCGGGTGGGCAGGGAGGAGTACTCTGCCACTCTAAGGTGCAGGGCAGCTCCACAAACGTGGACCATGCTCCTGGCTCCCCCAAGCCCCCCCAGCGCCCCCGCCTGAGCGAAATTGGCCACTTCGCTGAGGAACTGACCCCAAACCCTCATTCCAATCCCTTTTTCCCAGTTAGAAATCCCAGTTCTGGCGCTACCCCACGCAGTTCTGTTTAATTTAATACAGAAAATAAATTTCTTTGTTCCCCTGAGGAAGCCACAGCCACGTGGTCGGTGCCTTTGTCTCCACAAGATGGAGGACGGCCACCTGGGGGGGCTTCTTTTTCCCACAATCCCTTTCTCTCCTTTGTTCTCTGTGTCCCCGCCTTTGACCCAACCCCCTCCTGCCTCCCTGTGGGCTTGGGCACTACCCCCTTGGGAGATCAGGTTACTCCCCCATCCACTGTTCCTCCTCGTGTGGGCGTTCCCTCCAGTCCTCTACATGTTCTCCCAGTTGCGTCATTGACCCCGCCCTCTCCCTCTGGGGAGACCTCTGTCGTCTCCGCCCTGCTGTCTCAGGAAGGGGGCAGCCCCTGTCCTGTTCCCCCGCACCGTCTTCCGCAGCTCCCTGCGGCCATTAAAGCTTTCCAGCTGACCATGCAGACGAAGTGGACAATTCCTTCGCCTCTTTGTCTCGCCCCTCGTGCACGGCAGCAGAATGCGGCCAGCCCACCCTGGTGTGGAACGCAGAAGTGCCTGGGAGGAAGCGGCAGCCCCAGTCTGCTGAGAAACAGCGCCCTAGCCAGGCTCTCTGGAGCTGCCGGGGACCAGGGAAAAACAACGCAATGCCGCAAGAGACGTTGGGATACTGGTGGATGAGGAACTCAACATGACCCAGCCATGTGTGCTCCCACCCCAGAAAGCCAGACACACCCTGGGCTGCATCAAAAGAAACATGGCCAGCAGGTCAAGGGAGGGACTGTACTTGTTTGTGAGACCCCACCTGCACTGCTGCTTCCATTTCTGGGGTCCCCACCATAAGAAGGACATGGACCTACTGGAGTGAGTCCAAAGGAGGCCACAAAGACGATCTGAGGACTGAAACACCTCTCCTATGAAGACAGGCTGAGCGAGTTGTGGTTGCTCAACCTGGAGAAGAGGAGGCTCCAGGGAGACCTTAGAGCGCTTTCCAGTACCTAAAGGGGGCTGCAAAGGAGCTGGAAATTGACTTTTTACATCGACACGTAATGACAGGACAAGGCAGGTTTATATTAAATATTACAAATAAACTCTCCATTGGATGTTGGAACAGGTTGCCCAGAGAAGCTGTGGATGGATGCCTTATCCCTGGAAGCATTCAAGGCCAGGTTGGATGGGGTCCTGGGCAACATGGTCTAGTGGAAGGTGGACCTTCCCATGGAAGGGGGTTGGAACTGGATGATTTTTAAGGTCCCTTCCAACCCAAATCATTCTGTGGTTTTATGATATGACTCTATGATAATCTTTTGTGTGTGGGTCTTTAACTAAAGTACCATGGGCTTTTTTGACCTTCAAGTAAGCTGAGATGGAAACAACAGCTGAAATTAAATAATCAATGTGTTCTGGAACTATAAGTAATAGGGCTGTTTTTGAATGCCCATAAGTTACAGGAGAGGGGAAGATTCTCTTATCGCTTTTATATGCCTCAACTCTAGATGTAACACACCTTTCAAAGCTTTAAGATTACTGCTGGGAACCTCGACACAACCTGCTGAGGATTAATTTACTTTTAACTATGGTATGTGATTTAGTCTGCTATCACACAATTTTGAATAATAATTTTACTGTCTAGCTATTTTCACTTTTGACATTCACTTAAACCTTTCTTATATTGTAAAGAAAATAACTTTGATGTAGGCAGTTATACAGTAATTTAACCTTTACGTCTTCATTATTTGGGCATTTCAGTTGTATAACTTGTCTTAAACACCTCATTCCTCCTTCCCATCTATCAGATCACAGTAAAGATACCTGTATCAGTGAAAATTTAACTTTCAATTCTAGTTTCAGGTAGAAGTTTTTCAATATAACTTGCTATGTTACAAAAAAAAAAATCTTTTGATAACAATATTAGGTATAAGAAAGAGACTGATCTTAATGACTGTGTAAAAAAAAACTTTCCTTGACTACATCAGATCTTTTGTTAGATTTGGAAACATAATTTTATTGCAGAGAGAAGAGACAATTGTTTTTTATAGATTGATTTTCTAGGAATGAGTGTAGGAGCTTGAGCTTCCGTTCTAGACTTGCTTGATTATCTCCAAGGTAAAAGCTGGGTTAGATCTGCCATGAGATAGTTATATAAATTACCTTTTCTTAAGAGAAACATTTAAGATGTAGCTCAAATCTTATAAAGAGGGAGAACTGCACTCATACAGCTCTTCACAGAAACAGGGAACACTTTACAGTAGATATCTGCTTTCATCATGCATTGCTTTTACATGAGCTGTTATGAACCACTGCTTGAATAAAATTGCATTATTGAATGTTGATCATGTAATGAGCATTCTGTGTTTTCTTTCAGGGATTAGTTGTCAGATTAGATTATGTGAGGGTCTGAAGCAAAATGAACTGTTTCCCTTTCTCCCTCTGGGAAAAACAGACAATGCAGATTTCTCTAGCAAAGTTTTGCTACATGAGAACTTGGTATTCACATGAAAAATATGCCTCTAAGCTCTGTTATTACTGCCTGTCCTCTTTCTAAAGTTTGTAGAAGTGCTGTAAAAGGAAGAAATGTAATAGGCACAGTCAACAAAGAAGAAATAAAGTCTGCCATGAGAAATTGCATAGCGTTATGAAGCTCATCTGTACAAGCATGTATAGTAGTTCAAAAGAGAACAGAATAAACCCTTGCTTTTGTAAGTTCAATGAAGTCTTTTGCAATTAATGGATAGGTAATTGATCTAACAGCTACAGGACTTTAAAAACCAGAGATAGTTCTCAATACACAATTATATGAATTTTAAACTCAAGTTGATAATTGGAATGGATTCAATTACAAGTTTTAGCTTCAATTCTGTTACAGTGTTTCTCCACACATAAGGATATCTTTAGAAAATCAGATTTCTTGGATGTATACCTTAGCACAAATGAATATTTGGTTTATTGAATATTTCACAAATTTATTTTCTTTGTTTTCCTGGGGACTCTTTTTCAGGTCTTTATAGTCTTAAAACTTATGCTATCCTTAACAGAGTTTTTCTTCATGCCACACCTGACTACACATTTAAGATTTTACCCATAATGTGTTTTTTAGAGTACAGTTGCAGCAAGACTTAAAATAGAGATAGTAGTTAAATATCTCTCTTTCAGTTTTATTTTTTATTTTCAGACCTTATTTTCTGAGAAACACTTGGGTAGTGTGGGTCTGATCACATGTCAGGGACAGCTCAGGCTGGAGGGATGAGATAATAGAGAACAGCAAGAGCAGAAAATTCCCCTCCCAAACCTACTCTGCCTGTTCAATTTCTATTCTGTCCAGAGGAGCTATAAAACTTGAGAGAGGTGAGTAATAGATTTGAGAGTCATGAGAAATATAAATTATAGCTAGAAATTTCCTATCATCATCCCATGCAGTTAATGATAAACAGTCAATGAGATGTATTCACTTCTAGCATTTTTATAATGAATCTATTGCTTCCATGACAGCTTACTGTCAAACATTATGCTTTGGAATTTATAACTTTTGATACCATTTTAATACATGGTCTGGATATGCTAAAATCTATTAATTTTCTTTTTAAGAGTATGACACTTTCACCTAATAAACCTAATGCCTAATGAAGTCCAAATGTCTCTGCAAACACTTGCCCCTGCACAAGGAAGATTTTCCTTTTTCCTTCTTTTTGTCTCTCTTCCTCCTTTTCTTTCTCTTTCTTTCTCTTCATTTCCTTCTTTTCTGTTTATTAAATGACTGCCAATCAAAAGAGAACAAACAATATTTCTAGAGATTAATGGTTCAGTGGCTCAGAGGAAATAAGAAAATACAAATTAGATTATTTAAAATTGTAATTGCATAAAAAATTATCACTTCTGTACTTACCACCTAATTTATTATTGATCTTCCAACTAGTTCTCTATGTGTTTACAATCATATATACTAGATGTCTTCAAAAGCATTCAAGTAATGACTGCTCTCCAAGCCTGGTTCATCTTTGCATCATTCTGGGCATGCAGAGTTGTTTGCCTAGTGATCAGACCAGATTCAAGAGGCAGGAAAATGCAGTGTTGTATCTCTGCTAGCCGAAAAACAGGTCTCACCTTTGAAATTATGCTTGAATATCAACCTTTTCACTCATCTGTGTTTGAATCTGATTGCTTTTACCAGAAATATTTACATTAAAACTTTCCTACCTTTTGCACCCACCCTAGCCCTAAGGAGGCTATGATTTTCAGCAACAAGAAATGCATAGGGTTGAACACAAATCTATTTCTACTATAAAGGTCTGGTTCCCCCCATGCTACTTTTATGGCAGTTTAACTCTACAGATTTTATTAGCTGCCAAGGCAGGTAAGCTGTTTGGGAAACAGTTTCCTTTTCCTGCATTGCCTGGCAGGCAGTTGCAGCCTCCTTGCCCTCAGATTTCTCCATAGTGATAGATCTCAAAGGTAGCTCAGCCTTTTCCTGACTTTATTGATGTCCTGTTTTGCTCACTAGTTATTCTTCCTTTTCTGCTAACATGGGAAGGATGAGACCTGCCTTGTAACAAAGAAGTTTTGGAAGGAGTAAGTGACATATTCAAGTCATGTCTGGAGGAGTTTCTTACTGCAAGCTAAATAGCACTGAAGATCAAAACACAGGACAATGGCAGTCAAGACCTTTTGTTTATTTTTATACTTTACAATTTAAATATGAATCCCATCATTTAGAGGAGTATCACATGCATATTCTTTTTATAAGTACAGACAGGGCATTTTAATGCACTGTCTTATTGCAGAAATCTACACAATTGCTAATAAGCCTGGTGTTCTTTTAAATAATTCCATGCTGAAGTTGGAAAAAACCCAGCTTCCTGTTGTCTTCTAATAGAAGAGCTGGCAGTTTGGTAACATCTCATAACATATGCAGGTTTCATGTATGTTCATTACCTGGAGTCCAGGTAGTGCTGCCTAATTGCACAATCAGACAAGCAGCTATAGAGGAACTAGTAACTAATAGAGCTACGGTGGAGCCCCTCAGCTCTTACAGAGGTTGTACATAAATGTGGCAGCAGCATGTGTGGCTATCCTACTTACTAAAGTCAAGATGGGAACAAATGGAAACACAAAGGGAGAGCTCCACAGAAATGGGTGCAAAGCAGTATAATGGACAGGGTAAATGGCAGAGGTGGTGATGTGGCAGCTCAAAGGCAGGAGAGAGGGATGAGAAAGAGAATTTATAATGAGTGCTATGGACTCTATAATCAGATTTTCAAATGTTATAGGGCACTTGGAGATGAGATGTGAACAGCTAATAAGGGTTGTGAGCAAATTAGGATGGAGACCCCACTGGGATAGGGGAACTGTGAGACGAGCTAATTTTCCAGGAGATAAAGCTGTTGCTATCTATCTGAGAGACTAGTATAGGCAAGATGGCTGTGAATGGATATCCTGAAGAGAAAGCTGATAATAAAGCTACAAATAAGAGAGAGAAGATTAAATGGAGATGACTATAGGTATATAGTCAGCTACCTATATAGGTAGCTGTTCTGTAGAGGAATGGGGAAGTGGGTCTAAGACAAGGGGATGTGCTACATCACCCCATGTTGCAGGAAGAGAATGGACCTCAGTACAATACCGTCCTGTGTTGAGGGGTTTTGGTTATGTTTTTCTTTAATTCACTGACAGGGACAACTACGAGTGGAATTCTGCAATTTTGTCTTTTGCTATATTCTCTTGAAACAAATTTTTCTAAAGTCTTCTTTCTAGTAAGTATCTGAACAATTCATAACAAATCATCCCTTCCAGGAGATCATTCATTATTAGACATATTGATGGAATGTTTGAATCTCTAAAGTGGTAATTTATGCTATTAGCTGAGTTGTCTTGATGACCTTCACTACACTAGTATTTTACTCATTCTTTCATATTCTTGTACTTCATACATACCAGAGAATAATTCATATCCTTGGTAACCTTTGCAAATGATTTCCCCAGAGATTTTTCTTCATCAATACCAGAGAAAACTAACCCATTGTCATCATCCCCTAAAAAGTAATTAGCCATGAATAATTGCTCCTTTCTGACATCTTTCTAACTTTGCAAAAGTATAGCAACCTAGAGTTAGCTCAGAAATATTTTATATTTTTCCTTTTGCATGTTTTGACTTTGCTTTCATTTTCTATTTGAATCCCAACTAGTATCTTCACTGTGGAACTATAGCTTGTTGAGATAGTGAATATTTTCCGGGACCACAGGATCACAAGGTTTCTCCTTGTTTTTCTGTCTCAGTCTTGAATGCAGAGCTTAGATTGAAATGGCTGCTTAGAAGAGAGATTAAAGGACTGCCAGGGAGATACCCAAGGAATCTGTGACCTTATGTAGGGAAATTCTAGTTATAGTTACAGATTCCTTATAGTGTTGCCATCCTAGCAGGTTTATTTGTATTCACTGGTAAGAATTTATCTTGCTTATTTACATGTCTAAGACTGAGTAGTACCAGGTGAAAATGGAAAACATTCAGATTATATATGTATGTGTACAGTAGGGAATTGTCTCAAAGAATTTTAAAAAAATTAAATATGTTTCTCTCTCTCTTTTTTTAAACTTATTCTGATAAAAACATACTGGACTATATTAACAATGGACTCAAATGCTAAAGCAGCATCTTCATTGATTTATATCCCTCCGGCATAGCTCAATCTACAAGACATCAACAAACAAAATGCAAATTTTCTCCTGAATGCACAATCTTTTCATGTCACCACAGATTCTGAGAGACTCCATATTATTACTTTTGATCTCTGTGGGTCTTGATATGATGAAATCCTTCTGTAAACTCAACTGCATGCACATTTCATCTGTGCAGAAAGCACTTAAGTTGACTTTATATTTTTTCCACCTTCAAAATTCTTTGTTTCCATCCACATGAAGCTAAATTTCTCAGGGGTAGAGGGATTGAAGCCTCAGTAGAATGGGAAATTGGGAGGAAAATCCCCTATTGACTGCTAGGTATGAAAAAGATTTGTAGGCATCTCATTGGGAGTGTTACCAAAGCTCAGAGGCTTCTGTACTACCTTGTATATAATCTGATATTTTTCATTTGGAGTCCAAATGCACCTAATTATTTTTACAAAAATGTAAAATAAATGTGCATATAAATTATAGATTAGGAATAAGGACTCCCTGGTAAGTAAATTCATATAGTTCATCCTCTTTTTTTTTTTTTTTTTTTTTTTATTGCATTATTGGTTTAAGTTTAAAATAATTAAATCCTTTTTTAAACTTCTATAATTACTTGTACTATTCCTTATTTGTTCCTTCTGAAGCCTCCATATATGAAAGGTTATTTATTGTGGCACTAGCACTTGCTGAAGCTTAATAGGAAAAATTCTTGTAAGTGTCACCATGGAATCTGTCACGGTTGCAAGTAATAATTTTGTTTCTAAAATCTGTCGTCTCCTTTTTTTTCAGAAAAGATACCATGCTGATCTGAAAATTGTCTGTGCTCCAGTCAAATGTACAGAGAAAAAAAACACGTGGTACCAAAGTTTTTCTTAGACAAACCTGGTGAAATTCCTTATTCAGGTGAATTTTCACCTTATTCAGGGGAAATTACTTATGTCAGCAATTAATCTGGTGTGATATTGTTCTAGAAGGCATTGCAGAAGTTAACAGAATGAGTATTGCTGTACCTAGAAATAGTGCTAGCTTTTCCATGCCACTTCTGGGTCACAGTAATGTCAGTTTCTGCTTTTTAATGGAGTCTCATGGCATTTATTGGTGTCTTTTTGTTTGTTTGTTTGGTTTTTTTTTTGTTTTGTTTTGTTTTGTTTTGTTTTGTTTTGTTTTTCCCTATAAGTCCCACATTCTGGGGGCATATCTCATACTTCATTTTTAAAAATGAACAGGTTTGTAGCTCTCGTGGCACCTCAGAAACCCTTGACGGCTTGACCTGAGTTCACCCTATGGTGTCAGAAACACAGAGTTAATTAAAAGAAACAAGCATTCATGAGACTGCTAATTTTTTTTTTTTTTTATTTCTAGACAGCTTTTTTTTTTTTTTTAGACAGTTATATTCCTTGGAGACTGTAGTAGAGATAATTTGTGACTTTTGAAAGCACAAGTCAGCTGTGCAGTGTGCAGTAAAGCTTGCCTCCAAATGGTGTATGTGCTTAAAGTTCAGTGAAGTCTTGGTCACATATTCTGAGTAGAACCTTTTCTACTGGATAAGGGGTACTTTGGCCATACTGGCTTGGGCAACTGATTGAGGTTCAAACCACAGCTATCCTGCAGCTTGTCTTGATAACTGCTGACAATCCTTGTGTGACTTCATTGCTGCCATAACAAGACAGGACTGATGTTATTTTGCCCTTGGCAAGGCTGTTCTGAGCACTGACTCATTGTTTGGAGTGCATTTGGTTATACTGAATGGGATGGGAGGTAGAGGCAGGTTGAAATTGGTGGGCCAAGTATGTGTTGAGAGCAAAGGAAGTGTTGAGATTTGCCCTTCATAAAATTTTGAGTATTCTTTTCTGATACTACCAGATAGACAGGAATTTTATTTTTTTTAGTATTTATATTTACCCACGTGTATTTCCAATTAATTTCTTGCTGGATAGCTGAATCTCTTATCCCTTTGTCTCTGAGGTGTGCTCTGCACAGCACATTGAGGGTCAGTGCAAACTCTGCTCACGCCTCGAGGGAGCCAAAATCTGGGTGTTTGGAGGAGTGAGCCGCAGCAAAGTCAGTGGGTAAGGTAAAGGAATGAGGGGTTTAAAACAACACAGGCCAATTTGCACATCTGTCTTATTTGGGTTGCTGCCAAAGGCTGACAGAGCTACTAAATAGGCTTCCTGTTCATTGTCAGCCCTAATGCCTGTGGTTAGAGCTGTAACCCCTGTCTGTCTCCCTTACCTGCTTTGGAAAAGCCTACCCTCTTCTGCAGAAGGATCGTATTTTATGGAGAAATCTTTAGTCATCTCCCCTTCCTGCATTTGTAAATCTCCCATGTGTCTGTTGAGAGGTATCTTGTGTGAAGTTGTTTCCTGCCTTTTCTCACTGTTTCCCTATTTCTGTGTTGATTTTACCCAACACCTTTTTACAGTAAACTGTAGATTGCTGGATTAAAACTTGGTATTTGGGAATTAACCCAGAGCCACTCCATTTCTGTCACACGCTGTTTCAACATTCCAAATAGTCTTTGGGTTTTTGGTGACTACTCCATTTTTTATATTGTCTAGTGAAAATGGAGCCACTTCAACAATCAGGGCATTATTTTATAGCAAGATAATGTTTTACAAAATAAAGACAAGGTTGCTAAAAGCTTTGATACAATTTTTGAACTGTTAAAAAATACATGAGTCCTTTTCTTAAACTATCAAATATTTGTACAAGGGTTTTACTGCAGTGATTCCCACTCGGTAGTTTTGTGAGGCTATAATAGTGCAGGAATCAGAAGCAGGTATGATGGGGAAAATCCTAGTCTGGTTACAGAGTTGCCAAGGACTTAAATTAAGCCAGGGCTTTGCCTGAAGTTTCTGGAAAGCATAAAGCCTGCTACAGGAGCAGTGGAGAGGATTCTGATGTACTCTTCTTTCAACCAGTACTGGAAGTCAGCTCATGTAACTTAAGCTTCCTGGAAGTCCAGTATCTATTCTAAACCAGTTTTCCAGGCTACCCTTATAATTAACAAGAGGAGATAAGCTCCAGAGGGCAATTCATGCTGCTTTTCTAAGACATCTGCTTTAGCACTGGATAAATCAGCCTCTTCAGTGTTTTTCATTCTTTGCTGATTGCAGATGGATGCCAGACAACTAGCTCAGACCAGACGTTTCCAGTTAGGGAGGTGAATAGGTTGCTTGTTATCTGCATGGTTTCATGCCTGTGGAGTGTGAGTACAAACTCCTGGAGGATTCCCACTCTCTTCCTCTTTGTGATTAAAAAGGAAATCGATGTTTGAAAGTGAATTTGCCCCTTACTGTTTTAAAAATACAATCCTTAACTGTGTAGCAGTAGCTTGGTGTGGAGTTGAACACAAATTTGACTGCAGACATAAAACACATATGCGGCAGCTTGCAACCAGCAGTGTCTCTTGCAGTGGTCACCATGCTCCTCTCAGGCACTGTGACTGTTATAATGTCAAACTTCAGCCCAAAGATCAAACATCTCTCTGCTCCTAGCAGGGAAGGAGACATCCACATAGCATCTATATTACACACCACCTATACGGCTTGGCTATTATCAGGAGTGAGCAACAATGACTGTGGCTTGACTTGCCCATCAGATGCACAGACACACAGTAATGATGATATTTTAAAATGTCTGGCTCTATTTTTCTGTAAGCTCTGCAGTCCTCATGCATTAGTGCATTGTGGTGCAGCAGCATTTGTGGATGTTCCTTGCTCCCCACCTTGATATTTATGGCAAAAGAATAAAAGGGGAAAGGACTTGCAACAGCTGTTGCAACCCTTGTAAATGGCAAGGGGGCAGAGGCAGACTCAGCAAATGGCAGAGAGACAGTTCTTGAGTTTGACAGGCTAAAGCAAAGTTAGAAAATAACAAAACAACCAAGCCTCTAAGTAGCGTTTGTCTAACTATTTTCAAAGACGGCATTTTGAGCTTTATGTTGCTTTAGTCAGTGATGTGCTTTAGCAGAGAAACAACAGGAATTGCATTGAGCTAATCTCAAACACACATAAAATATTTTAGTTTCTTTTCTTTTATCTCCCCTTTAAGATACAGCTCAGGAGAGCTATGTGCCAATTGACAGCATCTTTGACAACCTGTATTTTTGTTCTACCTTTTGTTCTTCTTCCTGTGAAAAGCTGTGTGATGAAGATTGCTGTAGAACCTTGATACCATCCCAACTTATGTGAAAAAAAAAAAAAAAAAACCAACCCTAAAAATGAAGAAATGCTTCCCAGAGGGTCAGACTGAGCTTTTAACTGCAACATCAGTTGAAGGGCTCTGTATCTCTGAAGCAGCCTGGGGCAGATTGTATCCTTGCCTGTATGTATTAAAATGAAGCAGTAGAGCACTGAACAGAATTCCTCACTACACTGTTAACAAAATTCCTTACAATAAGTTAATAAGTCTACCCAGAACCATGTAAATGCCATTGGCTGAGTTTTCTGAATGTGCTTTCTCTCTTTTGTGCCAGCAAATGCCATTCTGATGCTCAGCGAGAGACAGATTCTGAAAATGTAGGCACTGTACAATAACCTCAAAATTATTGATTTATTGAATTGGAACATCACTTTTTCATTTTAACAATTCCTAACTTTGTATTTTTGTCTAATTGCACATGTCTTGAACTTGGTCCAAAGACAGCAAGCACTTATGAATGTATTTAATTTTACTTGTGACCAATGATAAGCCCAAACACAACTGGTTTTTGAGCTTTTCCATAACCTCTTATCTCTGGTAGAGATTAGCCTGTAGAGGCTCTCACAAGAATAATGAATTTTCTTCACAGAATCATAGTGAGATAAAGCAATGTTATTATGAAGTGCAGAAATTAAGTACTTTTTCTAAATCTTATTTCAGTTAAAAAAGAGGTTAAAATTTGAAAAAAAGTCATTGTATTATTTTAATTTAATTGATCTTGCTGTCCCAAAGACTTTTCCTGTGTATCCATACACAAAGCAAACAGTGCTTTAAAGTGCTAGTGATCATTTATGATGACAGACCTCTGCTGGAAAATGAATAAAAACTCTTTTGTAATGTGAGCCTTTGTGTCTGTAAGTGCATGTGTGCCTGTTTGAGTACACCTTTTGGAGTTTAGAGCTACTAAACTAAAGTTTAAATCCTCTAGGTCTCACAGCAGAATGCTGAACACAGTGGATCTCAGCAGAGACTGTAGAGAAACAGTGAAGAAACACTGCTGCTTTCCTCTGTATATTTTCAAAGCAAGGTCAGTGTTCATTAATACTTCTATGGAGAGCTCAGCTACACACAGAGTTCTTCACAAGTTTTACTGACTGAGATGCTTGGCACTCCGAGTCATTGCCTGCTTGTGCTCAACACAGCTAGTGCGGCACTTGCAGAGGGGCGAGAGCTGGCTGAGACTGTGAGGACTGGCCTTCAGATTAACGCTGTGTTTCTGTTTGGAGGTGCCATGATATTCCTTGAGAGTAGTATCCCACTGACTGCACAAACTCAGGAGCAAGCTGTATGGACCACAACTCAATTGATTTCTACGACAGACAACTGGAAAACATGATGGAGGCACACCCTCCACCTGGCATCTGCTGCATAAACCCACTCACTATTATAAAATTTGGTGTACTCTCCAGATTACAAAGCAAGTCCGTGGAAAAGCACCTTCTTACATTAAAGTAAGATGAGTCCCAACCAAGTTTCAAAACTCATCCGGCTTCATAGAGAGGAAAGGGGTAATGAGATATTAAGACCTAGGTGGAAATTAGATGCAAATGACCCTGTATGGATTGCAGAAGGCACAATGGTCTCTGATGTACTGGAAGCAGCGTAATGAAAAGAGACATAGAGGCACCGGAATTGGAAAAAATGGAGGAGGTGAACACAGACATGGGAGGAGAACGGAGCATCTTGGTGCTCAGAGTGGATATGGAAGCAGAAAAAAGACATTACTCTCCAGAGGGAAAGAATTACAGATCCTTAATATACAGGAAGCAGGACTGGAACAAGTCCCTAAAACAAAGAGTAAGGGGAAAACAGAGCACCAAAACTTTCTAGAAGGGTGTGTAAATGTCTCCAGAGTGTGTCCAGTAAATCTAGGCTGCAGAAGCAACAAAGCATTTACCAGTCTGTGAAGCACAATGTATTTGGATGTGCCTGTTCAATTTAGAACCTGTTTAAGTTCCCATACTACTTTCAGAAGTATGGGGCAAGGACATCCACAGCTGAGCTTCTCTCTTAGTTGTCTGTGAAAACTGAACAGGTCTGAATCTTGATACAGTATGTCTATTTCAGGGCCCAGGGGCAATCACAGTGTAGCCACCATAGTTAAGTGGAGAAGAGAAGCATGAAAGTTAAAACTGAATAAACAATGAGGATCTGAAGGCAGAATTTTTTTTTCTAGGAGAAAACTATAGGATCAAATAATACATTTTCAATATTAAAAAATATTTGTTTATTCCTTAAAAAATGCCCACTGGAAAGAATTTCCCAAGTCTCTCTCCCTATTCAGCTAAATTTAATACCTGAGGTTTCCCAGCTATAGTGATTTCATTTCATAACCATCTTTCAGATGAAAAAATGTCTGCAGAAAAGGTGACAGCCCATGATAGGTCACTAGTTTGCAAGAACTGTTCAGGAGTGTTTTTTCCTTCACCTGAAACCTCCTGTGTGGAAACTGTGAAGTTGAGAAAGCAGATAAAGACAGTGTGGACAACTCATGAAGAACAAGGAGGATGCCTTTTTTTCCCAGAGATTTGAACTTAATTTAAAACACTACTTCCAGCTACAACAGAAAAAAAAAATACAGGCTATAAAGGTGTAATGAAGGTACAACTTCAGTCTCTTTGAAGAGAAGATATGTGAAAAAGCAATAGTTAGACTGTTATAATGTTTTGTAGCAGAGATCATCAAAGACCTTTGAAGAAATATACCTTCCAGATCCCTGTAATGTGTGTTTGAGCTGTTGTTTCAATTTTACAGGAGATTGAAATGAGTTCTCGAAAGATTCATTAGACTGAGATATAATAAATGTAAAGGCCATGACAGATTTTAATATACCACCCCACTTCCAAGTTTGTGCTTCAGCTGCATGATTGTCTTTATGTTTGCCTGCAGCAAAACAGAAGTTTAAAATAATAGACAAGTTGCTATATATGTATTATAATTCCTTTCAAAATACATTAAATTGTATGTTAAATAGAAAATTCTATTTTAAATTCTTTCATATAGTTAATAGACACAAAAAAGAAGGGAATGATATTTATAGGTATGTTCTTAACAGACAGCATTATGTAGCAGGAAAGTTTATTTTCTATGTCTTAGAGCTGCTGCAAACCCCCACTGCAGCAGTCTGCTTCAGCAGCCCCAAAATTCTCTTTCTCTGTGTTTCTTGCTGCTTCTTTACATCTCAAGGATTCTATGATTTGTCTAGCTTTTAATAAAACTAGATAGCACGTGGATTGACACTCAGGGCCAAAAGAATTTCACATGTTTACAGCTGGACTGAATTTTGTCCTGAACAACACTGACCGCTTTTCAACAGGAGAAATAATCAGAAGGACATGCAGCTGCTGCATAAAGGCCAGGGGAAATGAAAATGTTTCCCATAAGGAAACAAATGAACAAAATACATATGCAGCTTGATTAGAATTTGCCTTGTAACATCATAAATTACTAAAAAGCCACAGGTGGGAATGCCATGAGGCATGAAAATATTATTATGAAGGGAGAAATGATTCTGTGTCAATAGGACAGTCCTTGCAAAGGAACATCAAACTGGTAAATGGCTAAGGCTGTCAGAGCAATATCTTAGCAGATGAAATATTTAATAAGAAACAAGTACAAACCAATGGAATATTTTTAATGTTTACTTCTTTCAATCCTTCAAAAATATAATTTAATTCTTTTGCTTTTAACAGAAAAGTGTGTAAACACAGAGTAAGCTAGTGGTCTTCTGTGCACAGCAGCTAATCCTGGCATTTTATAATTTTATAGTTAGGGAAATGGAGAGGAGAGGTGCTCAGGGTAAGACAATGTGTTTGAACCAGAACTGAGATTGACAAACCCTGTGTTTTATTGAAAGCACAGGGACGTTTTGGGCTCTCTTTGGTTGTGATTTCTCTTGTGTTACTTTACTCTTTTTCTGGTATTCTGTGTAGATGTTTCTGCCTGGGAACTTTAGGACTCCATTGTTGCCATATTCTAGACTTTAAAAAGTTGTTGTGAAATTTACAGAAATGCCTGCAGATTTCACATTTAAAAAAAATTGAAGTAGTAAAGTGAAGTTATAAGGAAGAACACCAGCAGCAGATCCAACTCATTATGTTTATAATTATTTAACTGCACAAAATTTAAATCAGTTTAGCTAGACATCAGGCTATGTGGGTAAAGCTAGTTTAGCTAACTATTATAAATGTCAGAGAAGCTGCCAGCCAGCAACTAATCCTTTCTTTCGTGTTAATCTTTTCTTGCCACAAGTTGCAAAACAAATGGAGCAATTCTTGGGAAGATTTTTCTATACTTCTGAACTCAAAGCTCTGTCCCTTTTCAAAGAATTTAATAAAGAAATTGATAAATGAACTAAATCTTCCCTCAAATGCTGAGAAACAGGTATTGATGCCTGTGATGCTAGAAAAATGAGCATTATTCAGAAAAAGAAGTATTGCGCACCTTAAGGATATGTTGAAAATCTCCTCAAAGAACAGGTCTGACGGAATAATTTTAGATTGGTGTGCTGGTTTCAGCTGCGGTAGAGTTAACTTTCCTCACAGTGGCTGCTATGGGGCTGTGTTTTGGATTTGTGCTGAACACAGGGTTGATAACACAGGGATTTTGTTATTTCTGAGCTGGGCTTACACAGAGTCAAGGCCTTTTCTGCTTTTCAGACTGCCAGACTGTCAAGGAAGTTGGGGGTACATAGGAGGTTGGGAGGAGACACAGCCAGGACAGGTGACCCAAACTGACCAAAGGGTCATTCCAGACCATGTGGAATCATGTTCAGTATATAAGGAAGAAGGAGGAAGGGGAGGACATTTGGAGTGATGGCATTTGCCTTCCCAAGTCACCATTATATGTGATGGGGCACTGCTCTCCTGGAGATGGCTGAACACCTGCCTGCCCAGAGGGAGCAGTGAACTAATTCCTTGCTTTGTTTAACTTTTGTGTACAGCTCTTGCTTTCCCTATTAAACAGTCTTTAGCTCAAACCATGAGTTTTCTCACTTTAACACTCATTCTCTCCCTGATCCTCCCAGAGCAAGTGGCTGCGAGGGGCTTGATTGTTGACTGAAGTTAAACCATGGCAATTGGTGACAAAAACCACAACAAAAATTTTTAAGATTATTCTGAGGTGATCAGGTCAGAACATCATGATTCTACAGTATCTTCTGACTGCTGTCCCTCACCCACTTGCTACATATGAAGTGAAAAGCTGTACATTTATAGACAAGGCAGTTTGGGTAGCTGATTCTGGCAAACTTGCCACTGTGCTTTTCATTCCTGCTCAATGGCTTATATGAATTTTGTGATGGAAAGCAGCATTGTCTGTAACAGCTACAGATATTTCAATGCAGTTGAAATTGCAACACAAATTCTGATGTGGGATGAATGAAGAGCAGGGACAGAAAACAAAATGAAACCAAGCAGCAGCATATGACTGTGCAGGGTTGCAAGTCCTTACAAGTAAACAGCAGCATGGATGAGAATGCAGCCTCTGAAAGCTGAATAAACAGTCAGTGTGAGTCTCAGCTTATCTGCAGTGCACTGAAGCCTTTTCCCTTCAAAGTAGAGTGCAAATTTTTTTTCGCCCTTTTTCATATTTTCTCTGAAAAGAGGCTATCCCACTGTGCTCAAAACAAGGCAGTAAAAAGTAAAACAAACAATCTGAAGCAAAACCCAGTAACTTTTGTTATAATATGATTGTTTTCTGTCTCAAGTAAAGCAATAAAATTATTGATTTCTGGAGGAAAGCCTAAAAATCAAAATTATTTGTCTCAGTAGCAGTCCCTAGAAGAATGAGCTCCTCAGTTGCTGTAAATTGGCCAACGTCTATGGACTTAGATTTTAGTGCAATTGTCTGAAATGTCACAAGGTCTATGAAGCATTAGATATTAGATGGTAAAAATAAATAGAAACTAACAAGGTTTGTCTTCCTACTCAAGCCCTTCAGTCATTCTCTGCTTTGCTTTTTTTGAACCTAAATAAAAGCAAAGGGCTTCACTTTATTGCTGATAGCACAACCTAGTGATCACTTGTAGTCATGGAATGATTTAGTCCATGAAGCTCCCATCCATCACCACCTGAATTCAGATCAATCAACCCTGCACAGTATAAGCCTTGCCACGTCATTATCAACAGCAGCTTGTTTTCCTCTGACTGTATGAGACTGTGCCTTAGAGAGGGCTAGGATACCCAGACTCCTTATAAGTGAGGCCAGAGGGAGGTCTCAAAGCCCTGTCAGCAATATGCATGCTGCACACAAATTGTCATCCTATTTGAAGGAAATCCAGCTGCAGAGAGTTTCATTTTGCTGAGCAATTTGAGGAATCATGGCACTGCTGCCATGCTTGTGCTTCGGGGATGAGGGTCAGTAGGGGCTGGTTGGGAGGGCTGAGGGGGATTCTGCCTTAGGAAGAACCACACAGTACTGCAGGAGTGCTGCTTCTCATCTCAAGTCCTCATCCTCAGGCAAACTTGTCCTTTTTGGACTTTCTGTCTCATAATATTTTTCACTTGCACCGTTTTCCCTTCTACTTTCATATATATCCTCCAGTTATTTTTTTTTTCGTTTTCTGTATTGTGAGTTCTCTGTTTTCCACTGTTGATGCTTTAGCGTTCTGAATCCAAACTCAGTAAGCTTTGCCTGTGGTCTAATCATTGTGCCAGCTATGTCTTGGTATTAGAATTTGCCCTCTGTCTTCTCATCTGTTTCAGTAATCAACCACTTTATTTGTTAGTTTAACATTTTCATTCCTTGCTCTAGTTATTTCCATTATTCTACTTATACAGAATCACTAATGTTTAACTCCATAATCGTTATATGGAAAGAAAAGCTGCAAGCAACTTGGAACAGTAAGTCCCTCTAAAAAGAGAAAAAGCTTTAGAACAATTTCTCCCCCATCTCCAAAGAACTGTTTTTCAAAGCTAATCAACTAATACAGCAGAATTAACTACTTCATCTAGAGAGTCAACACATGGCCATCTGTCCAGTAAACAGGAATGAAATTGTGCCTCATAAATGCTTCAAGGAGAAAGAGATTTTCTGCATCTTCCACATTCAGAAGAGAGACAGTGGCCAAAATATTTACTGCTGATAAACATTAATATGCCCCTCAAAGGCTGCACTAGACAAATTGTTTTAACATAGGCCAAATCTCCAAATATGTTTCCTGTTCATGCTGCTCCTGCTATTTTAATTAAAGTCAAGTTTTTCTCCTTCACTTTCCAATACGATTTAAAAATAAATAAATTGTAATTCATTTCAGAGGCAGCAGCTTGGCTCATAGATCTAGACGCAAATGATTTAGACAGGACATTTTGACAATCCTTAGTCTGAAAACAGAATAGCTATGAGTAAACATTTCTGTCTTTCATGTATCCCTTTTAAAAAGCTGTAAGACTACCTCATACACACCATCTAATCCTTAACACTAAGAAAATTCTCCTAATATCTTGTCTAAAGCTTCTTTGAAATAGTTTAAACTTTTAACTTCTTGTCTTACCTATCAAACAGAAAGATCAATTAATGCCTTTCCTTTTTGGCAGTAGACTTCTGCATGTTTGAAAATGGTCGCCTTTCAGTCCCATGAGTAAATTGAACCAATTCTTCCCATCTTTCCAGTTGGACTGTGATTTTTAGACCTCTGGTCTTTTTTATTTTTTTCTGGAGTCTTTCATATTAGTCAGCCGTTATCTTGAACTACGAATGTCTGGTGGCTGACATGACTTCACATTGAAACTTTCTTTACCTGGTGCTAAGCAAAGTATGAAGTTTACCTTTACATATGACTCTTATATATAATGCTCACAGGTTTCAGTACAATGCTTGCCTTTTTTTTCTGTTTGTTTTGAATTTGTTGGACAGAATTATTCCTTTATAGCAGCACTAGCAAAAATGTGGGTTGTTAGCTCAGCTACAGGAGAGGCTGCAAAATATCAGAAAACATGTATTTTAATGCTTGTCCTTCTTTCTCCTTCCCTGCCCCTGTGTAGGTGCTGCAAAGCCTCTGACTAGTAAAAGACTTTGAGAGATAATGTGTTGTTTAATACCACTTAGTTTTTGAAAAAGAGTTTCTCTTTCAACAAGCAAGTAGCAGTGCTGATCCCTCTAAAACTTGCTTTCCACATACAAGATTACTGCTTCCCTTCCTCTGCCTCTTGGAGACACCTGGACTGATGCTTCTCTAGCAATCCTAAAACCCTTTTGCAAAGATGTGGCTATTTTGGAGGGTGGTAAAGCCTTATATAATACTGAAGCTTCATTAAAAATGCACTTTAACTCCAAAGCTTGTGAGCTAATATAGTTGTAAAGGACAGTGCAGAGTGATATTGATCAATGGTATTTTTCTTTGCATAAGTCTTTCTTGTCCTCGAGACACTCAGGGAGTTATCTTGACTCTAATCTTCCTGTCGCCCTGCACACTGAGCTCTTGCTGAAGTCAATGGCAGAACTGCATGCAAAATTCCAGATTCAAGCCCTCTCTCAGAAGCAATCTCTGCTACACTTGCAGATTCTGTGATAGTATGAAAGCTTTACTGTGCTGCTGCTTTCCTCTTGTAGACAGGATCAAAGGCAGTGTGTCATTATTTTATTTTATTTTATTTTATTTTGGTCTGCTGTCTGATTGCTGTCATCTTTTTCTATCCTGGCTCATCTTGTATTGCACCTTGAACATTTTATCTCACAGCACTTCACAGTTTGGTTTCACCCTTTTTGTGTGGTACATGACACATTTGAGTATTTTTTCCTATCAATATAGCATTTTGTATGATACATGATACTGCACTGAACTAATTGTGATAAGTCATGCTGCTAGATCCAGTACAAATGCCCCTTTTTCAAGGTTTTTCTTGTGCTTACATATCCTTCACTTCCTAAGCATGAAAGTTCTGTTTTCCTAATTGATCTATTTGTATGACAATTTGATAGGGTAAACTGTCACTATTTTCCTAGGACACAAAAACACAGGCTTTTCTAGATGATACCTGAGAAGAGTCCTGAATATCTATCCCATGGAAGATGTAAAGTACCTAGGTTGCAAATGCACTAAATGTTTCAGCATTGCAACTGTGAGTATTCAAACAGTATATTTTTTCCTGAGCCCTTATTTGTAACCCTTAGGCAACAACAAGCAGCTGAAGAGAATGCAAACTCTTTTGAGCTAAGGAACCTCTCTCAAATCCCAAATCACACTAAGCAAGGTCATCCCTGCAGTTCTCAGCAACTCCAGGAAAGTAATTGCAATCTTTCAGTCAAAGATTCAGTCTCAAAGCCTTTGAGGATTTCAGTCCTCAAAGCCATTTTCCTTGCTTCTTTCACATCTGGATTTAGACTCCTGCCTTTCAGAATGCAAACAAAATCTATCAGATGAAACACTGACTCCTGAAAAATAAATTGGGGGTACATGAGCCTAAATTATCAGTGTTGGATGCAAGGGGTTGCTGTGGGGTAAAAAAAGATGGGTTTCCACATGCAAAAGGGATAATTGAGCAGAACTGGTGGAGTGATCTTTCCTCTGTACACAACATTGTCAGAGATACTATGAAAAGATGCCCTCATCTCCAGGAGAATATGGAAAATCTAATAGGGATAAGATCAGAATTTACCCTCTTCTATCTGCTGAAGAAGTGGGTGAGGGCAGGGACTTTTAGTAAATTTAGTTAGTTCTTTTCAGAGAGGAGTTCTAATAGCTAGGTGGGAGATATAAAGAAGGGCTCCAACTTGTTGACACACATTAAATGAAGCTCTGTATCTGAATGCCAAAGGTTAGAAGAACCATTGATAAATAACAAAATGTAACTTTGTAGCAATGAGTTTTAAATAAGATTCTGGAAATTTCTGACTAAAGAAAGGGAATCAGGACTGCTGGTCTAGTTCGACAGATTGCTAGCACTTGGAGAGAACATCAAGCTAGACAAATACTATAAAGCACATACAAACTCTCCAGTCATTCCTTCACTGCTGAGGCTGGGTGTTCCTACTAGGACAGAATAGATAAGCAGACAGATTTTGGTCTTCAAGATCAGGAAAACTCTCCCCCAGGGGAGAACTGGGCACTGCTCTTATGTGGTACAGAAGACTCTCTGGTTTGGTCCTTGCCCACTATGCCAGGTTCACATGTTCAGAGGCAAAGGCTTCCTCCTGACTCAGAGCATCAGGGACTCTGTTTTTGTCCTGCTATGAAAGAGTACTATGCCTCTTTGTTGTCTGGCATTGCAAAGGCCATGGGTATTTGTGGTGGCTCTGTTTCAGCTGATGTCTGCCTGAAGCACTTAACAGTAAGGTCCCAGGGGAGCTGAAATGTTTTAATTTAAGTAAAAGTTACTGGATTTCCTTATGGGGGAGAAATGTAATGGCCTGTGATACAAAAGAGGTGACCTTCAGCTCTGATTTTAAGTCCTGTTATAAATTCCTATGCACATATATTGCTGAGGGAAGGTTTTGGCACAATATGTATTTAATTTAACAGTCTTGTTTATTCCAGTAGTGCAGAGGTGTTCTAGCATGTATGAAAAGTTAAATTCAGAGAAAGTAATTTTAACCAAAGATCAAGATGAAAAGCCAAGCTACATTATAAAGATACTTAAGCAAATGTACTATATTTAACCTACTTTCATCTGAAAGCAACTTCCAATTTTCTCTTTCACTTACATTTCTAATGCAGAGGTATTTATTACTTATTGCCTACCTTACCAAATGAGCAACAGTATTTAGAGATACCTTCTTGCTGATTAGAAAGTTCTCACTGCAAAATAATAGATTTATGAAATATACATGAAGAAACCTTTATTAAAATTACATTAATAGCCAAATTCTGTGCACAATTACACTTGGCCATTGTGGAAATCAATGAATTGCACCAGGATAACAGAGAGCAGAGTTTGCCCTGACTGAATAATTTTAGCTGATTAGAAACAATGAAATGAGATATTAATATTGACACTCCCTGTTTGAAATACCCTTGTTGTATGGACCCAGGATTGATGATTTGGAACTTTGTGTGGAAGCACAAAGTCACTCTGCTAACCAGCCCTGACAAGACCATATATACTTTGACATATAGTCTTCTATGTATCTCCACTTCTGGGAGGCAAAAGGAGGAAAATCTTCTCTCCCGCTTTGCACCAGGTCACCACTTAATATTCCCCCCAAGTAGCTGGTAATACATATTCAGGCAAGTTTTAAATTCTTTAGCTCAGGTGTTGAGAGCAATGGAACTCCTGCAGCACAGAGTTCAATAGAGGCTAAGCACCCAAATACTTAATCTGTTTTGCCACTAGTTAGCTTTGGTACCTCTTTTAAGTTAGCTACAATATGAGCCTGGCTGCAGTCCAACCAGCAGGTTTATTACCTCCAATGCAGGTTTTATTAGCCTGGGTATGGTACTGTGCTAATGTAATATAGATGATGCTGTAGAGATGGGGAAGTGTCTTTAATTCTGTTGGTCTGCAAGCTAAGTCATGGTTCTACATTGTGTTTTATACTCTAAGAGTATAAAAGTATTCTTCATCTGAGGGAACGTCTGGCCTGGGGAAAAAAGGGGTCTGGGACTAATGGCTGTGCTCAACTGTGTGGATGTTGAGTCAGGGCTTTGTTGCCAAGTGTTCAGACTTTCAGGCAGAGGACAAAACTGGTGATCATAAGAAATGGAAACAGACAAGGACTCAGAAAGCAAGGGATGTTTTGAGAACTCATTGCTCCTAAAATAACTGTAGTGACTGACAAATGCTGTGCCCACTCTCTGTGTTAGCTGGAGCAAATGTGAACTCAACCTTCCCTTCCCCTTCTGTTTGGAACTGTAGGGATATGCTGCAGCAGGGTCTCTGAACTGTGTGAGAACTTCTTATCTGTTACATCTGTGAGACCCCAGTGTCTTTAGAGATGCTTAGGGAGTGTGCACAGGTGCTTTGGATAGGTACCTACCAGCCCAAAAACCAGACCACAGCAGGCTCTTCTCTGCTTGACTGTGCCAGCAGCAGTGACTTGGTGTAGAACAGAAACCACCATAATTACAAAAAGATGTAAAGACAATGTTTAAAAACCTGTGTTGCTTCCAGCTTCAAAGGTATTAAATGTCTGTTTCCAAATAATAGAATAATAGAGTAATTTAGGTTGGAAAGAGCTTCTTTAGAGGTCATCAAGTACAGCCCTTCTCCATTGAGCAGGGACATCCCTCAACTAGTCAGGTGTCTCAGAGCCCTGTCCAGCCTGACTTTAAATGTTTCCAGGGATGGGACATCCACCACATCTTTGGGCAACCTATTCCAGTGTCTCACCACCTGCATTGTAAAAACTGTCTTCCTTATGAAGTGATACGAGGAATAAATAAATAGACTCCATAACCTGGGGTAGTTATGAAGTGGGTATGTATTGTCAGCGCCTGACAAAAGTGAGATAGCTCTCCAAAACTTGTGCCCCGAGCCTCAGTCTGACCCACACCTTTATTCACAAAGATGTTCCATATGTAACACATTACACAACTTTTTCATGCACATTCAACCCCTGGCCCCGCCTGTCCTCGCCTCTCATGGTAAATAGTCCACGCCCTTCTGGGCACGCATGGTTTGCTGTGGTGGTCGCACGGGGGTCTCGGGGGTCTTCTGAGGCTGAAGATTTTGGTCTTCCTCATTACTGAACTTTTGAACTTTTCTTCTCTGTGCGTGCACTTTTGGTCCTTCAGTGCTTATCTGTGAATGTCTGTCATTCTTGATAGGCTTAGAGACAGAGAGGCTTCTTTATCTGGGTTCTTTGCATCGCTGGGTATTGTTCTTTTATGCAAGAAGCTTCAGAAATTTGCATTTTCTTATGCCCTTTGAACCATGGCAGAGGTTTCTTAAGTAAAAGGTTAAAATTCAACACATAACCCTACAAGCTAAAATATAAATGCTTAATTAATTTTGTTAACTTAAGTGAATTCCAAAAATCTCTATTTTACTTATACCTAGCCAAATTCCACACTTTCTTAGTTTAAAATCATTAGTCCTTTTCCTATACTACTGAAGGATAAATGCAATAAAGAAGAGCTAATATCTGCTAAAAGAGAAGGGTTTGGGTACATTGGCAAGCTGGCAAGAGCCTCACAGAAATAAATTAATTACACTTTGTTATAAATAGAGTCGAATAATTTATTCAGCCTTTCAAGAGTCAATCAGAAATTTATTGATTACAGCAAGCGATGGCAAGCAAACAGCACTGGGTGCAGCCGGGGAGTCCCCGCTCCACCTACGGCTCACCCCGTTTCCCCCTTCCCGCAGTCTTTTTATACTCTCTTTCTTCCGTGTCCGTGGTATCTCTGGGTGTACTCTGCGCTTGCGCCCTCTGTTGCTAGGGGGTCGTCTTCTACTCTCTGGTGGTCGTTTGACGAAGGCTCCTCTCTTCTTCCTTGGTGTAATGGTCTTTTCCATATAAGGTTATATGTTATATGCACCTAAGTTCTAATTACACAACTAGCTTACTAGCTTAAGTAATCAACATACTAGCTAGTTTCTGTCTGGCAGTTTTCTGTTATCTACACAAGGCTTCTCCTTTGGCTCTCTGTTATCTTACACAAGGCTTCTCCTTTGATTTTCTGTTATCTATACAAGGCTTCTCCTTTCTGTCTTGATGAACAAAGAGTCTTCTCTAACTTATCAGAATCCCCCCTTTTCTTTTTCTTTATTTTGCTCATCAAACTTTTTTTTTTTTTAGTTATTTTAACAGATCCCCCCTTTTCTTTTTCTTTATTTTGTTCATCAAACTTTTTTTTTTGTTATTTTAACAGTGTTATAAAATGGGGGTTTAACATCAAAACAAAGCTAACAATGTTCTGTAATCTGGGGGTTAGGTATGCTCTCTCTACTAGCTTCTAAAGGGTGTTAAATCGAGAATCTTCGCTAGTGGGTATTATTGTCTGGTTATCACTAGTTGAATTTTCTATTCCTGAGTTACTTTGATTACTGATTATTTCAACATAACCTGGCTCTCTGTCTTTGGCTATTACCAGGTTAGGGCCTACTGGCCGGGTATCTGGTGGGATAGGCTCCTTCTTACTGGGTTCTATGTACTGAAAACCCCATGTTCGTCTTACTGTCCATCTTGGATCTGATGGTTTAGTTACATTCAGATACACAAATTGACAATTCCCCTGATTGACTATGCCGCCTGACCAGTCCTGCGGAGCTTTACAGCCGTGGGGTCCCCAAGAAACAGTAAGCCATTGATCTCCTTCTACTGACCAATCTGATGCTTTTGTTTCACAGCCCCAATACCCACAGAAGTATTCCCCGGGGTAATTGCAATATCCCTTTCCTGGATTTGATGCTGGACACATCGATGGGGGCCAATGTGCATAATGACGATGTAAAACTAGGAGATCTGGACAATATCTGAGTTGGAATTTCCTTCCTATCTACTCGGGTTAATATCTATTTAAAGGGTTGATGTGAAAATTGAGAATATCTTCCTGGTAATAACACAATCAGAATTACAATAACGATAACTTGCCAAGGAGGATGGAGTCTTGATTTTGCACTTAACTTATAATTTCCTACCATTTCCCTTTTAGCCTGTTGCCCTTTTTGTCCTCTTGGGGTGGTTGAGTCGGTACCTTTGGGGAAATTATCAATACCCAGTTGGTAATATTTGGAGTATCTTTGCATTATTCCACTTGGGATTGGGAAGAGCCTGGTTCTTTCCCCTCTGCCTTGCCCGCCGACTCGGGTGCTTCGAGCCGCAGGGATTACTATCTTCTCGGCAGCAGCGGTACTCTCCAGAGCATCCATTCCCTTCTAGCCTTATACTGCTCCCAGTTCTTATCCTTGACTGGGGATGAGTCACACGGGATTTCTTTCAGTTCTTTCTGACAACACCGGTTTACAATATGGGCAACAAAGGAGGCAGGTTCATTTAGGTGGAAACAAAAATTCTCAGGGTTAACTCCTTTTCTGTAAACCTCCCACCACTCTTCTGATTTGAACCTTACCCACTTATTCTCCAATTCCCCTAACTCTAATATGATTCTTGTTAATCTTCGCTCTAGCTTGTAGCAGATGGAGCAAATCCCAGTAGGTAGCTTTCCTTTGTAGCAATGGACCTACCACCGTTCTTGGCAAGTTTTACAAACAAAGCACACAAAAGGATAACAATCACAATGTATTTCTTTACACACTACTCCATAATCATCAGCCAAGGGGTAAGTGTATCTTTTCTGTTCCCCTTCTTGGTCTATCTGGATTACCCACACTGAGTCCGTCAGTTTTTCTTCAAGGTGACCTTCAGGTTTCTGGGTTGGCTTGTTACTCTCTAATGGTCAGCTGTAGTCCTTTTGTCTATTGGATCATAACCTGCGTCTGTGGGTCACACTAGGGGAGTACAGTGAGGCTGCCTAACAGGGCAGGATGCATACATATACTTTTACTTGTCCACATTCACTTAACTTTATTTTTCACTTACTCTCACGCACAACAAAATAATCACAACAACAAGGTACCTTTTATTTTTCAACACACTTATTACACTTTTAGGTTTCCCTGGCCAGTCCCAGTGTTCTTGGATACCCCTCAATCTAGCTGTGTTGTTCCTAACTCCAGATCCTCTCAGATTTATCTTTAAACTGGCAAAATTTTTATTCAATTCTGGGTGCTCTTGAATATTAATATCTCAACCCAGCAAACTTAATTCTGGGTGCTCTTGGAATGTTAATCCCTCAACCCAGCAGGTTTGAATTAAGCCTGGATGCTCTTGGAATATTAATCCCTCAATCCAGCAGGTTTGAATCAACCCTGGATGCTCTTGGAACGTTAATCCGCCAATCCAGCAGAATTTTTAGGGGCCCCTCCTACACATTTTATCTTTTATTTTTCCCCAATATATTATGCCAAGAAAACCCTCTCTTTTTTTACCTTTTAATTAATTTTTTTTTTCTAATTAATTACCTTTTATTCCCCCCCTCACCAAGGGGTCCCACTCTTTCTCTGAGACCCAGTCCCATGGGGGGGTTCTCTCACTCTTTTTATCACTCGCTTCGTCTCTTTACTGGCTGCTTTTCTCGCCAAAAAGACGGAAACGCAGCATGGGAGACTACCGCTCTCGCTTAGCAGGTCTGGGGTAACCAGCCCGCCTCTCATTCACACACATTCATCCCCCCTTTATCTGCCCTGTAATGCAAAGGATCTCCCAGTGACAGCTTTTAACACTGAAGGGCAGTGCTATTGTATAACAAACACTTAACTCTTAGCCCAGCCGGGCTCGGTGGCTACTTTTGCAAGCTTTTTACCAACTAGTGATGCTTGTAAGCGGTGCTTGTAACTCCTAGCTTGTACCACGCTCCCACTAGCTGCACTATCAGCTAGTGGTGTTCAAAGCAGCTCCTCAAACTGCGGCTTGTGCCCGTGCGCCCACTGCGCTATCAGCTGGGCTGCGCCTAAAGCACCTTTGCAAGCCCTGACTTAAGGCCCGCTTGCCAGGGACAGCCTGTACTATGCATGTGCACCACCCGCTTCATCAGGTAGTGTAGCTGAACTGCCCCGCGCATGCGCTCTCCGGCACCGTCATGCCGCGTCTCTGTATCTTAGTAATGCCGCACCGCGCTTCACACACACACACACACACACACACACAAGCACGCACGTCCGGATGTAACAGACACACCACACCGAAACTGGGGCACACCACACTGCAATTGGGACACAACACACAATACACTGAAATCGCGATTTCTCCCTCCCCGAGCCGTGCTATCAGCTGGGGAGGTCCTCCCGCCTTTTCCTAGTCTGGCTTCTAGTTACCCGCTGGTTATTCCCCTGGAGCTCAACATTCACCTCATTCTCACCTCATCCCCCTCCGAACCAGGGCAGAGGGATGTTGTGGTGAATGTGGAGGTAGGGGTGGAGGGGGAGGAGGTATGTAGGGTGGAGGGGTGGAATCAAGTAGGTCTGTATCCTACCTCGTCCTTTCCTGGAGGGGAAGGCATCCTAATTTTTAATCATTAGTCCTTATGGACTATCTGGAGGAATTTGGGGAAGCTTTACAGGGTTTCCCCTACCCATGGGACCAGAGGGCTTGCTTTTCCTCTGTCCCATCTTCCGGAGTGCCTTCTTACACACACACCTCTACGCTTCCCTCAATTCGTGGCCCAGCCCGCCACCGGGTGTGGGAAACGCACTACTATGAGGTCCACACTCATGTCGTCTCACAGAGATGTCTCACTCATCACACTCTGGGATCCCAACCACAACTGAGCGGGCCCCGCTCCCTCCGAACGGAGCAACCTCAGTAGCCCCGAAGGACCACTGAAAGGTACTTACACAGTCCTGTGTCTTCACCCGGGACTTCGTGCACAAAGATTAAGGGGTTGCCAGCTATTCTTTGCTTGCCACTGAATTTGGGTTCATCGGTAAGGGTCCCAGAAGGGAGACTCCTGAGCGGGGCTCGCTGCCAAGGCAGCGAGGGAGCCTCCCCGTGAGGAGCTTCCAACGGATAGCCCTTATCCAAGTCACGGCACCAGATTGTTATAAATAGAGGCGAATAATTTATTCAGCCTTTCAAGAGTCAATCAGAAATTTATTGATTACAGCAAGCGATGGCAAGCAAACAGCGCTGGGTGCAGCCGGGGAGTCCCCGCTCCACCTACAGCTCACCCCGTTTCCCCCTTCCCGCAGTCTTTTTATACTCTCTTTCTTCCGTGTCCGTGGTATCTCTGGATGTACTCTGCGCTTGTGCCCTCTGTTGCTAGGGGGTCGTCTTCTACTCTCTGGTGGTCGTTTGACGAAGGCTCCTCTCTTCTTCCTTGGTGAAAGTCCACGGCCCTGTAATGGTCTTTTCCATATAAGGTTATATGTTATATGCACCTAAGTTCTAATTACACAACTAGCTTAAGTAATCAACATACTAGCTAGTTTCTGTCTGGAAGTTTTCTGTTATCTACACAAGGCTTCTCCTTTGGCTCTCTGTTATCTTACACAAGGCTTCTCCTTTGATTTTCTGTTATCTACACAAGGCTTCTCCTTTCTGTCTTGATGAACAAAGAGTCTTCTCTAACTTATCACACACTTCAAATAACGCAGGTTGTTCTTCCTGACTCAGATGCTGGGGACCTGGAGAGGGGAAGGAACTGTAATAAAATACATCCCTACTCTCTTTTTTCTTCTGTTTTATACCATATTCCCAGGCACCTCATTTTCTGGGGTGGAGGAGCAAGCTGTATATTTACTGGAGAAATCTCATTGTTCAGCTAGTTAATGTGTCTCTTGTCATGGGTCCCATGTAGGAATATTTGCGTAATTGAAATGGGACTTCAGGGACTGCAGTGCCCAGAGTCTGGCCTGGGAAGCAAATGAACTGAGGAATTCAGGGGTACTACTGCAGATACCCACAAACTGAACATTTTCCTCTGTGGTACCCTGGCACAGAAGCATATTCTCTAGAGACCACTCCAGGCACACGACACAAAGTGGCAGGAAGAGGCTGGGGAAGAAGACGCCTGCATCCTTCTCATTGTATGCTGAAAGGAGAGCTGGCTTAAGATGCCTCCTTCCCTTTGCAGCTATTATCCACACTGAAATCACCAGGGCAATAATATGTTGGATGTCTGAGGACTTCAGAATGGATGCTCTATTATTTGTCTCTTTTGTTTTGTTATAATGCATGTGACCTTCAATTGCTTTCACACACTTTTCACTCTGTAGAGAAAATACCATGCTGAATGGCTTAACTGTGATTTCAATACAAAACCAACCAACAAAAAGAGAGTTTGGGACAAAAGCAACAATGCGGGTAATGACAGTCAGAAGTGTTAGTAGTAAATCTAACTGCACACAAAGCAGAGTTCAGCTAAGTGTCACTGCCAAAAACCATCTTCTGTTCTCTATGAAATGAAGTTAGAAAAGAGCTAAACCAAGTACTGAAACTCACTGGGTGCATAAAAAAAAAAAAAAAAAGAAAGAAAAAAACCCAAACTGGTAGAAAGGGGATGTACCTGCTCTGTAGGACTGCAGTCACTCGTTCTGCATCTATGTGTATTTGGCAGATGGGATGCGGAAGGACCAGTCTTTCAGCTGGTGTAAAAGCATAGAGTGATTTGCCTATGCAAAGGATCTGCTCCATGGCCTGTGCTTAATCCTCCCAGGCAACACTTTAGGAAGTAATCAGATAATCCTTCATATCTGATTTTGAGTGTACAGCTGGAGGGAAATGCTGCAATTCCTCCTTTTTGAAATGTTTCCATAAAAACCCCATCTACTTTAATTTTCTTCCTTATCTTTACCTGCTTTTCCATCTCAGTTTTATTGCTGTTTGGAATAGGCTTAGTCCTACATATCAGACATGGAAAATGTTGCTTGGCTGGACTGAAGGAATAGAGGGAAATCTCCCAAATTTCTGAACAATATTATGCAGCGACACACAAGTTGCTTTCAAATGCAAGGGGTAATGCATAAGCCAATGCTTCATTTGCATGCTAAGGAAGATCTGAAAGCCTGCTCATTCTCTGCTTGGATCACTGTAATATGCATGAGTGAGAAAGGAGGATAATAACCAGTAGAAGGAGTTGCTTTTATTAACATGTAAATGCTTCTGCAGTTTTTCTTTTAGATGGAAAGTTTGGAGGCAAATATTTGCTTTCTCTGCTTATGTGTGATAAAACAGATTTTTGTCTGTGTTTCAAATACTAAAAATAGGAGGAAAAGGTTTCAATTTTGATTTTTTAATTAGATGGAAATGAAAATACCCATGTGGGTTTGATGTGAGACATAAAATACTCCCACAGAAAATACCATTTTCCTTCCAGCTGCAGTGAATAGGGACCTTGATATTTACCTCAAATTGATGCAGCAGCTTGTGCTTGTGCATAAAGCTCAGCCTTTTGCCAGATGGTATGGCCTCAGGTTGGGCTTGCCTGGCAGCATCAGTACCATGGTGTCATTTGTGTGCAACACTTCAGGTGAGAGCCCCGGTATACTGCCCACCTTGCACAAATAAACCCTTAGGGGAATTGGTCCTTGTCCAGTGATGGGCTTTGCTTATTAGCTTTTATAAACTACAGGAATTCAGGAAGAATTTCAGGCTGGTAGGGAGAACCAGCAATGGCATATTATATTCTCAGCATTTTTCATATACAGGAAACAGGAAAGCAGTAGCCACTGTTCTGGTCAGCTTTACCATTGCATGTTTTTCTTCCTGAAATCCAGGAATTCTACAGTGAGGATTTTACTTTTTACAGAAAACATGGGATCAAGAAGCAACAGATGGGAGAAGTAGCAAACATTCCAAAAATAAGTGCTCAAGAATCAGAAGGAATTATTATACCTTGTTCATCTATAGTTTGCAGCAGGAAATGAATATTTATGTCTCAAATGTTATGTTAAAACATTCTTCCTTAATATGTATTTATATACAACCTTCCACAAAAAATCTGCCTTCAAAAGCAGCAGACAGTGACATCCTGTCTTGCCAGAAACACAACATCTCATCAGATGCTCAGAAAGAATTTATATGAGATTTTGTGAAGTGCCTAACAAATAGCAGTCATTCTACTGAAGAAAGCATCAACATTTCAAGATGAAGAAGTAAATCTGTTCAGTGCTTTAGGAGTTTGAAGCTACTTTAGGAGTTTAAAGTGACTTCCTTAAAAAATGTAGACTCTCAGATTAATGTTTCTTCTGGAACCCTGTGGGAAACAAATGACTTGTTTATAACATTTCTAAATATAGATCTAAATATAGATCCAGGTAACTTGGATTAAATCTAATTCAAACCCCTCTTTACTTCTAAGCAAAAATTACAAAGATTATATTGTTCTTTGTCATAGTCCTTTGAACATAAATAAAGCCCCTGAAAAATTTCTTATTAATGTACTCATCACTTTCATGTAATCAGAATATATAGTCTTTTTTCTAAATAAAAATCAGAATATTTGTGAACATTTTCCTGCATTACTACTGACAGCCCTACTGTATTAATTTAGGAAAAAAAAAATCTGGCAGAATTCCTTACATTTGGATATTTTATTACATACAACCGTATCATCCCTTTTTTTTTACTTTATTATTTTTTGTTTCCTTAATGAGTTCCCTAAACTTTCTAGCTTTTACATTTATATTCATATCTGTCATGTTGCTCTTTTTTTCATTATCCAACACCCCACCCCTCCCCACTGATGAACACAAACACACAGATCACATACATATTTTAGCTTTTGGAGTTGCTTTTGTTCTCTCTTCTAAAGTCAAGTTGTTTTATAGGTAATGTCACCTAATTTTTCAGCTGTGGGATGGTAGCGTTTTGACCATCAAATAAAATATTTAATCAGTTCTCACAAATTATTCATACCTTCTTCCAGGTCTATCAGCCTACAGTTGTTTTCAGCTTTATGAACCTGTCTCTTTTAAATCACCAACCATATTTATTACTGATTTGAACATTTTTTTTTCAGTCTGCACATAATGAATGTAATTAAGTCATCATGACTTGCTCCTAAAAAAATCTTTGTTTTAAGTTCTTAGATCAGTGCCCTTTTATCTGCCAAGATGAAATCAAATTTATCATTCCATGACACTATTTTTTGAGTTATGAAATTGTCAGTACTTTTTTTTTTTAGGAATTCCAAGGTAGTTTTTGTACTGACAGATCTCTGATATATATCACTCACATCAAGATGTCAGCTTCTCAGCTTTTTTCCTTAATATAGGACATGCTGGCTTTAAGGAGCTGTTGATGCTGTTCTGAAATGTGATACGAAGGTAGGAACTGCTGGTGGCTTGTGCCCCAGCTTGCACTATATTGGCTAGAAAATTAGTCCATTAACCTTCAAGATCACTTGCACAGGGTTGTGTTAGTAGCTCAGACACAAGTATTTTGTGAACTTGAGCAGGTATATAAAATTATACCCTTGTTCCTTGTCCTACAAACCTTGATTTGTCATATAGCTTGTTCCTTAGTGATGGGTCCCTGCTGCCTTGAATCTTCAACAGGGATGCTTTCCAGATGTGTTTTTTCCAAATATCCCTCCTGTATGTTAAGTTACTTTCTTTTCATTCTTCCTTCATCTGCTTGGTTCCAAAGGATGCCAGACAAATGATTTATATATAAATTCTTGCTGCAGAGTCTCATTCCCTCAGTAATCTGGGAGGGATTAGCTGTTTGATGATTTCGAGCACTGATTCTGATCAAAGACCTGCTAGTCATGGCCAGATGGGTCTAACAGAAGCTCTGACAAGCTGAGCAGTACGGCCTGATAGGAGATTGCAAGACTGTCCCCACAGCTTTCTCAAAGGACAAAACTTGAATAGATAATGCACACACACACTCACACTCACACACATGCAAATACTCTTCCAACTCACCTTCTGCAACTGCTCTACTGCTGAGCACATGGTCTGCAGCTAACCCTTCAGAAACTCCCATGTTAGCTGCTCTGTTTGCGGGGCTCAGCTGTTTCATTCAGCTTTTGATTCTGAGTAAAGTTATTTCAATGGCTAAACAGAAAGAATGATGCATGCAATGCCCTTCTGGATTATCCCAAGTTATGAGCTGTGAGTGATAGTGCAAACAGTAATATACATGTATCATGGCAAATTGAAAGATGGCCCCAGTGATCACAACAGAATGGCAGAGGATAAACAACCACCAGAAGTAACCTTGCTGGCTGAAACAAACATCTGATTTTTACTAAAGCCAAAAGTAGAAAAAATGTTTTCAAGTTTGCTGAAAGACAGATGGAAATGTCTTAGAGAGCTTGATGCAAAGCAATTATGGATGCTCAAACACAACAAAGATTTTGAACATGAAAAGAGAATACTAAAAGGATTTTTATACTTGACAGTTCATTTCATTGTATTCTCTTTTTATATTAAATTATTAAAGAAAGATATATCAATGTGTGTATTTTCAGTCCCTTTTTGCTAGTTTATCTTTTTGGAAAAGTTTAACATTTCCCAACAAATTATTTTCATATTTCACAAATGTTACAATTTGCCATGTTTTGCCCTCAGTAAATTACCATTGGTCAGAGCCTCTGATGTACTACTCTTCCTCTCTTAAATGAAAATTCCTTCTTAATTTAATAAAGTACTGATTGTTGGAAACAGATAAGAGAAGTTGCTAATCATCTTTAAAATATCTTTGAACCCTCATCTGTATTATACCACAGAATTCAACAGTACCATAATCTTCAGAAGGTTCAAACGTCCAAGAGCTTTAATAGTGTATTAGAATAAAATAGATATCTAGTTCCATTACTTATGATTCTTCCCTGCTGCTGAAGGTAGTTATAAGTGTGCTGCAGCTTGGGGGTTATAAATCAATTTTCACACTGCTTAATGATTGCCATGTTTTTAAGTTCTTCTGTATCACTTTATGTCATATAATATATAGATTACAGGCATCTGTTCTGAGCTGTTCACATGGGCCACTGCTATAATGTATTGTCAAGGATCCCTTAAGAAAAAGCAAGTTCTCCCACCCCAAGATGTCTAAGAACACTAATATTTAACTGGACATACCCATCTCTGCAGTGAATGTAGAAGGAGCTTGGAGATTAGTTTAGCCAAAAGCTAAGCATTTGGATTGCTGAAATTAGGTGAGATAAATCCCACTGTAGGATCTCAGGCTTGCTGCACAATGAGGAGGCAGGAGACAAGAGCCTATGTTAGGAGGTGATGTCTCTCCTTCGCTGTATAGAGACTTCACCATTCTCACATAAGCATCTACATGAGGTGGCGTAATTTAAACGCCCACATTTAATGTGGATGCCGGTTTGATCAAAGCACTTATTTGTCCTACCAGGACTCAAAAGGAGCATGCTGTGCTGAACTTATACAGTTCTACATGAATTTGGGGCTGCAATGTGCTTACAAGACAGTTTTGCTTTATATATACATACAGAGTGACAACAGAGTTAAAATCAGCTCAAGTTGTCATGTGATACTATTGGGGGAACTATTATCTGCTCTTCTCCACTCTACGAGTTGTTGCTGAGCTGTGGGGACTTGTAGCCACTTGGCATGAAGCTCGGATAGCTGGTACATCTGAGGG
This sequence comes from Vidua chalybeata, assembly GCF_026979565.1. Lineage (NCBI taxonomy): Eukaryota > Metazoa > Chordata > Aves > Passeriformes > Viduidae > Vidua > Vidua chalybeata. The sequence goes on along the minus strand of NC_071531.1, from coordinate 59,362,432 downwards.
TCCACCAGAAGAACAGGAGGGACACTCGGGCTGCTGAAATCCTGCTCGTTTATTGAAGGGTTGCAGAAGGGGCAGACAGGGAGACAACGAAGTAGAAGGGAGGCAGATTCCGAGAGCCCCGAGAGGTGGGGTGAGGATTCTTTTAACTGCGTAAGGGTAGGAGGGTTTAGCATTCGAGGGTACAATCGGGAAAAGGCTAAAGGGAGGGGAAATATAACATTAACCAGTGGGGAAAAGGGAAAGGAGTGTTCTTGGTGGAAGAACCAAAGGGAAAACGTGGAACAGAGAAGATTCTAGGCTAAGGGGCAGACTTGAACAATTACTGACAGGACAGGGGGAGGGTACAATTCTCTTACAAAAGGGGGTGGAGAACTCATACAACTGCTGTTTCCCATGGCAATCCTAGACTGCCTTCCCCAACCCCTCCTCCTACATCTCCCCCGTTTTTATTTATTAAATAAGCACTTCCCAACGTTTTAAGCAACATACGTCTAAACAAAAATAAAGCAACCGAGATCATGAACATTATCAGAAAGATCCAAAAGAGTCCCCTGAGGATGATAGCAACCCACCCTGGGACACCCCATTGAGATAGCAGTTTATTCACAGGGTCTACAGTCGAGGTCTCAGTCTTGAGGTCGTCAACTTGCTCTCGGATCCACTGGATATTAGCTTGGATGGATGTGCTCTTTGATGCCAGATTGAAGCAGCACATTCCTTCGAAGTCCTCACAGCTGTGGCCATGGGCGAGCAGTAAGAAGTCAATAGCAGCCCTATTTTGCAGTGTGGCGTGCCTGGTGACTTCTTCGTCCGCTAGCAGGTCGGAAAGGGCAGTGGACGTGGCGTTGGCCTGCTTACTGAGCCAACACTCGAGGTGAAAAAGCTCACCGAGGGCCTTTGCTGTGGCATACCACGGTAAAAATACGGATACCGCGACTCTTTTCGTCTTGCCCCAATTGTAAATTTTTGAATCACAATTTTCATCGAATTGGTTATAGGATCTCTTTTTGCGAGCCAATTTATTTTCGTTTTTCCAATTTAAAATTTGGGTTTTGTTCAGTGTCAGTGTGGTAAGCTGGCCAAGGCTGCAGGGGCCTCCCTGGATTTGGGAGGGAATCCCTGCCCACACCTTGTCGCCGCAGATGAGAAAAATCCCCCTGGGGAGCACCCGGGGAACTGAGGAGGACCTAGATACGATGGTCGAGGTGTAATTGCACCAATTTGCTGCATGGTATCTCCGATCGTGGGGAGATACATCATGTCCTTTTACTTCTTGGGTACCAGCGGGGTGGAGTTTAGCCATTTGATCCCAGTCTTTCTGGGAGGGCTGGTACCTAAACCTGACACAATAAGTTGCCTGAGAGGAGCCCAATAGGTCCAATTCTTGGGGCTCCTGTGGTGCATGTGGCAGAATCCTTGTCCACTCATCCCAGGTGTCCACAGGATTAGGTTTTTTTCCTGCATATGGATAGTCGTTTGGCGACAGCGGGACTCCTATCAGGCACGTGGATAACGGATTGTCCACACTTCCCATGGCCAGGCAGAAGTTGTCCTGCTGCAAGGACTTCGCCAGTGTGACCCATATGTTTTCTCTCGGCTGTGGGACTATCCAGCTCCTGACCGGTGACAGCCAGATGATGGCGATCAGGAGCATCAGATGTTTCAGAGGTGTCCTCAAGGCAGCAGTTATCCTCAGCGTCTTGTGATAAAAGAAAGCATAACTTGAATGATAAATTTTCCTCAGTGGTCCCTCCCCAACCTCCCCCGTTTTTATTTATTAAATAAGCACTAAATAAAATTAGAGAAAAGGGATAAGGATTGAGGGAAAGGGGAGGTTAGGGGAAAGGAAAGGGCACAGGGGGCGATGGGGTAATTGGGTACGTAGAGTTCAGCGGGGGAAAATATCTTCGGGTAATCATGACACGTGTGACGATATTGGGAGGAACGGTCTTTCTTCTCCTCCTCTTCCAGGCAGTGGAAACTCCATCCAGCGATGAGGTGTTCTTGGTGGTTTGCACCAGGGACACGTTGTCTTGCTGAGCTGGAACCTCTACGAAGGGCTTGACATATTTCCCCGGAATCCATATTGGTCCTTTATCTGTAGAAACACAGGTATACCCTCTTCCCCAAGTTATTAGAGGGAAAGGGCCCTGGATAGCTTTGGATTCCGTGTCCTTTATCAAGACTGGTGGCCTCTCGACGAGTTGCACTCTGGTGTTATTGTGAAAATGGCAGATAATAGGAGGGTCAGGCTCCCTTTCTGAGTAGTTTAAAAAATTCAGGACATACAGGGCCTTACATAACCTTTCGGCTGGGCTCACTGTAATGTCCGGGTTATGTTGTTGTTCAAGGAGCCTTTTTAGATTTCTGTGAGCCCTCTCTATTATCGCCTGTCCTGTAGGATTGTGGGGAATTCTGGTGGTATGGGAAATTCCCCACTGTTGCGCAAACTCACCGAAGCGCTTTGATGCATAGCGTGGGCCATTATCAGTTTTTATGTGAGATGGGACTCCCAACGTAGAGAATGCCATGAAAAGATGTTTAATGGCATCCCTGATTTTTTCGCCTGCATGGACGGAGGCAAACACTGCGCCGGAAAACGTGTCAATAGAGACATGTATGCATTTCATCCGGCCAAACGGCTCGAAGTGTGTTACATCTGTCTGCCATATCTCTAGCGCTCCCAACCCTCGGGGATTTGTCCCCATAATGAGGGAAGGGAGAGCGAAAGACTGGCAGCTCGGGCAGGTAGAAACAATGTCTCTTGCCTGTGCTATCGAGATCTTAAATTGTCGCAGAAGAGCCGGGGCATTCTGATGGTAAAATGTTATTACTTTCTGCCTAAATGCAGATTATGTGCAGGAACCAGAACTTTTATATGACTCAGAGGTGCTGGGTACTTTTCTGGCACTATGATAATATGCAAGGACTTGCATGCAGCCAAAATTCATTGATACTGCTAACCATTTTAAATTCTTAGTTGGATATATGCATGTGTCTTCTCACAGGCACTCCCATCCTTGTCACATGCATCTTTTATGGCAATAAGGCTTTTAGGAAGAACAAAAAAACTTACTTCAAATTTATGTTTTCTTCTCCTAGCATCTTGATCAGCTGCTGCTTCTGTTTACTACTTGAGAAACCCTTGGAATACTGGAGGAGCTGCTGAGTTCTCCAGCAAGACCTGGAAAATTTGGACTCAGAACTCACATTAACTCAGAACTTAATGTGTGCTTCTTGTGGGTGGCTGATCATCAAATAAAGTTTGGGTGAGATATGTACTATTTGCAAAAACCATACCATTAAGGAAAAAAAAGAGTTTTAGAAGATGTGAATCAAAATCTCTCTGATTATCTTTACAAAGATATTTTGTTAGCTTTGCTAGGAATTAATTGCATTACTAAATGTGGAATTTTTTTTCTAAAGTAAACCATTTTCAAATAACTACCAGATATGGGATCTACTTTTGCAGTGCAAAGAAATACTGAACCAACATAGATTAACTCATCTCACCCATAAAAGAACTTTCTTAACCATTGAATGACGGTGTTGGGAGACAATATGTGATATACATTACTGCTGATCTTGGATTCTGTCACGATCCTTTGCCCAGATTAGTGTGAAGCACCAATGAAAATAAGGAGACACACAGGAATTAAGAGAGGGTTAGTAAATGACTGTGCCTGGGGACTGAGATGCAGGTATATTCACACCTTCCATGGCTGTCAGTTTGGTAATCTTTCACAAAGCATTTAATTTTTTTAAACTCAAATGTGTGAATTCTTATACTATATCACAGCTATCTGCAAAGGGCATTCCCTTCCCACCTGTTCCTCCTCCTTTTCTGAGAATGGAGAATTCAAAATCTCTCTGAACACTATGTGCCAATGTTTGACCACCCTCACAAAACAAGATTGTCTTTTTGTGTTCTGAGGGACTTTCCTGTATTTTGGTTTGTCCCCATTGCCACCAGTCCTGTTATAGGGCACCACAGAGAAAAGCCTGGCTCTGTCTCAATTGCACCTGCCCTTCAGGTACTTACAGACATTGACAAGATTCCTCCAGAGCCTTCTTTTCTCCAGGTCAAACTGTCTGATATCTCTCAGTCTCTCCTTATATTAGAGGTGGTCCAGACCCTTAGTCATATTTGCAACTCTTTTCTGGGCTCTCTCCAGTATGTACCTGTCTCTTTTTTAGTGGGGAACCCAGGACTGTATCCAGCAATCCAGATATGTCTCATCAATGCTGAACAGAGGGGAAGGATCAGCCAGCTTTTAGTCTGCCTCACTGTCCGTTTGTCTTGCCCGTGCATTATCAGTTTGTCACTGATGATATTAGGAAAGACTGTTAAATTCCATGTTAAAGTCTACTTTTACTCTCCACTCATGCACCAGATTAATAATTTCTTTGCACAAGGCTATCAGGTTGGTCAGACATGAATTACGCTTCATAAATCAATGCTGATTACTTCAAATCACCTTGATATATTTTGGAAATGGTTTCTGGGATTATTTGCTTCATCACCTTAAGAAGAATTGAGGCCAGGCTGACTGGTCTTTAGCTCCCTGGTTCCTCCTTTTGCACATCTCAGTGTGTCATTTGAAATTTTCCATTCCCCAGGAACCCTCTTTTCCCCTTTCCATTTCCCTTTCCCTTTCCCTTTCCCTTTCCCTTTCCCTTTCCCTTTCCCTTTCCCCAGTACAGAGTTTCTATTTAGTCCAATGTAGAATACTGTTTTATTGTTTTGTTTATATAATTTTTCCTCAAACTAAGTGAACAATGGATCATTTTGGCCCAAGGACATTTCCAAGTGAGTCTTTCCTAAGCAGACTCAAGTAGCAGGAGCTATGAAAACAGGCTTTTTACAGATTGACTGGTTTATTAATCCATATTTACTATTATAATTTATGAGTTTTAAAATCTGTATTTGTCTCCCATTCAGATAAATCTTCAGCTGAAGTGAATGTAAGTTTAGTCTGTGTAACAAATGGGTGATAAATGAGTAATACCTTCAGGATCTGGCATGCTAATGATTATAATTTAACACTGTTATAGCTCTTTCCATCTTCACAGTGCTTCACAAACATTAACCATTCTAATTAATTTCATTTAGAGTTGTTCCTACTGTATCTTTCCTCTGCTGAATACTGTAGTACACTTACTGCTGTATTGTAATTCAGAGGTTGTTATGGTAAAGATTTTGACAAGAACAGAGAATCCCTTGTGAAAATTTGCAATTGTGCTAATTACATCAAAGATCAGCTGTCAAGATTATCCTTGCAAAGGATCCTGGAACATACCACAGGTGTACCAATCTCTCAGTAGAAGAGCTAGGTTTGCTGGATCCACCACTTTTTGGCGTGTAACTGCTGTAGGGGCAAATAAATTTAATAACTTGCAAAATTGTTTGAAAGTCACATTAATTTTCAGTCTTGGGTTTAAGAAGAGGCAGATGAAGAAACAAAGAACTCATATAACTATCATACCAGTCAATTTGTCAAAGGCAGTAGGACAGAAGAATGACATATGACTGTAAGACAGTGAGGCATCTGCGTTTTCCCTATCCTGAGATGCATTATTCAAGTGTTACCTTGTTACTCTGTGTTACTGGGAGTTACAAAAGACAGTTTAATAGATGCATATCAGTCATTTGACAGATTGGTCCAACTTGCCCACCATGGGGAACTGACTGCCAGTTTTAGGACATTTGTTTTAGGACATTTTAGGATCTTTGCAATCCTCTAGCACGTAGTGGGGGTAGACTGTAACTGCTGGGCCACCCAGAGATAGAGCAGGAGATGCCCTTCTGCTGAGCCTTGCTGCTTGTCTGAACAGCTTTATTTCCTGCTATTTCCTCAGGTAAACCTGCAAGGAATCATCTTTTGGAAGCTGGCAGTCAGCATGTTGGCATTTCAAGGGTATGTGCTAGGATGTTTGTGGAAGTGTCTGTGGGGAAGTACCCATCAGCCTTAGAGCAACTGTGTGAACATCTTGTGTATGGAAAACGTGATTTGGGTGTCTAACCAGAACATCCAGAGAGGCCAGTACAGCTTTGCGGGTACAGATAGTTAAAGTGAGTTCAACATACGCTGTTGTCAGTATTGAAAATGAAAAAGTTAAGCACAGAATCATAGAATCATTTTGGTTGAATTAGACATCCAAGACCATTGATGGTGATGGTGACTCAACCACTTGCCTAGTTGTTGAGTCAAAGTGGGATAAATACAAAATTCACCAACAAATAAGGACTCTTGGCCTATGACAACACTAATAGTGGAAGGAAGCCAGGCCCCTGAGGCCAGCTGACACTGACTGCGTCCCAGTACCACTGCTGATCACTAGTGCCCTACATAGGCTTCTTGGAAAGCCTTGATGCGAGAGATACAAAATCAATTGGAGGGACACTCTAACAATTTGGGAGTGACCATAGAACCTGTGCTCAGATAGCATCCCAGATTTAGTTTGTAACAGTTTTAGCTGAATCCTACTGAAATCTATCTCTTTCTAGCAAGCCCAAATATTTTCCTGGAAATCTGAAATAACAAATGTTACAAGCTTGAGGATGGCTTGAACTTCTGAGAGAAATTCATCCTCTACAGGAATTGTAGCAGTGGTCTACACTGGTTTATTTCAACAGTTTGTCATGCAGACATCTGTTTCTGTGGCATATATCTGGGATGATCAAATGCAGAATCATCTGATTAAGTATTTTTCTATGTGTTAGTGGACTTCTGTTGCTTAGTAGCACAAAGCTGTAGTTCACAGGGGCTCCTGCAACAGCCTTTCTGATTTCTCTTTGTAAGATGGGTAAAGAATCACTCAGCTGTTTCTTAAAACAAAAGAAAAAAAAATTACCATTGTTTATAAGTCATACAGTGACATTTAACAGATGAGTGTGTCCCTGAAATGGCCATTTCAAAATAAGGAATGATTAATTTAATTATTGGTTATCATTGTTAAATGATAGATATTTCCGGGACAACTCCTATAGAATCTTATTACATTTCTAGATAATCTTATTATTTTAATTGCTGCTATTTTCCTCTTTTTCCCATCACTGTTCAACTCCTTAACTAATGGTGGCCACTGTGGTCAAAGATCTCAGGCTCCTGCATTTGGGACCTGAATAATACATTGTTCATGATTTGACAAAACAGATTTCTCCTTTTCCATGTACTGATACTTCTCAGTTTGCAGAATATGACTAAATACTAGTTGCTAATATTTTATAAATTTCTCATTATATCTAGCCCGTCTTTTGAGTTCTTGGAACTCTTGGATGTTTCTACAGTGGAATTTTATATAAGTGTAGTTTTAGCCAGTAGTTTGTAGACCTTCTGCACTGCTACACACATTTTTCCAATGACCCCTGGCACATTTATAGACCAAATGACAACATGGAGACTATTAAAGCACAGATATATGAATTTTTATGAGTTGCATGGCTTCCCTGCTTCATGGCAGCAATGAACTGGGCTGGACAAATGACAGGTGGGTCAGTGCAAGAGTGCAACTGTATGGTACATAGTCCTGGACCTGGATTGTGTTATCCCCAGGATTCCTCAGAAGTCACTTGGTTCTTCTTTTACCTGGATTCCCTCTGGGGTCTATACTCCTTGAATTCCTCTGCAAAATCTTTATTTTCCTTAGTTAAGGACTGGGCAGAAATGACATGCCTGGTGACTCATCCCTACAAATTGGACTGTTCTTTTCACTTATTCTTGGTGCTCACAATCAGCTACTGTTGTGTTGGACACTTCTGGTTCACAAATTTGAACCTTCTTGATTTTCAAAAGGCTGACATGCAGCTTGACTATTTATTTTCATTGAATGAATTCACTGAATGTTTCAATGAACAGCAAAAGCTGTTCAAAGTTCTTTTTTTGTTTTTGGAACAGAGGATTCATCTATTTCTGACACAGTAAATTAAAGCTCATGGACTTATGCTAACAGCTCTGCTAACTAGCACCAAATCATGATAACTGCTGCAAGCCCTCAGAACAAGACTTGCTGATGTCAACAAGTTGCATGGCTTGCAGAATAAAAGGGTTACAGAAATCTGGAACTCAAGATTGACGTTCTGCAGGTCAGAAAGTACAGCACAAATAAGGGAATAGTTCCAAAAGGTTAAAATCTACCTGCATGCTCTGGGGATCCCATGACACTGGGGGAATTGTTGCTGCAGTATAAAATGGGGAGATCAGATTCTGTTCTGTAAGAGTGATTTTAAAGCAGTGATTTTGATCCGTGCTAGTATTTTCCACAGCTTACTCAATTTGCTTGCACCAAGAATTTATCCTCAGGACTTTAAGGGTTGTTTCAAACCCATCCTGAGCTAAAGAAGGACCATCCCCAAAGATCAATCCAGTCCAGTTTTACTTGTACTAAGTACTCTTCCCACCTTTACCCCTTCAGGATCCTGAGAGAATTGACATTTTAATGTTTCACTTTGATTCCTTTGAAGCTGTGACTTAGTGTGGAGAAAATATAGTTATTTATGTTAAATTATGTTAAAACTGTAATAAAAGGTGTTTACTGCACTTAATTGTCATAAGTCATTCTATTAAACTGCTGAGGAATATTAACAAGGGATATGATAATATCACCATCTAAAATTCATATACATTTTTCAGCAGTTGTAAAATGTGTTATAATTATTTAATAGCTTTGCAACTGGTTGTGTTTGATAATTAACTGCTGTGGGTAAGGAACTGTGCTATTATTTTAACTATCCGGAAAAGACAGAAGAGACACAGTTTAACCTCAGTTAACAGAACAGCCTCAGTTTAACCAATTACCCACAAAAAAGATCAGAAGGCAAAAAAGTATTTTTATTATTTTTCCCCCACAAAGTAAACATGAGGCAAAGGTAGCCTACCTCTTCTAAATGTGCTTGTTTATTTTGTCTCCACCAACATATGGATTAGATTTCAGTAATACTCTCTACTGAGGGACTGCATCTAAAAAAAATCTTCAGAAACAGCAGAAACAGGTTTTATAATACTGATTATCTGCTACTTAATTGCAAACTTTGTGTAGGAGAAGAAATGTGTGGAAGAATTCTGTAATGACCTATAAATCACATTTTCTAATGTATTTAGGCAGGTGTTTAAGTGTGAAGTCCTACCATGGACAGTGAAGCCCCCTGATCTTACATCCTGCAAATCAAAAAGATGCTGGTACCTCCAAGGAGAACTGTGAAGAATTCTGACATCAAAATGTACAACTTGAAATTCCCTGATCTGCTCTCATCCAGACTTTGAAAAGCCTCACAAACTGCCTCTAGAGATGCCTCAGTTTTTAACCTTTAAAATCCCTGAGAACGTCCTATTCTGCTTCTGTGCCTACCCAGATGTACTTAGCCTGGGGAGGACAGATGAGAAGCGCTTCCTTCTCAGCGATGTCCACACAGACAGTCCCTGTTGCCAAGCAGCTCAGCCTGATCAGGCATTCTTAGAAACTGCTTATGACATACCTCAGAGATATCTATGACAAATGTGCAGCACTGGCTGCTGTTTTCCTTGAAAATGTGCACAGAGTGGCCTCACGTCTGAGTATTCACATAGCTGTGGGAGACACATTCAACTCAGTTCCCCAGCTAAAGCAGTTCAAGCTCACCTTCTTCCATCACCCCTAAAAGAAGTACAGAACTTCTTGGTGTCTTATCTCCAGCCCTCAGAGATATCTGAAAGCCCATTTAAGATACCAAATTCTCATTTTGAGTGTAAAGCTGGAAGTTGAAATCAATGATAAATGAAGAGAGAGGGATGACTGACAATGTTTACTTGCATTTGGTGCCTAATTCATTTTCAGAGGCCATTTAAAACAGCCTGTATGGAAGATTCTTCCTCTTGCAGTGCCATATTACTGCAGGTGCCTTTGACTTCAAGTTCTCTCTGTCAAGATAATGCAGACTTTTTGGAGCAGATATCTTAGTAATGCACTCATGGCTCCATCTGTATGTGTTGGAAAAGCTGACACTAAAAAACTCCACTCTTAGGTTGACTATTATAGGCATGTGTTCAAGGAGAAAAGGGATATTTAGCTGTGCATTTCCTGCTTCCTTTTACTGTGAGGCCAACACAAAATGGCTGGAAAAGATGGAAGCTGTATTTCCCCCTTAATTATCTGCATGGTTTTTCATCTTTTTGAATAATTTGTATGTCACCTAGTGTGGAAAGGGACCTATTTTTTCTTGCTATTTTGTATCAAGTAATTAAATCAAATAAGCAATAACAGATTATTGAATAATAGTCAGGCAGTAAACAGGTTAAATCCATACTCAAGCTCTTTAAATATGGCCTTGCCACTAGCTACACCTTAAAATGGATCAAGTATCTAACAATACGAGTTCATTCTTGCATCCAGGGCATTTTCTGAAAAGACAAAAGGACATTCCTTTGCTTGACATTTTTCTGGGAGATAATTTCTCTGGCCGATCCTAGCACCATCTCCTTGTCGTCTGCCTTCTTCTCTGACAGCTCAGCTGTGATTCAGCCCTGTCTCAGCTGTGATTCAGCCTGTAAACCAGAACTGAGACTTTAAATCTGCTGATAAAGCCATTTGTAACGGGAGAGGGAGCTCTCACAACACTTATGGAGAATTTTTGAGGGTGCTGTTTACCCAAGGCAAGCAAAGGACAGAAACCTGTCCTTGTTTTTATCAAGGAGGATGAGGTTCATGCTCATGTTCCTGTATTCCCTCCTTGTAGGAGGCACTCTGAGTTTAGGTTGCATACTGTACAAAAAGGACTTGGGATTTTAACAGATTTAGAAACTGCAAGTATCCATATGAGCAAAACCCAGAACTTATTTGGCCCCTGTCTGTGTTCTAACTCATGAGAAGGTTTCCACACCTGAAAGAGGAAATTCCACGACTTTCCTCTTGCAGTCAGCTGATCTGGTCCAGTAATGGTTGTCAGCATGGCATAATGTGACATCCAGCACATGAGTGTTCCAAGAAAGATCCAACAGGGCAGTGAAACACAAATGAACCTCTTAGCTCACTGGGCTTGTTTCTAAAAAACTTACTGAGTAGATATTAGCAGAACTATCACTTGCTTTCCCTCATCCAATGTTTCCTCTAAAGCCCCCACCAAACCACTAATTTTGCTTTTCCAAAATTATTTCCTTTGTGCTTACAGAAACAGTTAACCTACATAGTTAACTAATGTCTCCAACAAATCCAAATATTCAAATCTCCTATTTTTAAAGGAAAATTGAGAAATGTGTTGTTTTATTTAGTAAAAAGTCTTTGGATAGCATACATTAATCTTCTCATAGATTTTATTTCTAGAAATTCCAAGAAAACAAAAGTCTGTATTGTGCTTTCAGCCACTTGCAGAACTTTCTCTTCAATTCAAAACTTCCGTGTCTTTAAAATACATGTCAGTTGTGAGCTGTCTTTGATCTGTAGTAATTACAGTACCTCTGGTTTACTAAGAAATGGCAGTTTTATCACTGTCTAATTTTTTTGCAAGTATTCACTAGTTGTAAGCAATATCTAGCTCTTTTTATAAACTAGCAATCTCTTTGTGAAATATGTATTTATTTTCTGAATACATATATTAAAGCTCCTAGGTTCTTTGGTAACCTGTAAGAAAACGTGCACCTTTTCCCTGCTCTTTGCCTACATCCCTTCTACAGAAGTTTTCTTGTGCAGTACAGACACTACTCCTTTTGGCTTTTTATTTGTGTGCTCAAATGAATCAGGCAATATGACAGCACAGCTACCACGGGAAATGAGAACATAAAAATGTCTAAGATCCAATCCTGCTCTCAATGTGATGATGTAAACCCCAAGCATCTCCATTTGCTGCAATGACTATACTGCTGACTTAGGCTTTAAGATTGCATCAAAAACAGTGCATGTTTAAGACTGTGCCAAAGGACATAATTGTTAATGTCAATGAGGCTTTCCTTGGGTACCAATGCTTTTTCATGGGGAATCTCAGTATAATTTCCAGAGGACAAGGAATGTGTCACCAGAAATAGAATGAAACTGAAAGACTTCATATGTTAATTTGAAACTAACCCTTTTCACTTGTCTTTCTAGATGACAGGAAGATCAGTGAGTCACAATCTGTCATAAACCTGAGAAACAATAAGTGAAGTCAGAGGGATTCTTTAAAAGGAGATCAAGAACAGAAATTTATTTTAGATTTACAGTATACACAGAAATGTGAGGAAAATGGTATACGACATGATGAAACAAACCACATTTCAAAAAGAGCCCAATGCAACAGAACATCATTGTCCTAATGGCACAGATAACTTGTGAAACTGTTTTGATTTCTGTTTCAAATCTAAAAATGAATTATAAATTCTCATTTGCCAGGACAGCAGGAAGCAGAGTGGTTGGCTAAAATGCAGAAAAAAAGTACTATCTCTTCCTTGTTCTATCTGGAGTGTTTAAATCCTTACCAGAAGTTCATAAATGCCACTCTACTAGGGATTTCCTGATACTGTTTCATCCTGTAAAAATATTTAGATATGAGTGGAGTAAAGATTGAACTCTGTCTCCTGTGCTGTGAGCTGCTCTCTGGCTAGAGATCCAGACTCATTGTTCTGCTATTTCTCTTAGTAAGTGTCTATATGTGGTACATGAAGCAGAAAAGGTCAAATAAAAGAGAAAGCTGAAACCTTCTTTTAAAGAATAGTTCTCCAGCAGTCACGGATTTTCCCATGGAAAAGCCTGACCTGGATCATCGCTGTTCAGGAAGAGATTCTCAATCAAAGAGCTGTCTTTGTTGCTGGGTACTGAAGGCATAACTCTGTAAAATACATCACCAGTTATTTGGTATAACTTTCTAGACAGGATAGGAAAACACTCACCTGATGGGTGTGAGGTGACAGTCCCTACTCCCCACTTACTTGGATTTGTAAGGATACCAAGGTAGCCCAGCATTTGTCCAGTCTCATGGATGATGGATTATGGTGTTTCCAGTCCACCTAGAAGGGAGCTAAATCTGAATCACCCACACTCTTGACCTTCGTTCGCAGAACTTAAGTTTTGGGTAAAAGAGAGATGGTGATCTTTTCTGATAATTTTCTAAATCTAGGTCATTATCATATTTGTTTCTTTCAAGCTCTAGGAATGAGATGCATGGTGTCAGAAAAACATCAATTTGTCCAGAAAAAACAAAACATTTTAAGTCTCTTTCTTTTGGACTATTCCTTCCAACTCTTGAGCTTACTACCCAAATCGAAAAATCAATGATTTCCAGTTTTGGTTAGATGTTACAATTCTTCCACACAGAGTCTCTTCAAAAAGAGAGTTTAGCCTGTTATCCTGTTGTAAAATTGATGTCTTATCTTAAAGTAGAGAACAGAGCAACAAAACTGATTGAGGAACTGAGAAGGTAAAATGTAGAGCAGGAGAAAGATAAGAATTTATGTAGACTTAACTCTGATTGTTAAGAGGGAATTTATTGAATCTTATAAAATCCTCAATTGCATGCATAATATCCCTGTAGTTTACTGTTCTCTTTAATATAAAATAAAGAATTATAAATATGGAACAGATGGTATGAAACACGTTTGCCATACTGAGAATTGTAAGTGCATCTTACTGCAAAAGTTTGTCGGAGCAGTTTCTAGGTGGAATAAAAAAAGTATAACTTGTATTTTATCTGAGTGGAAAATACATGTGGGGTTTTACCACTGAAGTTTGTATGAATTTTTGGAAATCAAAAGCCACCTCTGTCTACTAGATCACTTGGTGAGATAGAAACATAAAATGACTTGGCTTGGAAGGGATTTTAAAGATCACCTAGTTCCAAGCCTGCTGCTGTGGGCAGGAACACTTTCTATAGACCAGGCTGCTCAAATTTTCATCCAAACTGTCCTTCAACACTTCCAGGTATGGGACACCCACAGCTTCTCTGGGCAACCTGTTCCAGTGCTTCACCACCCTCACAGTAAAAAGTTTCATCCTGATATCTAATGTAAACCTGACCTCTTTCAGTTTAAAACTATTGCCATTGTCTTGTCACTCTGTGCAGCACTGCGTTGTTTTCCCCGGTCCCGGGCAGCTCTGTAGAGCCTGGCTAGGGCGCTGTGTCTCAGCGGGACCAGGGCTGCCGTGTGTCCTGGGCGCTGTCACGTTCAGTGCACCGGTGGTGGGGCTGGCCGCGCTCTGTAGCCAGTGCTGGGGTGAGACAAAGAGGGAAGGAAGGTGCACCTCGTCCTCGCGGTTGGCTGGCGAGCTTTTATTGACGTGTGGAGCTGCGATGGAGAACAGCAGCCACTCCCTAGCACCGCGTGGACAAAATGGCACTGGGACTGAGGGTGCATGGGATTTTACAGGGGGTGGGATGACAGGGGCAGAGGCCCCCCTCACCCAATGGGGACAGACAACAGGGGAGTGACATGGACCATGGTAACCAATGGGGACACGACAGGGGCAGATACAGGGCTCCGGGACAAACGGGGATGCAGGGACGGAGTAACAGACACAGAACTCTCAGGAGTGGACAGGGGCGTGGTTATAGGACTGACGTGGTTATGCTCCGATGGTAAGAGACCCGGAGTGGACCACCGCGGAGGGAACATGGGGGTGCACAGGGGTACACAGAACCAGCTAACTAACATATACCAGAACCCCTAATCTGAACCCAAACCCGGGATGCAACAACTCTGCCTGTATAAAAAGTTCATCCTACTCCATTTTATAAGACACCCTAAGGCACTGGAAGACTGCTATAGTCTCCCTGGAGCCTTCACTTCTACACATTGAAAAACCCCACATCTCTCTCTTTGTAGGAGAGGTGCAGCATCCCTCTGCTCATCCTTGTGGTCTTCCTCTGGATCCCCTCTAATGGGTCCACATCTTTCTTGTGCTGGAGGGCCCCAGACCGTGGACTCAGCACTTGTCTTAGTTGTGGCCAGGAGAGAGTTAATTTATTTAGAGTAGTAGGCTGCAGTGGCATGTGCCTGTGGTCCCACCTTTGTGGGACACTGATTCAGCAGGATGGCTTGAGCCCAGGAGTTCTGAGCTCCAGTGCCCAGTGGGTGTGGCCAAACCCCCAGTGTTATTTGATACCATCTTAGGTCATTGCCAGGGGGTGGGGGGGAAGGGATTCTTTCTCTTGTTTCCAGGAAGAAAGGCGTTCCTTTTCCAGATCAGGAAAAAAGACTTCTGTCCAGTCAGGCCCTGCAGTGAGCATTTTTGTCTGTGAATCATTCTCTCTTTTTGCATACTTTTGTTATTAATATTGTTGTTGTTACTGTTCATTTTCTTATCTCTCTGATGTTCACAGTAAGTTGTTCGTATCTCAGCCTGTAATTTTCACCTTTTTATGCCTTCAATTCTCAAATCCATACCTCAAGCAGGAAGAGGGAGTGGAATTTGCGGGGAGAGAATGAGTGGTGTTTGGTTTGGGAGAATCTTGGTGCCAGGCACAGGGGCACTAAACTGGGGAGTGCTCTTCCTAAACCAAGAGAGCATTCCAGGTGAGACCTCTTGGCAGAGTGGAAGAGGAGGATCATCTCCCTCAACCTACTTGCCACACAGTTTTTGATACAGCCCAGGCTTTCTGGGCTGTGGGTGCTCACTGTTGGCTCAAGTTGAACTTTTCATCCATGAGACCCCTGTGCCCTTCTCTCAGTTGGAATTCATATCTATGCTCCTGACTGGATGCATTTGGACTTGTTGAACTTCACAAGACTCTTGGGGGGTCATTTCTCAAGCATGTTGAGCTCCCTCTGGATGGTATCACTTTCTTCTGTCATGTCAAATGCACTGCTCAGCTTCATCTCATCTGCAAACTAGATGGAGATGTCCAGTTCAGGAAGAAATAAGCAGTTGTTCTAGGATTAGAGCAGAACTAGACTGACATGCCTGGTCCCTGTAAAAACAGGAGAGGTGAAAGATGCTTAGCAGAATCCAATGTGCAAGTTTTGAAAGACAGCCTTTTTGGTTTCTCGTTACATTTTTGTTTTTAACTACATAATTTCTTTTCTAGTGTGTTTGAAATTCATCTTTAGCTATCCCCTACAATTTGCATTTGCAGATCCTGTTAGTATTACTTGAAATGGCATTTTCTGCACATGGAAGATTGATTGTCTCTGAACTGCCTATCTTAACCTCTCATTCAAAAATGTTATTCAGCCCTATATCTGGGGAGATTCACTGCAGATTTGTGCTGTGATTATAGGTCATAGTAAGAGGAAGGACTTTTGAGGGAGTTTTGCAATATGAAAATGAAGTCACTCCTAAAAAACTGCATAGTTCGTGAAGGTAGGTAAGTGTAGCTTCAGATTCATTCAGTTAATTTCAGAATTAAATTCTTCCCTGATGTTATCCTCCTTCCTTCACCATGCAAAAACAACATGTTAAAAATCCTAATTCTGAGCTCATTTACACTGAATTTAATTCCAATTTATGTTATTGTAACTGAAAAATGAAATGGTGATAATAAATTATAGTGTTTCCTAATAAGATTACATTCTACTTCTGCTTCCTGTTATACAAGAGTAAATCAGAAGGGTTTTGATAGTGATTTTTCTGGCATTACTGTAGATAGTTTAGTTGAGACTAATTTGAGTCTGTGTTTCAGGAACTGATGTTATATGTTCATTTTAAATAAAGAAAGATGAAGAAGTCATGTCCATGTTGGGGATTGAATGACCATGTATTTAGACTTTGATATCACATTCCCATTGTTTAAACCATTCTTTACTGACTAATTTAGTCTTTATTGTTGTTAGCATGAGATTATTTTCCAGAAGATTGCTTTATAGACTGTGTCCAGTGCTAGATGCTCTAGAAGCACACAACAGATCTGCTTCTGTGAAAATATATTGCTTGAGACAAAAAATTGGTGAAATCTCTGTGTCTGTAGAAGTTAGTCAAAGGTAGACATGATTTTCCCTTTTCATCATTTGAACTTTAATGTTTAATATTTAATGTCATGCTGTTTCAGAAATACATAACAATGCTAAAATGACACTGTGTCTGGGGATGTATTGATGGAGCATAGTTCTTTGGACACAGTGCTGTCCAAACATGCGCGTATCTCATATGGCATTCTGCCAGCTTGGTGCATGGGCAAAAGAAACTGGATCTGTGTATACATCAATAAGAGGCAGGCACAACAGTGCAAAAGCACTCAGCACAGAAGCCAAAAATGCCCCCCACCTCTGTGAGACTGTGGGAGAAAGGAATCATGCTTGCAGAGAAGGAAGACTGAGTGGTGTCATTATTAATGATCCATAAAATATCATCGAAAAGTAAAATTTCTTATATTTATATAATACCTGCTTCAATTTGCAGCAATTTTGTACTGTCTCCCTTAATGCAAGTGCCGTTTGCTTTCATGAAATATTCCTGGTTTTAGTCCCACTCCTTGTATTTATTAATCAGATAATCCATCTTTACCCTATAGCCAGTGCCATGATTGAAAATCCTACAGGTTCTCAAAATGGCTATAAAGTAAAACTTTTTTAAGAGCCTCAGGATGGTGACTGGTTGCATAAAGCAGATTATGCCTGTCTGGGGTTTCCAGGAAATTGTTGTATTCCACTTATTACCTGTCTTTGAAATGAAAACATCAAGATAGTTTATCTCTGAAATACTACACTCCACAATATACGAGACCAAAAACTTAATAGCATCATGAATTTCATATAAAATAACAATACATTTTTCCAAGACAGCTTTCTCCCTATTCCACAACATGAAATCACAGTCAATAAACTTATACACCATTGTGCCATATAAATGTATTAAAATCCTTGATTGACTGAACTAATCTTTTTCAAAATAGGCTGAAATAAATAAACATGGTGCAGGGTAAAAACCTTGCCTATATGCCTCTCATAAAGAAAATAGTCCAGTCAGGTTCTGA
This sequence comes from Vidua chalybeata, assembly GCF_026979565.1. Classification (NCBI taxonomy): domain Eukaryota; kingdom Metazoa; phylum Chordata; class Aves; order Passeriformes; family Viduidae; genus Vidua; species Vidua chalybeata. The sequence goes on along the minus strand of NC_071531.1, from coordinate 59,344,584 downwards.
CATTCAAGAATAGCAGAAGTGAAGTGTTAATGGGCAGAAAGCACTCTTGAAGAGCCCAGCAAAGTACAAGTAATCCAAGCAGTCCTTAATGGTCCTCCTATCTATTGACTATGTCTTGCTGTCACATATCTCAGCAATTACTTGGTATGCAGCAGAGCTACAAGGAGGTGTAGATTTAAATTATGCATAGGCATAGAGGCATGGGCTCATTCTACTCAGTTTAGGCATCTCACTGATTTCGCAGGGGTTAAGAATTTGGTCACTGTGAACTCCATAGTGAGTGGAGACAGACAGAAACCTCCAGAAGGCAATGCAGCTCCTAGGTGGGCAGAATGATGCTCTGGAGGTCATTGTCTCTCTATATTTACTGCAGAGAGCTCTTTGGGCAAAGTTGCCCTTCTGTTAGGAGCCTCAGGTTGGATTAAACCAGAGACAGCATTTTTCTCATGTAGTGAGATAAATAAGTTCTCTAAAGTCACTGAGTTTGCACTGAGTTAAAATACATGTAAGTGAGAGAAAAATAGTAGCATCTATTTTAGGAAGTGGACATAACAGTGAATAAAGTGCTCCTTTAAAGTACTAGGGGATAGACAGAAGGGGAAAATGGCACATACACTGGACATAATAATTTGTGTTTTCCTTTACTGCCAACTACTTCCTCAAGCTCATCTTCATGTCCTTCCAATTTCTTCAGAACTTTATGCCTGGGACCCTGATGCCTTGATACATTTCATCTCACTTCACCGACTGATAACTGAGATGATGCTGCAGTGACATCTGAAGATAGACTTGAAACCCCCAACTCTCCCCCCGAGTCAGCAACAGGAGAAGCAAAACTAAGCAGCAAACTCAGCAGCTGTGGGCTCAACAGCAAAGTTCCTGTGGACTCCACTGAGCCCAGGGTTTTACTCAGTGACCCTGCAACAAACATAATCACTTCTGTCATTTTATCTCTCTCCCATGCTTGTTTGTCTGTAATGCTGTTTGTAATTTTCATGTTTTAGATTTTAAACATTTAATGTAGGGACCCTGCCTGAATATGTCTGTAAATCACCTATCACACAGCTGGTGCAGTAATACAATAATAATAATAATAATTAATTAATAATGGGCCTCTTCCTTAGAAGTGTCAAGATCTGGCAACTGACATTGATGTCGACCCCTCTCAGAGGAATCAAGTCATTAATAATAAATAATAGCAGGAAAATAATAATATCACATTCTGTTTTTTCTCAATGCTGCGATGATCAAATCTTTCTTTCCACTTGCTAACTCTGCTCGTATAGATCCAGTTACATACAGGACACACGGCTGCAGTCATACCAGCTGGCTGCCCTGCACAGGCTCTGGGCTGCCTTCAGCTGTTTGGCAACTTAGTGACATTTGCAGTCTCCACAGCCTGAAAGCCATATATCTGAGGGACCAGAAATCCAAGTGTCCTGCAAAGCAATCATATGAAGGTTAGAAAAGTGCATAGCTCATTACATGGAATCGCAGGAATGTAGAGTAATTTAGGTTGGGAGAGACCCTGGAGCTCACTGAGTCAAACCATAAACCTGACATTGCCAAGTCCACCATTAAACAATGTCCCTAAGCACCACATCTAAACATCTGAAGCTGAGCACATGCCCCAGCGGTGATTTTGTAGAGGCGCCCTCCTGTTTGTGCAGTGCTTGTGTCTGCTGACATTTTCAAGGTGTCTGCCAAGGCAATGTTACCTGTAAAATATGCATCCTTTGACCTGGATTTGGAAGAGTGCTGTGCAGTCCACATGAAATTAAGTTCATCAGTATGTGCATTATCCAGCCCCTCCAGTCTCTCCATGCAGATCAAAAAGTCCACAAACATTCCCACAACAAAGATTTCAAAATGCAGGCTGGTATTTATATTAGAGAATTGCAAAACTCCCATGGACAAGAGGGAAACTTAGTCCGTGACGTGCCATCTTTTCCTCTGTGAGTCTGTAAAGCAAGTGTCTTATGATGGGCCAAACGAAGCCTCTTCTGTTGCCTTAGCATGCACTGATCTAATGGCACTTTGCTTTACTGGGCTTGTAGATAAACATGATTGTTAGATTGGGACAAGCTGAGGATTTTCTAGGACTTTCTGCCCTTTTAAGCTTTCACGTTCTATATCCCATTTGGTGTAGGATGATCAATGGTGAATAAATATTATTATAAAGGTGGGTAATAATCATTATGATACTGAAAATTTTTATTATAAGTAAGATCATATTACTATAAATAAATTACATTTTAATTAAACAAATTAGATTTATTTTTAAACTAATTTCATTTAAATCTCAAGTAAACTAATATCCTTACCACCACCATCTGTTAGAATTTGCCTACTTTCACATGCCATAGAGCTTCCCCCTGGAAAACCTGTACATCCAACCTGCCTACAGATAACCTTGCAACCTAATCTAAGGCACTGGTGTCACAGGAAGAGTATTTGTTTCACTGCTGGCCACAGTGAACTTTCTTTGCTACTACACACAGGACTTCATTTGAGGCTGTCAATCATACATTTCAGTCATAAAAATCACTTTTGTAACAAAGGGGTTATTATTCACATAATTCTCTGCTTTTCTTAATTTCTGTTTTTCCGAGTCCCTCATGCTACATTATTGCATCAAAGTTGGAAGGAGTTAAGTGGCAGTCACTTGATTTCTAACATTGCTGGAATCTCCGAGGACTGTGTTACTTATAGTTACAGCATTTTTCCTCACTTCGCTTTCAATCCTTGTAGACAATGCTTTTGCCAGTATTGGTGGTAAATATGCCTTTGTTTCTTCAGCCCATCAATTTTTGTAATGCTAGTGGATAAAACAGACAACAGGGAAACTGCACAGTAGTTATTCTGCTGTCCACCAGTATATATGCATGTATACGCCCACCTATATAAATATATATAGATATTGCCAAACTGTCTAAAATCTTGGGGGATTTCTGCATCTTGTTTACAAACACGTGTGTGAATGAAGTTTCTTTTGCCTGAAGTTTTTAGAAGAATTGACATTGTAATACCATGACATTAATGAGCACAATTATGAGAAGAACAAAGAAAGGGAGAACAAGAGAAAGGCATGCATATTAGAAAGAACACATTACAATTACCATTACAGCATTAAATTTTGGGTTCTGTTGTGCCTAACACTGCTTTTGTTGCATTATTTTGTGTAACAAGGCCACTAAATTAATAACCTGGCATCCAGAGGAGAAGTAAGGCAGAGACAGCAGACCCAAGTCATACAGAGAAGGGACGCTATGATGGGAGCCATGCTTATTTTTGGTAGCAATACAGAATTCAATCCAAATTAATTTACTTCAAAGTTGGAGTGCTGCATCTTTGAAAGAAGAAGGAAAAAAAAATTAGAATTTTTTAAGCAGCATGTATTTTCTGTGGTAGCAGGCTCAATTGGAATGCCTAAAACACAGACACCTATTGTCACTTCAGATATTTCCTGGTCCCTTGCTGCACCCCTGTAGCCCTGAAGCTCTGGTAATTACTACATTACCTTGGCTCTCTCCTTCTTGCCTTCTTCATTACAACAGGCATTTCAAGAGGAATGGCAGCCCATTTTAGCTACAACAGAGTCTTAAACTTTTTTCATGTCACTTCAATCAAGAAATAATGCCATTTCAATTTCAAGATAAATTTTCACAGAGCAGGGGTATGGCATGATTTTTGGGATGTGTATGAATTCTAGATACAGTAGTGATTCTATGGGTGCTATTAGAGGTTTTACAAAGGCCAATGTGTTTTGTGGCCATTGTTATATCCCTGTGTTTGCCTGTCATGTGCTAAACTGGAAACTCCGTTGCACAACTTGAACTGAGGGTACACATACAGAGTTTCTGTACATATAACAGAAGTTATATTTTTATATTTTGTATCATTCTATATTTCTGTATATATAACAGAAGTTATATTTTCTGGGTTTGATGTTCTTTAGCATGAGGACGTTGAAACATCATGTTAGTACCTGAAATAATAAATTGCTTGCATAACAGAAGTGTTGGTTTAAAGCTTTTAATTACTTTCAAACAGCATGAAAACCCACTGTTATTGACAGCAGTTGGGGACTGAAACTGATTAATTTAAGACATATTTGAGAAAACTTGTGAGCCTTATGTTGGTCCCACATTAACGGTCACAAATTTGAACCTAGAGGAAAAATTAAATTCTCACATAAATTTAGGTCTCTGCCAGCTCAATCTTTCTTAATTATGGTTTGCTTACATTTTTCCCCACTTACTCAAGGTGCTATTTGAGAATTCAAGAAAGGTGTCTGACATTGCAGTCCTCAGAGCATCTTTTCACATAGCAAAATTTGAATTTGAACATTTTATATTAAGCAGGTATTTGACTGGAGATGTAGACATCTCTTGGAGTGGGAGCCAGAACTCCATCTACCTATCCCTCAAATAATTCAGTTCCACCCAGCAAAGCTTGGATCTTTCCTTAGATCATCTACTCTTTATAGGGCTTACTTCTGAAAAAGAGTTTTAAACTCCTGCATTTGGAGTATTGCTTTTTATAACTGAGAAAAAAAATATTCTATGAATTTCTTCAAGAGAATGTTGATATTGTAGAATACATTAAAAAAATAAATGTCCCCACATCTTAAGCTATATTAGTAAACAGAAAACCCATTTAATTTTGAAATTATATTTTTAGAATTCATTTTATTACACTTCATCATGTTTTCGAGGGGATTTGCTATTCACTACAGCAGAACTGTTTCTTACCCTCTGGTAGATATTTTCATATCTAAACAGATGAAAATTCATAATCAATGTCAGCATAACATCCCTGACAGCAGCATTTCCAGGGATGTCTTACATGATTTATCAGTATCAGTATATTTTAGGGTGCTATTGAATGATGTATCTTTGAACCCCACAAACAGATCCATTCCCAAGAGTCAGCTACTTGTATACACTTTTGGTTGTGTAGATTTTTAAGAGAGGCAAAGAACTGAAGCAGCTTAATATAAAAATGGGAGGAATTATAAATATAATTCTTTTTTTTTCCAATGGATCCTTTGTAATAATTTGGGTATTATTATTCCCTGTGTTGTCATTCACCCAAGATGTAAATCTGTTTCCCTGAATGACATTGTACCTGGCTCACTTCTACCAATACAGACAGACAGTAAAAAGCTTCACCCCTCTCTGGTGTGCTACAGCCCGTGTCACTGCTGGAAGAAGAGAGCTGTCACTGGTGTTAAGCTGGTCTTCGAGTGTCTTGTAGGCACATCACAAATGAGCTGTGAAACCTGCACCACCTTCCTGATTATAGTGGATATAGAGTGCAAGTGCAGACCGGTTGAATTAAGGGCAATACCAGAATTCATGACTTTTTACACACACTTTGCTATAGAATAAATCCCTCCCCAGAGCAAAGGTGTGACATCCTACCCTTAAAGGGAAGGAAGCACTCAACATTAACAAATACTCATGGTTAAAAGGAGCAACAAAAGTCAGAGGGTCTGCAAAAAATCACAATTTTTTATTAATAAATAATGTACTTGGCATGGAAATTGATGTTAGTCCCTGACCTAAGGAAGAAAGAAAGAAAGAAAGAAAGAAAGAAAGAAAGAAAGAAAGAAAGAAAGAAAGAAAGAAAGAAAGAAAGAAAGAAAAAAAAAAGAAAGAAAGAAAGAATCACCAATCCTGATTCCAGCACCTATCCAGCTGATAGGATGTCCAGGGTCCTGGGATACCACCTGGGCCTGGTGGGGGTACCTTTTTATAAATAGGGTTCCCTGCCCTGAAGGCAAATTTCTCACCTTCTATGCAAAGTAGTTCTCATGCAGGATCTTTTCTTTCAGATCTTTCTGGAAATGGCTTGGAGAGCTTCAGGGGTCTTGGGTGGTCTTGATTCCTCTCTACAGTCCATGCCCACTTCCTTGCCTCATTCCTGCACTTATGCTGTGCTGTGTTTACCTCCAGGAACTAGAACAAAGATGTTTGTTCTGGAAAAGTGCTGCCCTACTTCTTCATGGCTCCCTTCTCCAGTCATATATTGCTCCTTCCCATTGCCTGTTATTACAAATAATCCTGGGTTATTACTCAAAATTCCTCTCTGTTATTACCAACACCCCTTGGTTGGCTCCATAGACATCCATCTGTACATGTTTGGGACATACACATTAACCCCATGTTTTCTGGGATTACACAAAAGGTTTTCCTCTAAACCTCAGCTCTGAAATGGAATATGAAGTGTTTGCCCATGAAATATTACTGAATTACATTTTTGTTTTTCTGAACTGTTTTATTCTTTTCCCAAAATATAATTGTCCATGAAAGAAAGAGATTCTGATTGTGGTATGCTACATTCTCTTCTATTTCAGACATTTATACACAAAATGCTATTTAATTTTTCTTACCCAGTGCTTCAGTGAGATTTGTGGAGTGACTGAGGACAACTTGCATGAGTAAGAGCTCTTAGGATCAAGGTCTTTAAAATATTCTGTGCTGTTAAGTTGTTGATGGAAGTTGAGTAGCATGTACATAAAAAAAAAAAAAGACACAAAGAACTAATTATGAGCAAGCCTAATTTGAAAGCAGGTACTGTTTTAGTTATCCAGCAGAAGACTCAAATCACAAGTAGTCCATAGACTGCAGAAAAAGAAGTTTTAATACAAAAAGATTGTCTCATTGACCCAGCTTGATCTGTCTTTCAAAGTGTCATGGTTTGACATGGAAGTGAATTTTTTCCAGGAAGTTGGGTCAAACCAATCAGTGGTCAGGTTTGGATATTGGCACCTGGAGTGACCACTGAAAGTATGGGCACGCCTCTGAGAACACAGGGGGTTAAAAAGCAAGAACTCCCAGGGGAACTCTCTCTTTGGTTCCGGTCAGAGTGCAGTGCAGACTCTCCCCTGCTCAGCCTCAGGCTGGGTGGGGGAGGGGAAGCCACGCGGCCTTGTCCAGGTAGGCCGAGGGGGCTGAAGGTCTGGAACCGAGCCAGCTCCTGCGGATGGAAGGGTGGAGAGAAACGGAGATGCCTTTGTCCCCCCTCTCAGAGAGAAAGAGACAGAGAACCTGACGGCACTTGGAGATTTGCCAGCAGAGGAGAAGGAGAAAGGGGTGGATGATGCCCAGCGTGGGAGTTGAGAATGCTGAGCAGAGATTTCAGCTGTCCAGGGAGTCTGAACTTTTAACCCCTTCCTGGGAAATGAAGGCTTTGTAAAATATTACTCCTCCTTGATTTGTAGTGGAAGAGAGACAGTCCGGGACCTAAGATGTTAGAAGAAGAAAATTTTAGGTGGGAGGAGATGATGGAGTAGCTTTTGGCTGGACATTTCTTGTTAGCCATAGACTGAACCAAATTCTCCTGCAACAGAGACTGCATTTTTAGGGGGATGCAATGGTGAGCCAAGAGACCTGCTTCAGCAGCTGAGAGTGACAGGAGTGGAGTGAACAGAGAAAAATTGAGGAGGATGTGGTGATGCCCTCTGTCTTCAGAGAAGAAGAAGAGAAGAAGAAGAGAAGAAGAAGATCTCTGTTCTTGGACCCTAGGCCCCAGAGGAGGAAGAAAATGGGGGGGACTGTTGTCCCAAAAACGAGAAGCTGTTGGACCCTCGGCCCCAGGGGGAAATGGGGGGAACTGTGGTCCCAAAATGAAAAACTGAACTGCTGTTTATCTTTGGTCCTTTGCAAACATCCTTGAAAAGAAACCCTATGAGCAGTCTGTCCATGCACGGTGGTGAGAGCACTGTGACATGGAAAGGAGAGTGTCACACTGGCAGATTTTCTCCGGGCGGTTGCCATGTGTGACAGGGAAACACAGGAGGTGGCAACTGTGTTTCCTGGGTGGGGGGGGGGGGGGGGGGGTCTATGGCGCAAGAGAGACTTCTCTCTCCCTTGATAGACTGAGTATTGATTATCTGAAGGGTGGTAATTTGATCAGGAATCCCAGGTGATGTTTCATGGTGGTTGTTTTGGAAATTGGAAGGAGGAGGGGTGTTTTAGAAGGTCTTCATCCTGGATTTAGTGTGTGTGTGTCTTCTGTAGTAGTAGTTTAATAAAGTTTTTTCCTTTGTTATTAAGCTTGGGCCTGCTCTGCTCTATTCCTGATAACATCTCACAGCATTTATTTGGGAAAGTGTATTTTCATGGGGGTGCTGGCATTGCGCCAGTGTCAAACCATGACAGAAGACTCAATTCACAAGTAGTCCATAGACTGCAGAAAAAGAAGTTTTAATACAAAAAGATTGTCTCATTGACCCAGCTTGATCTGTCTTTCAAAGGCAAAGTTGTAAGAGCACTACAATAGGCTTCACATATTGATCAGTACAAGGAAAGAATGACATAGCTCAGCCCATAACATTGTCGTTTTATTTTTTTTACCTTTTATCTCCTGTCCCTACTTCTTTTCAAGGTAAGAGAAAAGTTTGAGTTAGTTAATCTTAAAGAGATTAGACTTCCTATTCAAAATCTGGAAAAGATGCAAAGAAATCACTGTAAGCACTGTAACCTGTAAGCATTTATTTTTGCTTTATGTATGTTTGACTTCACACAATTAATACATATTTCTAAATGAGAAGGAGGCCATTAAGGCAAGAATTGGAAATGCCTCTTTCTGTCCTTTTTTTTTCCTGTCATACATGACACACAGAGATACATATTAGTTTTGCGAACTGAAATGAATATGGACATCACTGCAAATAATCTCTCTGTTTCTCATTTTCCATTTTTGTGAGGAGAATGAAATCAGTTTAAAAAGACTAACAACAGACTGTTCGCCCATGAGTCAAAACTAATTTTCTGATATGAATGAAGGAGTTCTATATAGTGAATAATGTGGTGTGTTGGAAAGATTTTAATGACCTAGTTTGGGTGTTTGTATGTGGCAATGTTTGAATTATATAGGTCAGCCTTAGCAAAACCAGATGTCTTAGCTACCAAAGGTCCTATTTGCAGAGATCAGAGAGAAGAAATGTAACTTGCAATTATTTTGTAAGAAATCTCTAATGGAGCTGTTGCCTTGCTACTAAAATGGCTGAATGTTGAATGTTGACTTAACTAACCTGTACTGATTCATCCACCCAGTAGAATTTGCAACATCAACATTAGGTCCCCTTAGACAATGAAGAAGAATAATCAATTAAGCATGGGTTGCACCAAAGACAGCGTGACTTGTTACTAGAAAACTCAGATAGTTATTACAGCTTGATTAGCTTCACACAGGGAAAAAAAAACAAACAAACAAACAAAAACCAAACCAACCAAACAGTTTTAAGCCTTGCTTGCATTTACCAAGCTTCTCTGACCCTCTCAGACCTTTTTCCTACTGTGGAGGATGGGCAGGTCTTTATCCTGCTTGTGAGTTTGATAGCATATCTTTGAAGGACCAAAAGTAATTCAGGCCTTTACCAATGCAGTGCAGGAAAAGAAAGAGATGCCATTTCATTTCTATGTTCCAAAAGGATGGTATGACCATCCTAATCAGTTTTTGGAATAGATTGAGGTTTTCTTAGATAGGGGCAGAAATTGAAATAAAATCTCCAATGTTTGAAGGAGCCCTCCTGGTAGAATTGGTGGATCCTTATAAAGCTGGGAAGGCAGGTAGGCAGTATTGGGATATTGGGACACAAGACAGAGGATGGACTTTGGACCTGGTTAGCATAAGAGATTTGATAACAGTATGCCTTGGCAATAGCAAACAGAACTTTGAGGACTAAATCAAGGTTGCAAGAAGATTCAATCAGACTGACTTGCCAGAAAAAGAAAATGACATCAAGATTTCTGCAAGCAAGAGATGTTTAAAATGTATAAGTTTGTTTATGTGATCTTTAACTGAATCATTGTAGTAATGATCATTACTACATACTACAACTAGTAATAATCATTATTAGTATTCCTGGAATAAGTATATAAGCAGTTGTACTCCACAATAAATTAATATTCTTTGACCACCTCAAAGTCTTCCCCATCTCTCTTCATCACTGATAGGCAGAAAACTCTTCGGTGTTGTTGAGGCCAAGTTATGCTGGGCTTGTTTAAAAGCAGAACTGCATGTATCAAAGGAGCTTTGTGTGTGAAATCGTGGATGGCTCAAAAGCCTGAAGGCTGTGTGAACATCCCTGTCTATGTACCAACTATGTAAAGCTTGAGTGACTTGTATTTAGACAGGAAACATGCCAGTGGTCATGATATGATTATATCTTTTCTAAATTTCTTTGTGAAACTACTACATTTCTTTGTGAAATTACCCCAAGACTGTATAGAAATACATCTGCATATGTGAAAATACTGTTCTTTTCATTTGTATTTTCATGTGGAATAAATATAGCTATCTGTGACAAATAGCTCTTTTCCATAAAGAAGTCTTTCCTGTGGAACCAAGCACATGAATTAATAATTATTCATTTGGGATCTTAGGATCCTCACCACTCCCCCTCCCTTTTTTATTCCCCAGTAGCATATAGCTTGGTTTCAAGGTCTGCAGGTCCATCAGAATTTTGACATCAAAGCTGTTACGTTTCCATTCCTAATAGCTTTATTTGACTTATTGTTTGCAAGAAAAACAAAGCTATGCAATTCAGTCATTATAAAAGGTCATTATTAATTTATTCCTGTTGTGCTAGAACTTGATAGTCTGTCTGTATGTTTAAAATGCCTTTGTATCTTGTACTTTGTATCTCCTAGGCATGTAATTTAATTAACACATGTACACTGCTTTGAAGATGTAAAGCAGTATATAAATGCTTAAAGAACCAAATTAAGGCTTTCACAGGTGAAACAGTGGGGCAGCAGGTGGGAAGTACAACATACAAGCAGCAGTGCTTGAAGGTAATTACATCTGCAAAGGATGGGAGCAAGTATAATCCCCCCAAATTGCTGTGGGGAACAAAAGAAACCGTGTCAACCCTTGAAAAAACACCTGGCTTTTACTGCTATCCAGTGATGAAGAGTCAGGTGCTTGCTGCTACTCAATCTTAAATACAATGGATGATTTCTCATGGTTACTTCACCATGTAATCCCTGGAATGAAGAAGGAAAGCAACACAGGGGAGCACAATACTTGTGCATTTAGGCCTGTATTCTGACAACTATTAAAGCAGAAAGAAAATGGATTCATTTAAGTTCATGTGAATAAACACATTCATGCCTGTCTGCGGTGTGCTCTCTTCCTCCCCGGTCTGGGGCAGCTCCGACACCCTCTGGCGCCATCTCCCCCCGGACTTCTGGGTTCACCGCTTCTCTCCTGTGTGCTGGTGCCAGCGGCATGCGAGTCAGGGCCTGCCGGGTTCTGTCGCCCGCGCTACGGGATCCGAGGTAAAGAGGAAAGGAATGTCCAGATCACCCATGAGGAAAGCAGGAAGGCTTTATTGTCACTGAGAGCTGCGGTGGGGGGGTAGCGACCCATGTTTCCCACTTCACATGGGGGAAATGGTGGCGGGACCCGAGAGTGAGCGGGATGATATAGGGGATGTGATAGGGAGGGCAGACGCCGCCCCCTCAATGATGACGTAGGACAGTGACCAATCAGGGAACCGCAGGGGCAGGTACCGAGCCTCAAGCTGAGTGGGATCGTGGGGATGGGGCGGTGGGCACAGGGTTTCCCGGGGCTGGACGGGGGAGTGGTTACAGGAGTAGCAGAGGGGACAGCCCAATGGCAGGCAGCATGGGGCCAGAAACCGCAGCGGGGGAACGACATGGGGGAAGCACGGGAGTACACAGGACTCAGCTAGCTAACACAAATAAGAATCCCTAAAACCCAATTCCAGGATGCAACACCTGTCAATTATGGATAGCACTGAGTAAGGGATAGGTAACTTTACATAATCTCTCTTAGTGAGCTGTACCTCTTGTCAGAGTTATTTTACAAAGAAAGGTTGTCAATAGCAAAACTACTTTAGAACTTCAGCTGGGTCAGTAGCATTAGTCCCATAATAGCACCATAATATGTCTTACATGTGGTATCCAAAGAGCTCAGATCGGAAAAATTTGAAAGAAATTCATTGGCTTTGGACTCAGTAGCTTTCTGAGAGTTTACAGTTAAAGGGCAATTTTAATCAGCAAGGGTGGAGTCAGCTGCCTAAACACAGACATCTACTTCCATTTGAAAATCTTTATCTGAACCTGGGCTAGCAAATATGGTGCAAGCCCAATGAGGGACACGTGCCTTTCCAGAGCAGCAGTTAAAAGTTCAGGAGAGCATTGATCTGCCAGTCTCGCCTGCCAGCCCTGAATGCATGCTACATGATGTTAGAATGTTTCAGAGGGTGTTGGCTGACTATGTTTATGCAACTGAATCACATCTACGCAGTCAAGTGTCACCATTTGCCATCAGAAAGAGTGATAATATTTGTGGCTTCTATTCAATTTACAGGTCACCAATCTCTCTTCTTCTAGAATATTTACATGCAGCATACATCAACCCAGTGCCACAAATGTTAGTTACATACTGCATTTTAAAAAGTGAGATTTCAACTAAAAGAAAATAAAATTGCTCCAATGCATATTTCAGGTGGAATTCCTTGCCAATTAATAGGTTCATCCCATTTTGGCATTGACAAGCACTTTGTAGTTGTTATGACTTCTTATGACATGCCACTACAAAGTTCAGTCAATTAACACTGATACCACATTGTATATATAATACAGAAGATTTTTCTTTTTCAGCTGGAAACTCTTCCTGTACATTTTATTGTGATCTCAAAATTTGTTACCTTGTGTGGGAACATTTTCATTTTTCTGTATTTGCTTTATCTTGCTTTGGGTGGAGTTGAGGAAGAATCAACAAACCAGCATATTTATCACTCTGACTGACACGTTCACTTCTGACGGGTTTTATCTTGTACATGCTTATTATATTATTCACAACGGGAACCTTATTATGAAGTGGATGAATGTGACTATTCATTCAAAACAGATGCACATTAAGTGACAGCCACTGAGTCATTGCCTTTTATATGACAAGGAAATCAGTACAAAGTTGACTTTCCTTTGACACAGTTACATCAGTCAGTTTGCAAAGGATAGCTATCCTTTAGAACCAACAATATCATCCTATTTCTACTGTACAGGTTGCTGTTGCCATGATGTCCTACCTTGGTTTTGTTGTTGCTGTTATTTTTACAAGAACCACAAGATATCACAAAGTAAAACTCATTATCAGCTTTCTTAGTCTGCAGTGCTGTATCTCTCTCTCTTTCCTTTTCTGATAAACAGTGAATGTGCGGCGTGGGTTTTTGCTCTCCCCGGCTGCACGCAGCTCTTGGGAGCCCGGCTGTGGCATAGCCTCCACGTGCTGCCGGGGTTTGCTGCTGCGGGTTCCCGGACACGGCTCTGTGTCTCGGGCGTGTGGGCTGGCCAGTCTCTGTTACCGTGCGCTAGGGACCCGGCAAAGAGGAAGGAATTTGTCCATTTACTCCGTGCTTGGCAGGAACGGTTTATTGGTCACGTGGCGCGGATCGATGGAAAGACGCGACCGCTCCCGGCACTCGCATGAGAGCAAATGGCGTCTGACTGCCAGCGGGATAGGGCTTTATGGAGGGGCGGGGCGAGAGGATCCACGGCCTGCCGGCCAATAGGGGCGCCTGCCGTGGCGGTGACGCCAGCAACCGCGACCAACCAGAGAACCCCGCAGGGGCGGGCACCGAGCCAGAGCGGGCTGAGCGGGACCGTGTGGCTCGGGGCGGCCAGCACGGGGTTTCCCGGGGCCGGACGGCAGGGTGCTTACAGGAGCGGCAGAGGGGGAAGATCCGGCAGCAGGCAACATGGGGGCAGAAACCGTGGGGGGGAACAACGCGGGGGAAACGCGGGATTACAGCACTTGACTTATTTTAACATAAATTAAAAACCCTAATCTAAACCCAAACTCCGGGATGCAACATGAATGGGCAGAAGAGTTCATCTTTTATACAAATATGTAAAGCTCTGTTGCCACTAGTCTTCCAGCTTTGACTTTCATTCTAATTGCCACAGGAAAACAATTTACAGATTTTAGGATTTTTTCCCTCTAGGAATGTGTAAATTTTCAAATTTAATTGTTATAATGATGAACGTGTGTTGAAGAAACATACTAAAAGAAGCATATACCTGTCAGGGATTTTTTTTCAGTATATCTGAATAAAATCAGTTGTAATCACAGTATCTATTTTTCAAAGGCAACAGAACAACAAGACATTTCTAGAATTGCGGTTAATGATGACAGTTGAAAGATATAATAATGTGTGAAAAAGCCTATATGTAGAGTCACATTTTTCTTTTTATTGCTAGCTGAATGTATATTGCATATTCTCTTGATGAGCCTGTGTAGTTTTAGTTCCTGTAGAGGCTTAAGTGAAATTAAGGAGACACTGTTATGTTGTTATCATCAAAAAGTTGAGATTTTTCTAGAAGAAAGTCACCCCATGCCAACATATCAGCTTTTACAAAGCTCTGTTTGCTATCATGTATGCAAATGAAATCTGATTCTAGCAGTTCATAGAATTTGCTTTCTTTTTCACTTCTGTAGAAATAAAAAGAACAAATGCATGTACATGATCTACAAGTAAGCAATCTATATTGCCTGCTGCCTGAATAAGTTGACTAATGATTACTGATGATTATCTGCTTGGAAAATAATGGGCAAATTTACCTTGCTGTAACTTATGTGACTTCTGGCTGCACTGTTTTAATTATAACACATTCAGGCCAGACTCAACAAAGGGAGAAATCCTCCTTTGGTCAGGCGTCAGACTATTACTCTTACTTATTTAAGTAGTTCTAACGTGACAGTCTTGACCTACTTGGTCTTTTCTTCTGCTAATGGCTGTGAAATTGAAACAATTCACTTGGCATTTTAGACTGTCATTAAAAAAATGTCCAAGAATGCCAGAATGGACAACTTTCTTGCCCATTTATGTCATTGCAAGCTGATTAAGATTTGCTTTGCTGCACTGTTCACAGTGAAAAGCCCATGAAGTCCTCTTGCAAAAAGTTATCATACTCGGAGAACAAAACCAAGGTAAATTAACTTCAGCCACTCCATGATTAGTTGGTTTTAAGAATATCAGACAAAATCTTTAACCTTAACACCAGTGGAGGTTACTTGTTCAAGGGGATTATACTTGAACTCATAGTGCTCCTGCCACATTTCTTTAAAATACCATGAACTGACAGTTCCCACAGTGAGAAACTCAACTGATGCAATGTGAACATTGAATATCACTGGATATTCAAACACCTTGTGTTGCAAAGGTATGCTTGGGGTGCTGAACAGATCAATAGAGGAAGGAGCTGCAGGTCCTGACCCTGACATGGGTTTCATTTGTGAGCTTTTAAAGGTAATTCCTCCTGCATCCCTTTTCTTTCTTTTCTTCTCCTTTGTTCTTTTTTTGCTTCTAAATGTAATTAATTTACATTTGTAAATTTTCTCTTTTAAGTGATGCTATTTTGAGGTTTAATCAAGCATTTGTCAAGTGCTTTATTGATGAAAGACAATATAAATGCTTCTGAAGTGTGTGCAGATCCACAGAAGTAAACACTTAACAAACAGTCTTTAAGGATACTGATGTAAGACAGGGACAGGAACATAGGTATTAAAATCTGCTCAGCAGTACAAGGAGCCATTTGAGAGGCATCTGTACACACAGACAGTACGGACAGACCCCTTAAGTTGCTATTCTCAGTTTCCCATTTGGTCTCAGAATCTCATCAAACCTTCCCACCTTCCTCCTATCGCTTTTCTCCCCCCTTGCCTTCTGCTAAGCAGCCTTTCTCAGACTGCAGGCTTACAGCTGGCCTTGGCTCCTCCATAATTCCATACCTCTTTCTCCAGCCTGTTTGGAAAAGCATTCTGAGAGAGATTTATGCTTTTGGCCAAGGAGCAGGGAGAACAGGAATAGAGGTGCTATGCTACTGGAAAATGGACCAAGAGACCTCTCCTCAGTTACAACCTCTCTTCTCTTGTCCCTTTAGTGGCAGTGGCAATTTTCCTTTCCTCCCTTTGGCTGCAAAACCCTGTTATCTTGCTCCCCAGGTCTCCAGAAGCTACCTCACTTTCTGTTGCAGCCCATGAGTGGGTGGAGAAGGATGAGTCCAGTTTGATGCTTACACAGCTGTTCCTCATTTGGTCTCTGGGCCTGTAGGCTACCAGAAGGACTACAGTGACTCACATCCTCACGTATTCACATATCTATCAGGGTTGAGGAATTTAGTTCAAGGTGCAGAGGGCCGAGCATTATTCCTCTTAGCAACCTGGAATAATTTTTTAATTTATTCAAGCTGTCCTCTCTGAAAGTAAACTGAACAATTAAAGGGCATTCACTTATTTTTCATGCACTGAAAGTATGAATTTTTCATTATGTTCCAATTCACATTTTTTTCTCCCAGCTTCATTAACTGTCTAGTGTGAACTTTATTGTCGACACATTCATACGCTTTAACTAGCTGGTGTGTTTCAGGGAATATATTTTGTCTTCTCTTCCTCTCTGCACAAATCTTGTTATTCTCTGAAAGGGAAAAGAGAAAGAAAGGGAAGAATAAATAATGATCAAAAAGCATGTTTCTTTTCAGGCAGCAGCACTCAGCACTCTGCTGCAAACCATGTGGTGTAGGATCTTGTAAAGCTTGATTGGAAACATGTTATAATACTAAAATTGTGTATATCTCTTCCATCCCCCACTCCTCCCAGCTCCTACAATTAACCTAATCATGTGTTTCAAGGGGATTTTCCCCTGAAAAACAGCTATGTTCTCTGCTAAGGTTGCTTTTTCTGTAGAGCCTCAAAGACAGGCGTTTTTAAGACCTTATAAAGACAAAGTCAGAGCAAATAGACTGGCAGCATTATGGCCATTTCAGGTGAAAAATGGCAGGTCCTTTCAGAGACTCCTCTGGGGCTGTGTAATAAAAACTGTTTGGGAGATATTCCTGTCATGAATGGCTTGCTGCCTAACTCAAATCTATTGCAGCAGTTCAGGGATGAAACAGAGAGAGACCTGACCCGATTAAACCCTGGCAGCACCCTGCTACTAACAACATGAGGCCCAAGTGCTGCCCCCATGCACAGGCATGCCCGTGCACTGCTGATGTTGTGGGCTGTGTTTACAAAGTCATTGAAGTCAGCGTGATGTTGGACAGAGGCAGGAACAGCCTATTCCAATCTAATGTACAAAAAGGCTGTCACACAAGAGGAGAAAGATTACATTCAGTTCTGGTGTAGCTGTGAAAGTGGACTATTAACTTCTAATACAGCCCTTTTTTTTTTTTTCCTTTGGGAAAGTTACAGAGACATGGCATTAAACCTGTGAGTGTCAGAGAAAGCAAGAGCAAGCAGGGGAGGGTTGGTGAGGTCTCAGGTCAGGGTGTTGTGCTGTGAGTGCAGCTCTCCCTCTGGAGTTGGCAGCTGCTGCTCTCTGTCCTTCTCCACCTTTTAATGCTAATGTTGTAGGGGCTCCTCTCACTCAGACATGTATGTACTCTGTTGCAAGTCTGGTTCTCTGTGCTAGCAAGTGGGGAGAGAGAAAAAAGGAGATTTCTGAAATAAATCCAGATGATAGTGCTGAGATTTTGGCATCAAATGTGTTTCTTTTGGCTGTTTATGATGATGGCATCTGGCTAATTAGGAAACATCAATGCCACAAGGACTTGAACTTTTAGTACACTCAGTCTGGGACTGCTTAAATCTTAGTCTGGTGTTGCTTGGTCTTCTAATAAGTGCCTGTCACTGATTGCATTTTGACATTTGTGCCTTTGTATTTTGCTTGGGTAAGCATTTCTGAAGTTTGGCAAAAACCTGAAGACTTCATAGGACTGGTTCCTCAAATGGTCCCTTCCTTTGCCATTTCTTAGCTATTTCATTGTACTGATTCAAGCTTTAATGTCTGCCAAGAGGGAGATTGAGGGAGGGTTAATGACAAAAGAAAAGCCATCCTTAAAACACTAGATTTGTTTTGGACTTCCTAATTCAAAAAGTGCAAACTTCATCAGACTTTAAGCACCTGTCTCTGGTGGCACTTCTGAACTGCAATTTTGACTCACATGCCAAACCCTAAGCTCAGCTCTGTTGTTTGAAACATGCTTTTGAAACACAGTTTCCTAGCGTCTGAAACATAACCTGAATGAAATTACTGAGTGCTATTTAAAAGTGCATAAAATTTTGAAGAAAAAAATTGTGATTAATTTTTCTGTCATAGAAGTGTTCCCATAGGTCTCCAATCCAAGCCGTCCTCCTAATCTAAGGTCCACCAAGTAAGAGATGGCAGAAGGTGACAGTCACATAGCAGAGTTCCTGACTTTTCAGGTATTTATTTTAGATGGGGTCTCTGGATTTTAAAAGAGGTCTCAAATTTACCAGGATTTAATCACATTTCATGAGGATTATATTTCCCACTGAGCACGGAGATGCTCAATGGAGCTTTGGAGATAGGTCTATTACAAAGTATTTACTTGTTAACTTTAATATTTATATTGCCCCCTGGAGACATCATCTGAATTAAGGATCTGCAGTGACAGTTTACCTATCTATCTGTTGGGAGAGGCAAGTTTTAATTATTAAAGTTTTTTGATGAAACTCAAGTGTTATTGTTACCATTTCATAGCAAAATACTAAGCCCATGGAAGTTAGAGGTAGAACTAGGCACTGAATTCTGATCTTTGGTGATATAAAAAGGGCAGGAGATCGTGCTCCTTTAAAATGCCTTTTTTAAAGTGACCAGTTTGGGTGGGGGCCCGATGGGTCGCGTGTACACCACCGCTGCTTCCCAGAGTGGCATGGAGGAGAGTGCTGCTTTGTCCGCTTGGCACGCAGGCAGAGCCAGGGATTCCATCCTCATGGGAGTGGCAGGATTCCGTAGTCCAATTTGTGGTCAGGGGTCCTCATTCTAGCAGGCATCTCTCGTGGTTAGAGTGAGACATTAGAAAGGTTTCTGTGGACAGTAGGACTAATTGCTCACCCTTGGCCATAGTTTGAGTCCTTCAATTTCACTGTGGCTTGCTGTTTTAGTGGTTTTTAGTGCTGCATTAGGTGCATTTCCTCATTTGCATACTGCCTCCGATGTCACTTCCTCCTCACAGTCCCGGGTGCCATTTTCTAGGAAGCAGCAGGGGTGGAACCTAACCTGACGGAAAGGGATTTTTAACAGGAGATGAGTAATAGGTAATTAACAGGGGATGAACAAGGGGTAATTAACAAGGGATGAACAATGGATAATTAACAATTACTTAACAAACGGCCATAAGGTAACACTTTATAACTTTTGAGAAATAAGCAATTTCTTACTCATAACATTTGGAGTTTTGCTTTGCAGAAATAATCCTGTTCAGATGTATAAATAGACACTTTACAGTTGATGCGTAAATTCCCTGAGAATCTTAAAAAACTTGATATTTCAAAGTCAGATTCCACATTTCAGCATGAATGTGTGATAAAGAAGTGGGAAGAGCAAGGAAAAAACATGTCATATTAACTTTTTCTGACCCCAAACACATTCAACAAAAGTTTTAACAGGATCTTGCTAAAAATCACACAAACTCCCACCGGAGCACAGCACAAATCTCTCCACAAAAGGGGGTAAGTTACCAATAAACACTCGCCAAACTTAAATTTTCCAGGGGGTTAGTTGAAAAATGTATCCCGAGGTTACAGAGCCTGAACTCTCCTCTGGTTACTCGGGAAACAAATGACTCTCCAGTCGCCTGGACTATATCAGGAGTAGTTTGGGCTTTTCACTCTGATCTTTAACTAAAATAGGCAAATTTAGCTCATAAAGTCTTTCTCACCCTACAACATATCAAATAAAATCTCACAGCCTAAAATGCTTGCTGTCTAAGCTCACACACAGCTTAATTCCCCTCTAACACACAATCTAAATTCAATACAAATACTTTAAACTAGTCTTCTCTCCCAAACAAAGTCAGTGTCCCTCTGCAAAGCATGCAGGGATTTCACAAACCTTTTACAACTTTAAACTCACAAAACTCATTAAAAACACTTACAAAGGTTAATAACACACACCAAATCACACAAATTATAATGTTCGCAACACAAACTCTTGCAAACCACAACAAATACGATACACAAATAGTTTTCCACAACTTAAATACACAAAATCACAAACCCGCCAAACAAACATGGATCCGATTACAACACACACACACAGTGCTCGGGGTCACAACCAAAATTGTCTGCAACCCACAGTGGGACCCTTCGCATCCCAAAAAATTTGGACTAACCACTCAAATTATTAATTACTAAGGTGCACCTTTAAATTACAAGCTGAAACCAGAGTTACTCCTGCTTCAATCCAAATTCACAACACCACAGCTGTCGTCTCCACTACGAGACACAGACTTCTAAACTCCTGGTGCCACTGTCTCCTCTACGAGACACGGATCACCAAACTCTGGGTCCCCACTACGGGACACGGATTACCAGACTACTGATACGAGACGTCTCTCGTGTCCTATTAACTGTTCATATAATAAGGTACCTTTCCCCAAAAATAAACATACCTTTTGTCCGTAGTTCCAGGACATTCTGGTCTTTCCCCGGGTAGTCAGCGAGATCACAGGATCCCCCTTCCCAGAAATTCCTGGGTGGGCGCCCAGAGGGGTCCCGGACCGCACTGGCCCCACAGCCAGAGAGAGCAGTTCTCCTGCCTTGCTCGCCAAAATTATTTATTAAAGAAATATGGATATTGATCTAGCACCAATATCCAACTGTGACGGACAAAAACTCTCTAACAGTTTAAATTTAGAAAGTGTATGTTTATTGCGACGCCGGACAGCGTGCAGGATAGCTCCCAAATACACACTGTGCCTTTCAAATGATTACAGAGTCCTTTTATCCACACAAGAATTGAATACCCAAACTACAAATACATATTCATCATTTTGGTACATCCCATTCCTTGCTTCCTATGCTAATCATTTCAAAAGCTATTAAGCATGTGTAGTTTTTTCCTTGAAATGGGTTGGTGGTCCCTTTCATGAGGAGGGGTCCCAAAATGAGGAAGTAAATGAAGTCTTCCTCATTCTGACCTTTCTACCTTTTCAATGCAAATATGACAAATGAACCTTGGTAGAACTCCCATTCCTTGTCTTCAATTGGTTTTGGAACAGAGGAGGCCCACAATTGTCTTATGTTCTTAAAAGCTATTTGTCAGTTTCTATATTCTTCATTATAAACCCAGCTAACTAAACATTGTGTTGACAAGCAATCAATTATTAGTTAACTACTAACTCTTAACTTCATCAAGGCCTACTTACAAAATCCCTTTATTTTAATTAACTCTAGTAAGGTTTATCTCTAACTAAAATCTTAGCTCCTCTAAAATCTCTAAATCTCTTAAAGTTTATGTTTCATAAGCTTGACTGCCTTTGAATTAACAGTTAAAGTTGTATTCATTAATCTGAACAGAGAAGAGTGGGCAGACTGTCACAACATACCTCAGTTCAGTAGTCATGCAGAGCAGGTGAGAGGATGCTAACCACTTACAAAGGCAAGCAGCTGATCTCCATCAGTCCCATCACTTAATGATGAAGAGAAAGACAACCAACTGCAATATTCAAAGATTTACCATATATCTGAAGGTTCATAGTCCCAACAGGTAGTGTATGACCTACAGTTACCCAGAATGATTAGTCTTAATGCTTTTAAACACTTTACTGACTCAAGAACTACAGAGGACAGAATTCATAAATTTATCAAAGTCCATTTGCTGTACACACAGCTTCCAGGGAAAAAGAAATTCCTTTGCGAAATAAGCATGAAATTCACTACTTTTGAAGAAAACATTGGGAATGGCAGTGCTAATTCAGAAAGAAGAGGACCTGACACAAAACTAGGGATGAGGTAAGGTGAGACAAAAATTTTTGGCAAACAGGAGCTGATTAAGAGGACAACTTCAGTTTAGAAAACTGGATTAAATCCAATTTCAGTGCCTACTGAAATTTTCACTTCCTCTGTATCTTTTTTTCCCTCCAGAGATAGGTTAAGGGTTAACAGATTCACCCCTGAAAATATGAATATTTAACTTTTAAATGGTATTGTTTTTGAATAGAAGCTGCTGTCATGTATGAACCGTGGCACAAAATCTCTGGTAAGTCTTGCTGGGATAACCTAAGATGTTACAGTCTTCAGTTTTCTGTCCTCTTTCCAGAGGATACTGCCCTCATGGAAGTTGGCACAAAGGAATTGCCAGTGGTCCACCTACATAGCTTTACATTCTGGCATGTTAGTTAAATCTACCTTCACCAGCAGAGAGAGCTAAAACTAGTCGGGCTAGGATACTTAAGCTGTGCCTTTTGCAGACTTTATTACTGAGGTGATATCTGCCAGCAGAGATGTAGGTGTTGGAGTTATTTGAGTCAACAATGTTTTAAACACAGCCAGACTTATAAGAGGTAGCACATAACAACCCTGAGCTTTTTTTGTTGTTGTTTTTGGTTTTTTTTTTTTTTTTATTTTTGCCTTAGTCTTGCCCTACTGGTAATGTTGTGGAGTGGGATGCAGCAGAGGCAGCAGTTCTGTAGATAATCATTGTGAGAAGGAGCATTCGTCTGAAAGAAATTAAATGGTTTCTGCAAGTGTATCTCAACTGGAAGTGTAGTCACAATTGGAAACAACTTGGAAATTGTTGCTCATAACAGTCTTTTAAACATTACTTCTGAGAGTTGTGTGCTGGTGTGAATGCTTTTGCAAATCACCTGGGACACATCTTCAAATGACCATTTCTTGTGCTATCACTGATTCTCTGAGCTGAAGCAACAACTTTCAAGAGTGATACATAAAATGAACCTTAATAAGACACATAATTGTTTTCAGGTTTCCTACCTTAATGTTGCTATTTACCTAATCAGGGACCAGCTGTACCATGCCTCTTCTATTTTTGTGTGAAGCTCACCTGGGAAAAAGCCAGAATATTGTGGGAAATTATGTGTGCTAAAAGACAGTTCTTGGCAATGAGATGAGGAATGAGAGATCTCACACAGAGATCTCTCATTCACAGGGCAAAGTCAGTGGGATCAGCCATGTGGAATCACTATCTTTTCAGTACAAATTGAATATTTTCTGTCTTCATTTTCCTTTACAAGAGAGGCTTTGTAAAATTTCCCTCTCACCGACAGAACTTGGTTTATAGTTTCTCACTCTAGCTGGATCTGGATAGCCTGGAGATAAATATTATATGAAAGAATAAAGCTTTTCCTATCTATCTGAATAAAGCACTGGTGAAACTTTCATGAGAAAACATATGCTTCTTTATAAGGAATTTGTATATATCTCAGAAAGATTGCCTGCTTCTGAATGTGGAAATAACACAAGTAATATATACTATGCCATTTCCTGGTTTGAGATTAATAGCCCACAGTCAACATGTAGTCTAGGACCTATTTTCGCACACAGAAAATGATGCCCCCTTGCATGAAGCATGAGGCATGAAAAATCTTGCTTCTTATTGAGATTTTTTTCCCATAGAATTCTCTTCCCTAGCTGTACAAAGAAATTGAGCTGTGAAGGAAATTTGTTATTATTGCTGTGCCATACTAAGTCTGGAATATCAAGACTCCCATATCAGATTTTGTGGGCTTTGGATCTACCTGATCACAGATATGTTGGTATCTTCTCTATTAATTTCCATAAATATCTAGTAAAACAAGACTTATCTGCACTTGTGATGGAACACAATTCTGTGGTGTGCACAGGACTATGCTGCCTGAGCTGCATTTCACAGCAGCAGTTCCTTGGCTCCTTACACACTGCCACCAAAAATTACTGCTTATTCTGATACTCAGCCAAACTGAGTGTTGTATACCTTGAGATGCCTGTGAGAAAGGTACATCCATCTTTTAAACATCTGTTAGGTAGTTTGGGATCTCAATACTTAGGCAATATGGACTCCTTGAATTGAAATGAGTAATTTAACTTGTAAACATTCATAAAAAATAAAACTAAGGATGAAAAAAGTGTTGTCTATTTGAATTTGAAAATAGTCTTTACATTTTTTCATACTTGTTTAAATTTCTTGTTTATTTCTTGTTACAGAGCCAACATGGGATTTATAAGTCCTTGTGCATTTTCTGACTTTTTCTCAACCAGAGATCACCACTTTTACTTTAGGCCTATAAGGTATAATTATGTCCAAAGTGTGCTGACTAAGCAGTGTTCACACCAGGAAAACAAGAATGGTGAGGTTATTATGATAAAAATAGACTGATGCATTTTCTAATCTTGTGAAATAGACTTTTTTTTTCTGTGTGTATCTGTCTTGGCCTCTATTATGCTTTTCCTCTACAGGCACCTATATAGAATCATAGAATGGTTTGGTTTGCAGAGGACCTTAAACCACAGATCATCTAGCTCCAACACCTTCCATTATACTAGGTTACTCAGAGCCCCATTAACACATAGGTAAAGCCAATAGATATCTATGAATTGGCAACATGAAACAGAATAGAGAAAGCAGCACATGTGTTTATTCATTCTGAAAGTAAGAGATGAGTTAATTTCTGAAGTCAAACCCTAGGTGCTCAGCTGTACATCGTATATTATCTTCATTAATCTACCATAACAGAGCAGGAGCGGAGTGGTGAAGCATCCTTATTCAAAACTCAGATACACTTCCTGAGCGTAATGACTGAACATAGCATTTGGTACTCCTATTTGTCTTTCTGCCTGCTAGTTAGAAAGTAGGGAAAAGGAATGGGCATGCATACATGAAGACAGATGTGTAAGCACACATCTGTATTAGGCATTGAGTGATTTAGAAAAATGGCAAAATATACCAGTGGTGTTACTCATGTATTTACATTTATTCCCATGTAATTTTTAGAGCTGTAGAAGCAACATGTTGGTATAGATTCTGATTTGCAAACTGAATGTTGAGTGGATGATGAATTCCATGCTGTGCTTGGACACAGTTCCCAGCTCCCTCCTACTCTGTGAGAAATGACTGCAATCATAAACCCATCACGTAATGAAGTCTTCACTAGGAGCAGGAAACACTACCACACCAGGAACTTGCAGGACATCTGGTAAATCAACAACATTACGACAAACATCATGGCCAACAGCCTGAGCTGTAGCAACAGTATATTCATTTTCCAAATGTTCCAACCAAGAAAGATACTCAGACAATTCCCACTATACACCAGATGGTTGATTGGGAAGCCAATATTTTCTCTATGCACAGAAGCTTACTCTTCCATAATTTTGCATGGGGACCAGATATTTTATGAGAGACAGGATTTTCTCTGGCCCATGTTCTGCTGAAGAAATATATATAGTGTACAGCATACTCACCACAATATGGGCAACTGCAAGATACTGGAAGGAGTGTCCTGGCAGGCCACAAACATGAGAAACCTCTGTGGCAAACTGCCTCCCTTTTCATTTTTAATGATGTTAAACATATTTAAAGTGAAGTACAATACATTAAATTGTATTAAATATGACATAATATCAAAGCCACATGAAAATGAATCAATCTGTCATGCAGTGGTGACAGAGAGCCACAAAACAAGTCTAGTGGTGTAGTAGCTCTAGTGTATAGTGGGATGATAATTTAGGCTCCAAGTAATTAGCATAGTGCAATTTCTAGTGCCTTAGTGAAGAAAAACTGTGTTTTGCCTTATTGAATATGTATTTCAGATAAAACCTGGAAATAGAAAGCTGAATTGACTTTGTGTGTTGACTTTGCAAAGTGCTCTCAAAATCATAATAGTGAATTTACCTACAGAGAGAAAATGATTCGTATTACTAAAACTTCCAGACTTGCTTTCAGTCTGATAATAAAGGTTTTGATGTAAACCTTTTGTCTTTCTTCTCTTTATCTCTGTTCTAGCTGTAGTTGTAAATCGCTGGATGGGTTCCTAGCTTCATTAATCTACACTTTTTCAAATGCCCTATAAAAGACAGGCATTTTCTTAAAGCTGTTGCAGTCTTCTGTGAAACCAAAGAGAAATATAACATTTTTATATGATGGACATATTCCTGTACTTTTTAAAACACTAAGTTATTCTTTCCGTGTAAGTTCACCACATTCCTACTGCTTGACCCCAGTATTTCCACTACTGGTGTGTATGTCAGACTGTTGTTTTTCAAGAATCATCACCAGCAATGGTTAAATTTCTGCAAAAGGCTAGGAAAATACATTTCCCTATTATTTTTAAATTCTCCTGATAGAATTTATCAGGTGAATTCTAGTGCTGTATTTGAGCAAATATTTGAATTTAAGTAGTGGGGTTAGCCCATGTGTTGGGAACATGCCACCTGCTTTATTCGACATCCCTAATTAAAATCAAGAGCAGCTTGGTAGAATTTGAAAGCTACATTCTCTGGTGTCCACACCTTGTGAGCCTTACTGGTCAGGAGGCACAGAGGATGAGTTGATTTTTTCCTGAAACTGCTCTTGTTAGCAGTTAGAGGAGGCAGGCTGGATATTGGGGCTGGATCATGGAGTGACATATTTCATCCAGCACTTGTACACTTGTGCATGCTCAGTCAAAAAATCCGAATGGACACCTATGTTCTTACACATTTTACTAAGAACCTATGCTTCCTTTCATCTTCTCAAATTTTTCAATTTCACTTCATCTCTTTAAACCCTGACTGTATAAAGCCACATTGATATGCTTAACTTAAGAAGGGTAAAGCCACTGAAGCCAACAGAACTGATGGATGTAAAATTCTAGTATGTTTGCAAGATTTAGCACTAAACTTTAACTCTGCGATCCCTAAATTTGGAAACCTAAGAGTTTCATGACCTTCCAAGCATGGATTATCCTTATTTTCTGCAGAAGTTGTTCTAAACCTACTGCTTGGGCTTAGGAATAACAGAAGCTCCCTAGGAGTGTGCTGGTATCCTTTGGAAGGAATTGTGGTATTTGGTTGTGAAAAGTGAATAACAGAGAAAACACAGAAGACTCCAGGCTGGATCAGTCCAGACAAAGCAGTTCAAATTCTGGTCTCAGTAAGGTAAATGGCAGCTATGCCCTGTGATTTTAACTGTCAGTGAAGAGAAATGACTGTGTAATTACTAAAATCTGATACTAAGCTGGTAGCAAAGAGACTGCATTTTACAACTACAGATAAGTTTTGGGGTTTTTTTTTTGTAAAAAAACCAACCAAACAACAGAAAAAGCCAGGACAACGCATTAAAATGGGTCTTAACTGAAAGAGTTAATTCCAGTCATACTTTACTTAAAAAGAAAAAATGAAAAAAAAAAAAAAAAAGATTTAATATATTTTCAATCATGTCAACTGAAATGCAACTTTCCCCAATGATAGATTTGCCTACATCTATCACAAAGTAAACAATCTGTGCTAAAAGCATGAGACTTATTTTTCTCAATGAAACAGTCCTCTGACAGAAACACCTTTTGTTTGGAAGATATTTGGTCCAGTTTCACCTTAAACTAACGCAGCAGTAGAAGTGTATTAGAGAAATTTTGACAGCCAGCAGCAGTGGAATTCATTGCCCATTATTTTGCTCTCTAAAATATAAACACAATTTGATTATGTTGCCAAATAACCACATGCAGATTTGCAGTTCCTTAAAAGTAATTTACTTATCAACTTTGTCAAGAGCTAAAAAGTCATTAACGACAGGTGCTTGCAGAAAGAAAAGAAAAAGGGAAAAAAAAGGTGTTAATCTGGGTCGTTTAATTTTGACAAAACTGAATGATAGCAAGCAATATTCTTGGAGGAATGATCATCCAGCTAATGAAACTCTAAGACAAGAAGTATTTGGAAATTGTTAAAGTGTAACATCACTCTGAATTTAGCAGGGTGTTTTTTTAAGTTGTAGAGTGCCATGTTTTTGGTTTGCTTTCGTCTCTTGCAAAATTGTCCTCTTCATACCAGATTTCCAAGGGTTCAGGCAGGTAATGTGTAAAGTATACCCAAGACAAAGCTGTCACATCTTCACATCTGTCAGATGGAATCTCTTTCCAATAGACTGAAGTCTATGAGAATCAGGATGGAGCTGAACAACTAAGTTTCTCTTGCAACCCCTTCCAAGAGTGTGATTTGCTCATAGCAGCATGTCTGGAGACATCCTTAATTATGGGACACATTATTTTGACTTACGTCAATCATCTGCAAAATGAGATACATTTTCAGTATTCTTCAGGCCTTTCCATCCTCTTAAAAAACATACTTCATCTGTTGGGAGGAAATGGTTAAAAGTGGAAGAATGGTGAGGAGGATGGTTGAGTAGCTCAAGTGACCTTGCAGCTGGGAATGCTGAAGCCCGGAGAGTAAGAGGGTGGGAAATCCCATGTATTATGCCTACTGCTATTAATCCTCTGTCTGTTTTGTGAAGTAGAGTTCCTGTCTAAAGATAACACAGGTATGGACATGTTTAAGCCCCCTATTGGGAGAGTGATCAAAGATCATAAAAAGCACAGAGGAGATCAGAACATGGTAGTAAACTATGTTTATGGTGTGCAGGCCCTTGGTAAATGGATGCAAACAGCAGTCCCAGAGTCTGCCATGAGCCTGATGTTGCTTGTGCTCCCCCTCATGTGTCTCTGCTGCCCAGGTGTTTCTTTGGGGATCCTCCAGTTAGCAAGGTACTTAAATAAATTTATTCTTTGCATTTCAGCCATGGGTTTGGGGTTGTTCTGGCCACCTGCCTGTATTGACTCACACATCATCTGTCTTTTGAAATCTCATTTTGGTACAAATGTCAAGAGTCCCTTCTGTTTCTCACCTTGTATAGTAACTTTCAATTGTACACAGTTAGTGAAGCCAAAGGAGTAAAAATTCCAGTTTGGTAGTTCTTATACTCCATTTTATCAGTATTAAATTCTAACTGTAGGCATGTAAGCTATAACATCACAACCATATAAAGTTTTAGAAGACTGAAGTATTAGCATATCATCTGCCTGACAGATTTGGCTAAATCATCTGAATATATTTATGTAAATATGAAGTACTCTGCACTAGAAAGAGCAGAATAAATTTAATGGA
The DNA here is from genome assembly GCF_026979565.1 of Vidua chalybeata. Taxonomy (NCBI): domain Eukaryota; kingdom Metazoa; phylum Chordata; class Aves; order Passeriformes; family Viduidae; genus Vidua; species Vidua chalybeata. Next base: position 59,315,664 of record NC_071531.1, on the reverse strand, counting down.
GCTAACTACTACTTATTAAATTAAAAAATAAATTGTGTTAGTAGTAGAGTAATAAAAAAAATTCAATCGCCTTGCCACTCCCTGTAACCAGAATATCATTAAATCCAGTTACATGCCTACCTTTGTCCTCAGCTTAATTACAGCATTTGACACCTTCTTAAAACACTCCTGTTTTCTAGCCTTTCACCTTCTCCATGGAATATCTTAATTACTTTTTCAAAGAAGAAGATTAAGTATGACTGCTTTGACCTCCCTTTTTTGTCCCCATTCCTCACACTCTTTCTAAAGCTTCTTTACATTTCAGATCACATTTTCCTTTGTGGTGTTCTATCCTTTGGTAGGATATTCTATTATTCACTGTTGGTTTCCCACTTACTTTCTCTTGCTGCTTTTTCACTATTTTATTGAAAAGAACACACCCTTCTTTCCTTTGTTTTAGATGGAGGTTTTGTTAAGGTCTAGTATCTTTTTAAGAAACCAGCTGAAGAAAAAATTTCATTTGCTATTTTTATATCATTCCCTCTCATATCAACATCTTCATTGCCATCTCTCCTCTCATCAAACTTGCCTGCATTGTCATCCATAAGATTTTCTGTATGCTCCCCCTCCCTTGAAGTGTAATAGAAATAAAAGAAAATTCCTTACTCTTTCTCTGAAGCCATGTGAGCTGCTACGTCCCTGATAGTGCTATTAAGAAAACTCATTGATGAATTCAGTAATGGTGGAGGTCATTTTAGACCCTCCTTTTTTCTTGCTTTTGCTTTGCATTTCTCTCTGTATATTGAATTACTGTCTTACATCCATTCACACACATTAAACAGTTTATGTTCTTGTTATAGCTTTCTTGCTATATACCTTAGGAATTATATAATTTTTTTTTTTTGGCGAAACATACAATCACAACATTTTCCCCAACAATTTTCTTTGTTTGGCTCCTATTGACTCACATAATTGGTTCTCTGCTTCTCTGTCTGCTTCAGATGTTCCTAATCCTTCCTGAATCTAATATCACCCCAGCTTTTAGGTGAATGGTGGAGAATGAGTAAACTCTTTGTCTACAGGAGTATTAGCTTTGTATGAGTAGCTGAGATCCTAGCACCCACGTCTCCCAATTTAAGGGTGGATGGTGTGAGCACCTGATGAAAGAAAGCAAACAAGCACTGAGAGAATAAGATACATTTTAAATGTCATTTTTTCAGAAGTGTTATTTCAAAAACCAGATAGGTAGGACTAAAGGAGCAAACTAAACTAAAGGAGCAAATCTAATGTAAACAGTGTTTTTCTTACTCTCCTTCAGTAAGTTTTCTAACTGAATTAATCCAGTAATTCCCAACTGGGTAAGTAAATTTCCTGCATTTTATGTATTCAATCCCCAGGCATCTAATTTGGCTTTATGTGTTACACTGCCAGAACAAGACATCCGAACCTTTCTGCTTAAATGTCTGAGTTAATCATGCTAGATTTGCATTCTTAACATTCAGATCTTTAGAAAGAAACATTTGTACCCTTAAAGGACTTTCTTGGATACCAGCCTAACAGTCTAGATTTTGAAGCTGTGGAACCAGACCGATTCCATTCTCTTCTCATGTTTTCAGAAAGATGAGAAGAAGAGAATGGAATATATTCTTATCATCTTTTCAGGACCATTTCTTTCCCCATGTCTCTTCCCATTTCAGCTATTTTTAATTGTCTGAAAGTCATTGTCTAGATAGTGGCCAGAGATGGACATATCCATAGATGCTTTCCAGACTAAAAAGTAGTAGTCAAATTAAGCATGAAGAATTGACAGAGAGGCAATGTAAACTTGACAATTAGTTTAGACCAACCCACTATATTTTAGACAGGTGGCTGTCTAGTTAGTCAAGTGTATTAGAAGAACATTATTATGAGGCACTACAATTATTTCAACAAGATATTGCCAAAAAAACTATAACCAAGAAGAAATGCAACGCTGTTATTATGGTAACACTTCCAACTCGGCTAATGCACTTTTTTTCCTCCATGGGGTCAATGAACCTTGGACTAATGCTGCTATGCCTTGTGTCATACATATAGAAACTTTCTGGCTGTGGCTCTGCCAGCAGACTAGACTGAACCCGTGCACAAGGCACAAGCACTGGCAAATGATTCTCTATACTGTTTATCAGGTTTTGGCTTAGGGCCAAAGAGGGTGTTGTTCCTTTCAGACACAGCTGTATCTTGTGTTTGGGACCAGAAAATGTGTCTGGATGTAATTTCCTTAATGATATATCTTGAACTCTGAGGCTAGCCTAGCTAACCCTTCCCAGCACAACATTCAGTGGTCACACTTTAGTAGCCTTGTAAAATTTCACTGTGGGGCACTCCTGACCATGTTATTGACTTTGACAATAGATAGATACCTTTACTATTGAGATTTACAGCCAAAACAAGATCTTAGTATTCCATACTTGTGCCAAAAGTCACATAACATAACAGCAGATAGGATCATAGATCACAGAATTGTTTAGGTTGCAAAAGACCTCTAAGATCATCCAGTTGAATCCAGCAACTGCCAAATCTACCACTAAGCCATGTCCCTAAGTGCCACATTAACATTATCTTTTAAATACCTCTAAGGCTGGTGACTCAACCACTTCCCTGGGCAGCCTGTTCTGGAGCTTGACAGCCCTTTCAGTGATTAAATCTTTCCTAATATGGGAACGAAATATCAACTGTGATACTGCAGCCACACTATCAGCTCATAAGTTTGAGATGGAGATCATGGAAGTGGTATAAGCAGTTTCCCTGAGACTCTGGGATTTCTTTTGAAAACTTTCATGGGAGCTGGGTCTCACAGTTTTCACAGGCTGAGGTAAAAACCCTGTGATGGGTAACTAGGACAGTACATGGAGAAGGATGACCAAATCATCATTATGTGACCTCACATGTCAGCTATTGCTGTCATTAGAAGACAAGGAATTTTGTATCTAATTGTCACTTTTGTTTGTTTGTTTGTTTGTTTGTGAGGGAATGTGTTTTGAGAAGATTATTTTTTTACAAGACTGCATAGCAGAGGAGGGAGTTGTGATAAAAAGAAATTATATTCCTTGGAAACCAAGGGACAACTACAGGTTTCCCTTACTTAGGACTGAGGCAAAAAGGCAAAATTGATCCCCAATCTCTAAGTGTCACAGTCTAACCTGATAAGGAGTTGTAGAAAGTCTCATTAACTCAGTGTTTCTACAACTAATAAATTTTCTTGCAAATATCTTAGCTTGTTTTGCTAAACCAAACATGAATAACTTCCAGTAGAGCTGTTTGGAAGGTAATTCTAACTGTCTTTATTTATATTTGTATAGATTGGCTTCATGGCAGGGTCTCTTACAATAAAGTGCAGCATAATAACTATCTACTAATGATACTTTGGCTTGAAATATCGCCAGGAAGTTTAAATTGGTATCCACCTATTTTTAGCAGAAATAGCTGCAAACAGTTCATAAAATAAGCCCCAGCTGTAATAACAAGAAAAAAATGACATAAACCAAATGCTCACCATGGGTGAATTTCCACCTACTCTTCAAAAATAGAATGAGATCATAAACAGTGGGAGGCTGTCCTTTCTCTAATTTTAATTGTTTTATTTTTCAGTTCACAGCCTGATTTGATTGAGAATGGTAGGTAGGTATAATTTAATTTTAGCACTGACCCCCTACAGGATGGATTACAAATGTGATGAGCCCTAGTATGAATAGACTGTTTAGTTGTTCATGTGCATGCAAAGAACTAGTTATACAATTTATCTTTTGAAACTCGTTTTGCAGTGAAACTTCAGTTTGAAGTTCACCATGTACCCTAGCATAAACTGACCACTATTATGAGCATACACATATCCTTTGTGGAGTTCACAAAGTGATCCAGTGAAATTTTCCCTTACATACGGTGTAATCTATTTATAAAATCGGCACCATCTTATAAGCAGAAGATTGACTCATTTTATGGATTGGTAGGGGAAATAAAATATGAACAACCATAGTCATTCCAGAATTGAAGCTGAAATGTGACCTCCATTGTAAATCTGATGCAGAAGTTCCATTCAATTTTATAAGGCCTACTTGTCTGAAAATGAAGCTCACCTATAATTTTTCTACTAAACTTCAAAATTATTTTCTTAAGTATTCCAAAAGCTAATACCATAAAACCAGTTGCTTCTCTTAACTTAGAAGTAGGAAGCAAAACAAGATGCAGAATTTACCTCAGGTTCAAGTCTTCTGCTGTTTTTTTTTTTCTTTCACAGTTCAACAGTGATATGTCTGTGTTTTTACTGGCTTCTCATCAATGATGATACCATATTTGCTGCTCTGATCCACTCAGTGCTATCACCATCTGGTAAACTCCAAGGAACACTTTTGAAACGTAGTAAACCTATTGATAGGCAAGGGACCAGTGAAGAACATGAACTCTTACAGAGGTAATAAGAAAAGAAATTGTGGAGCATTATTATACCAGCAGCACTTTAAGATCCTGCTATGTATGTAAATTATTTTCACATTTGAAAACAGGATAAAACTGTACTGAGCATAATAATTAATATTAAAATTTTTGTTTTCCCTCCACTTTTGACCTGCTGAGATATAGATTTGAGCACATGAATGATCTCACATCTGCCATCCATACAGAATCTGTCTGTAGGGAATGACTGAAATATTGCCTAGAATTGCTTTAAAATTAGAATTCTTTGAATTAGAATTAATTACAAATCCCCAAGACACCTTAGTAAAATTCAAATAGGTAATTAAATATGTAATATTTTCACAACAGAACAACTTATCTGTGTGTGCTCAAGAGTGAAGATTGATGGAAGTGAAGACCCCAAAATACGCCCAATATTCTCCATGTGTATGCAGCACAGCATGACATATTGTGCATATGAACTGGAAACAATTTCTGATCGTGCCAGGGATCTGCAGCACTAACACACACTACAGTTTTACTAATCTGCCAATGTCTCAAATAAAATTTTTGGCAGAGTTCTTGCACAGGGCACAGATACAAAGTGTTCTGGAATAAGCATCTGCTGTTTTATTTTCTACATTTACAAGTCACTAAAAAGAGTTTTCTTTCCTTTAGACCACAAATTTTATTAACTTGCTTATATACCACTGTGTGACTTCAAGCAGTGCTCAGGTCGAAATTTTCTTCCACCATTGTTTCCTCTTGTATGCCTTTGGTTTGCATTTGTACAATAAACAACTCTGTTCTCACCTCACAGATTATTTGGCAGAGAGAAATGAGTTATTTTATGCCAAGTGAACTTCTGTAAACATTTGGTTTCCTCCGACATGTTTCCATATCCCAAATACACAGCTATCACAGCTGTGTTAAAGGTGGAATACATTGCACAAGAGAGTAAATGCAAAGATGAAATTGACAGTGTGTTTAAACTGGTACCTTTGGGGAAATAAGGTCCAACACCATGAATTAAAGACAGATTCAGGTTGCATCTTAAATCTCATTGGAGACATGCCTTCAGCAAAGAAATACAGCAAGGTGTGCATGAAAGCCTTAGAGGGAACAAGGCTAGGTGCAGTGTTGCATTCTTCTCCCTGGTCCTGGATGGCTCAGGGAGTCTGGCTAGGCTCTGCATATCATCCGGGATGCTGGGGCTGCTGCGTGTTTGGGTGCTCTGGCGCTGAGTGCACCGACGTGGACTGCCACGCTCTGTAACTGGCGCTGGGAGGAGATGAAGGGGTGAAGGAATGGCACACCTCGCCTTGTGGTTGGCTGGAAAAGGTTTATTGCTGCGTGATGGCTGCGGTGGATGGCGGCGTCCACTCCTAGTTCTTGCGTGGACAAGATGGCGATTAAACAAAGGACGCATGCAGTTTTATAGGGGGCAGGCAGACACGGGCGGAAGCCCCCTCACCCAATGGAGACAGGCAACGGGGGGCGTGACGTGGACCACGGCAACCAATGGGAACGCAACAGGGGTGTGTACAGGGTTCTGGGATGAATAGGGATGCGGGGATGGGGTGACTGACACAGAAGTTTCAGGAATGAACAGGGGGTGGTTACAAGACTGACACAGGGAGGCTCCAATGGTAAGTGACCTGGAGCGAACCATCGTGGGGGAGGAAATGGGGGTACATAAAACCGGCTAACTAACATTATTAAAACCCCTAAATGAACCCAACCCGGGATGCAACAGCTAGGAAAAACTGAAAGTGAAAAGAAAAAACGAGGCCTAAATATGCTTACAAGTTCAAGCAGTTTAGATTCCTTTACACCCAACTTCTAACACTTTCTCCACTGTTAGGTAGATGTGTCCCTATGGGTTTCCCTGGCATGCTGAAGAACTGCTGGCTGCATCATGTTTGTAATTTCTAGTTATATATCACTTTGGATTTGGCTTACATTCTTAGTGTTTTCAACTCATCCTTCTTCTCTCTGTATTTCATTAGCACCAAGGTCTTTGTCTCCTTGTCATCTGGAAAGCCTTTGAAGAATATGGGCATCTCCATCCAGGTTGTATGACTGGCTTTCCACTGGGTGGTGAGATCAAGGACTGACCTAGTAATGACACTCCTGGGATCCTTCACCTGCAGCCTGGGCTCAGCTGCTGCCCAGTCCTGGCTACTCAAACGTGCTCAGAATGTGTGGACACAGCCTGTAAGAGGAGAGCAGCATCAGACAGATGCATTGATTTTAGCAGGGCAGAAAGGGACTTAACTGAGAATCAGCAGCTGTGAGAGCTCTGAAGGAGACTGAGCCTTGCTATATTGTCTGAATGCTGCTAGATGGTGGTTATGTTCACACATGGCATTGAACGTGCACAGCTCCACTGGGGCAACACCACACTGGGGCCTTCTGGGGTTAGTCTCACACATGTGTCGAGCCAGGACTGGTTCTGGGCTTCAAGGAGGAGGCAGTGAGCTACTAAGCCAGGCAGAAGGCTTTTTGGGACTCAGCTGACCTATGAAAGGAGCTGGCAGACCACCATCACTAGTATTCAGCATTCAGAATGGCTTACGTCTTGTTGCAAAAAGGTTCCTTCCCCTCCAGGAAAAGATATCTACTACCATAGGACACCATAGCAGCCTCTGCTCCAGTCATCAGCCTTCACACAGCTTTTGTTTATGAGAGTGCTATAAACATGCAAAAAATAGTCTTTGGACCTGAGGAAAAAGTGCTGGCTAATATCCTTCCTGTTTTGTGGGGCAAAATTTTAATCAAAATGATTAATAATCTCAGGTAGTGAAGAATGCTTTATCTTCCTGTTACCTAAATGCAGGATTTTAACTCCTTGCCTGCCCTAGTGCTGCTAAAAGATACTTTCTACAGGATTTTATTAATCCTGTTCATCAGGAGCTATTTTTCTAATAGGTTTTACAAAACTATTTAAAACCAGAAATTTCTTCTTATTTAGATACTGCTACTAGAGATCTGTTGCATCCTGGGTTTGGGTTCAGATTAGGGGTTCTGATCTTTGTTAATTTGCCGGTTCTGTGTACCCTTGTGCATCCCCCGGGTTTCCCCCCGCCCCCGCGGTAACTAACTCCAGGCTGCCTGCCATTGGAGCTTCCACCTGTCACTCTTGCAACCACTCCCTGCCAACTCTTGAGAATTCCATGCTCGTCACCCCATTCCCATGTTCCCTCTGGTCCCAAAGTCCCGTGTCCACCCCCGTCATGTTGCCATTGGTCGTTGTGGCACACATCACCACCATGGCATCTGTGTTCATTGGGCAGAGGGCTCCCATCCTCCCCTGTCCCACCCCTATATCTTTCCACAGCTCCCCAGCATCGGGGCCAGATTCGTCCTAGCGAGGTTGGAAGCGGGCTGCAGCTTCTACATTGTGCTTCCTGTGGCCAATAAAGCATCTAGCCACCACGCGGACGGATTTGGACAAATTCCCTGACTTTTCGCCGACGGCAACGTGCGGCCAGCCCACCCTGGGGCACAGCCGCAGAAGCGCCCGGAAGTAGCGGCAAACGCCAACCCTGACGAGAAGCCAAGGCGCCCAAGCTGGGCGCTCGGAAGCTGACCAGGGCTGGGAAAAGTAACGCACAGCCACTAAGATCTTTTCCTGCTGTAACAAAACTGCCGGTGAATCCACCAGATCTTGCCCTTGCTTCCCCTATGAGGACTTGCTTTGTTCAAACTGCATTGCATGACTGACAATCTCAGCACATCTGTGCTCTTTTTAATGCTGCAATATGCTTTTTAAGAATATCTCTATATTCTTTCTGCTGCACAGCCACATTTAATAAGGACATGGGAGACATTTAGAAATAGGCAGCAGTGTTGATTCCTAGATTTTTTGGTAAGAAAGCAGAGTACACCTAAAGCATTGCTGATTAATTCCAATAGATACCATTTTCTATAGAGGTACCCTGCACCCAGTGGGCATCTTAATAATAGCAGGAAGAGATGACCCTCACCAAAAGGTGAGGGAAAAATTAAATCCATTCAGCAGTTGGACAGATTTTCACACTTGGTTTTACATGTCTCCTTTGTAGTTGTTCAGAAATACAACTTTACAGAGAAAGGCAGTGCACACTCTACGGGTTGCATTATACCAGCTTTTTGACTGAAAATAGCCTACACTTGTTTCATCCCAGATGAAAAGCATTATATTTTCAAAAGAGGAGCTGATTTTGAGTGAGTTCATTCTGCCAGAGAAGTTTTTATAAAGCCACGCTCAACAGCTTGCAAATGTGAACTAAGTTTCCTGTCTTTGGAACACAGCAGGCAAAGTCTGAAACATTTTTTCTGCAAGTGATAGCTTTGAAAGAAAAGCATTTGGGCTTCCTGTTCTACTGTTTCTTTGTCCCGTTGCTAAAGAGATCTTCAACCTTTGTGGCACAGCAGTAAGAGGTGAGGTACAGTGATGTCAATACGAGACATTGGGGGCCCTGAACGCCATCGTTCTAATCCTGTCTGAGACAAATCAAACCAAATTAAAAACATCTCTGGGCTAGATAGTGCATAACATCACTGCTTTGGCTCAGAAGCAGTGCTCAAGTGTGCAGCCCAGCAGGAGGCAATATGCTGTCATTCAAACCAGCACTGATGCTCCTGAACTCCAGTGAGCAGTCTGACAGAACTCCAGTGAGCAGTCTGACAGTAGGGCTCTGAGGACAGTATTCCCTGTCTCCAGCAGCAAAGCTGCAGCTTTGGAGATGCAACAGCATGTTTTTTGCCCCAAAATATTGCATTATGCATATTCCTTTCAGTCCTTTTTCTGTTCCATTTTCTTTTTCTCATCCTTTGCCTTTGTTTCCCACTAACTGACAGTCAGCTACTCGTACATGCTGGCTTACAACATGCTTACATTGCTCTGGAATTTCAGCTTCTGGCTCAGTACTTCTGCCATTGTCAGAGAGCATAAAGTGCAACTGAGGATTCAGACTGAAAAGGAGGAATCAAGCTAATCTCTTCCTTGATCTGTGGTTGGTTGAGCACCTGAATGATACCCTTGGGTAGATGAGAGTGGCCTTCAGGAAAACAGCCTTAACAACTTGCAACAGATGCCAAGGGCAGCAAGGCATTGCCAGTGCATGTTGGATGCCACTCAACAAGAGCTTACCTCCCAGCTGTATGCCACTGGAGGAGCCCCATCAGTGTGGGTGATTCCTCTGCATGATGGCTGCAGTACCAGTGGGTTCTGAAGCAGCGTGTTAGCTCTTCTTTTCATGATTATAATGTATTAGACTGAACAGCTCTAAGACCCAATTCTAAGATGCAAAAACATTATGCTTAGGTGATATGTTTAATTCATGTGTGTACTTGCAAATATGACTGGCAGGTTTCATAGTCAAAAGGCCAATGACTGTGCTCCGAGCTCTAATTGGAGAGCAATAACCTGAAATGCTCATGTATGTTGCATATTTACCTTCAAATTTCAAAGGGTATGGATGCTTCCTTCTACTTACAAAGGTTTAATTGGCCACTACTTAAATGGAAATTGGAGTGTGTAAACAGATATTTGCAAGAGTAGTTTCAGCTCTGCACTCATTTGAGTTGAGTTGCTGTGCGAAGTAAATAAATCTAATCACTTCTAAATATAGAAAGTGTGATGTGGTGGAGTGCAGGAGGGAATAAAAAATATTTAGGAATAGATTTTCTGTATCACCTTAGAGAGTAATGAGTGTGTGTCCCACCTTGAGACTCTGCTCTAAAGCAAGAAAACCCAAAAAAAAAACCAAAAAAAAAACAAACAACAAACAAAAAAAAACCCAAAAAACAAACCACCCCAACCCCAACAACAACAAACTACTGTCATGGATTAAAACCATAAAATTTGGGATAAAACTTAAATACCAGCATTTTCCTATTTCTAGTGCTGACTGTAGGAGCATAGGCTGCATTTTTAACCTTTGTTTTCCTTGTATTTGACTGCAAGTTTTGCCAGGATTTATTGCTGAGCATTTCTCAGCAATAGAGAGTGAAATTATCAGAATCTGGCCTACTGAAACTACCTCTAATCTAAGTAGAGTCAGAAGGTCTTCATGACATTCCAAGAACAAATTTTTAAAATTTAAGAGACCTGTTTTGTTCATGAGATAGAAATGAGAATCTAGCACTGAGTGATTGAAACTGAAAATTGCCTGTTAATCACTAATGTTGATATAGAATCAGTGGGTGGGAAAGTGATTGTTAATACTTCTTTTTCTTTACTTCTTTATTTTCCACATACAGTTATTTAGATGAATCTATTCTAGAAGGCTGTTGTACCTCCTTGGCTCCTGCTTTCCTTGAGAGCTTGCCTGGAATATATATTCTTTACATTTAGAGCCTGACATGTAAGTGGAGATTAAATTCAAAACAACGTGACAGAATGGAGATTAACAAAAGTGATTTGAAAGATAAATGGGTACAACTTCAAAGTCTACAGTTCTGGGCCACTTTGTCTCAGCAGCATTTTCCTGGTTCCAAGGCTTGTCCTCAGGGGCTTTCCCTGTCAGCTGCTGTGACTGAAGCTGGATGCTGAGCAGGGACAACTCCCTGAGAATGTTCTATTAAAGGCCAGTGTAAAACAGCTTCCCGTTCACTTTCTGGACATAGCAGCTATCCTGAATGGAAAGAAATTAGGACCTTGCTTTCTGCTGCTATATTTATGTCAGAGATATAAATTTTTCACATTTTTTGGTGTTTGGAAAATTCTGTTTAAACTCAGAAGTGTCTAAGGGATCAGTCTGATGCATCTAAGGTCAGAATTAATTTGGTATCAGCTATTTCTACTGGGGGAGAAATTTATTCTTGAATCAAGGCGGCATGAGGCACTGTTTCTCTGCTTACTAAAATGATTTCCATCATATAAAGGGCCTTTTTATCCCTTTCTTCTGCTTCATTTTCATAAAAATTTGAAGTAATTTATTATGGACTCAGGTTCCTTTAATTCCTACCTCAGATCTAAGAAACATTGTTTTTCCAAGCAGGGTCTGTGAAAAGAAACATACATTTCATCATGCATCTTTGACTCCATTTTCAAAGCAGACTGCCAGGGAGAAGTTGGTATTTCAAAACCTGCTTTGTTAAAAAGACTTGCTAATAAGGAGAGGGTATGTGCTGCCTGACTGAAAAGCAAAGCTTTTCATATTTAATAATGGACAAACTTCAGCATAAGTCCATGAAGATAGATTTAACCATTAGAATAACAATATGGAGGTTTTAGAAGCAAATGGCTTTAAAAATTCAAACTTAGTCAAATTTGTTTGGCTATTGTATATATGAATGAAGGCTCCCACTGTAGGATGATAATTTGTCTTCTGTGGCACTATCCAGACATTTAGAATGAAGCTGGTACTTGAGGAGCCTGCTGAAATCAGGGCAAGAAATAGAAAGTGGGTTGCCATGTGTTGCATTAAGTATCTTTTGGGTCTGTGGCACAACTGAGAGTGTTTCCTAATAAGATTGAACCCTTCTTCCCCTCATTCACCTATTAAAGACAGAGGGAGTGTTAACATCCTTCAGTCTAATTTTTCAATACCCTTCACAAAACATTTAGGTGATGTGGTTTTTACTGTTTCAACCTCTCTGAGAACAATGGGTACCACAGTTGATCTCCTTTAAAAATCTTACTAGCATTAAATATACAAGGATGACAAATTTGTGTCCCTTCTCAAGAAACAAACATAGGAAGCTACTGAAATGCATTTATATACTCTCAATTAGCACACTTATTAAGAACCATTTTGAGCAAACTAATGACCTTTTTTCTTCTTGGACAAGATAAAATTTACAATGGAAAATTAATAAGTAGAGATGGTGTATGCCATTGAATTATAGAGCTGTGTGAATGGCTCTAATAAAAACCATTTTCCCCTTCTCAGAAATGATGGATTTTGTTCTGCTGAACTTGAATAATAGTGTTCGTTGTAATGCACTCCTTAGGCCTCTAAGTGGCTGGTAAAAATTAATCTTCAACAGCAATGAGCTATACTGGGGTGATTCTTCTGCTCTGAGATTAAATTGCTCAGATTTTAAGTCCTTGCAAAACGGAATGGACTATGTTACATCCTACTTACCAGGTGTTTTAGGAGCAATCAGCATGAAGGCATGGAAATTAAGTCATCAAAAGATATGAAGACATGCTGTGAAAAACCAGGGGGACTTTTAATTCATAGCATTAATTTGCAAATTTTTAATATTTGTTCTTTTTTTAAAAAAATATTATCCTTTTGTTTTATTTTAGAAATAGAATAAAAATGAATGTGAAATAATATGAATAATCACTCTCAGACATTTCCCTGCTACAATTGTTAATATAGCCTAATATTTGGGGGGCTTTCACATTTTCTCTTAAAAAAAATTGAGGGTGACCTTAATCTCATGGACCTGTGTCCATAATGATATAATATATGATATATAACATAATGATATAATGATAACTTAGAATTGCTTATGTCTTTTGAGTATATGGAACTTAGGACAATTATGCTCCTGTTGTAGGTGCTTGTGTTGATGTTAGATGAGATAAATATGACTTTATGTATAAACTATTATTCTGGGTGACATCCTACCAAGACACAACAAAATAATGATGACTAGACATTATCAGGTGAATACCCTGAAAATCTGAGAGCTAATGGGATGGTGAAATTATTTGCATGGGATTTTTACTGTTAAGGTCAGGGCTGTCTTACCCAGTATTCACCTGTTAGAAAGAAAAAGGGACCAGCTATAAGAGGTTTTCTTCAATTCAGAATGCTGTCTTCAGAGCTGGATGTCCAGGTTCGTAACCTGGTTGCATCATGGTTGGTTGTGTGGAGATTTCCTGCTGATACCACACCACTAAGTCTAAATGAACAAATCTTAGCTGACTGATAGGCAGCTAAGGAAGGCAGAAAAGAAGTAACAGGAGGGAGGAAAAAGGCTGCAATTGAGCTATACAACTAATAACATGATTTTTTAACAGCTGGTATATAGGGGGGCACAAGAGATAAGTAACCATTAGTTGAACAAGTTCCTCTGTGAATGTGTAGTTGAAAGAGGTAGAAATTATCATTGCTATTTTCAACTGATTTTTTATCTCTATTTTGCTTTAATAAAAATAACCTTTGCAATGTATGCATGAGCATGAAGAAAAAGGAGACATGGATTTCTTATTGATTGTTTCTAATAATAAAGAAAATGAACCAGATTTAGAGGTACATAGAATGACACACATACTGCCAAAATATCCTGCCCTGGTTGCTATATTATGACCACTGGGTTGTTAGCTTTGCTCTATAGTAATGTATAAATACTAATATACCAGTCTGATGTCTCATTAGTAATATCTGACTCAGAATTTCCAGTTTTTCTATTTTCAACAATATTTATTTTTAGTTCTATAAAACCTCCCTCATTCTCATTTCTCTTGGATAAATATGGGGAAAAAAGTCTGTTTGTATGAATTTTCTCAATTCTGCTAAAAAGCCCATCTTTCCTGCAATCACAGATACAGTTATTGTGAAATGTTCTGTAGTTATAATGGATTTGTTCCAGAAGTTTTGCTGAGATGACCCAATCGCTAATCCTTGCTTTAAATTGTTTCTTTTGGTGCCATATCACAAAAATAATCTTTCCATTTGCTTTACACTGAATCGTTTAACAGTGTATGAATCCATATAAAGAGCCATGAAGCAAAGTTTCTGATAAAAGCTAGGTGCAATGAAACCAACCTGCATATCTTATTTGGGAATAAGAAAATAAAATTTTCAGGAATGACAGGTTTTGCTGCAGCTTTTAGTTTTTCTCCTTCCTTTCTGCAAGAATACACAGTCCATTTAAGAGTTTCCTTTTATTTTGAATATATTTTCTGTGTAATGGGATGGCTTTGAGACATGACCTGAACACTGGTCATTCTGGTCACTTGTTTATTCCCATGTTTGAAATCACATTATAGTAGCAATGCCCGACATGCAGAAAAGCAATGCCAGCAGCAAGATTTCCATTGGAAATCTGTGGATGGATTTAAATATCATGTTGTGGTCATTAAAGTACTCTGGATAGTAGATTGGTCTTTGGGTAAATGTTAATACTATGAGTAAAGAATATCTGCCTAGCCCTTTGAGTCTGATCACACTGTGATGGTAATATTAATGATGAAATCTGTTAGTTTCATGTAGCCAATTAATGGACTGTGTAAAATTAGTAGAGATAGTATTTGTTGAATTCTTGCACTGTTGGAGTCTGTCTTGGAACTGATACTGAAGTCAGACAGGGACTGAAAATACTGTCAGTTGGAGAAACTGAGGGAGTGCTGGAAATGCACTATTCTGAGAAAGTTAGACTAAAGAGGATTGGCTAGCCTGTAATTTGAATACAATGCAGTAAAAAAGTCTTAAATGCTGAAAAGTTACTTTATATTAACTAGTCTAGTATTAGCTAGCTTGGCTTTACATACAGAAGAAAATGAGAAATCAGTTGCAGTTAAATTTAATATTTGAAGTGGGAATCATCTTGTCTAGCTTTCAGGGAGTGATTCACTGCAGGCGCAGTCATCTGTACTCAGTTGCCCATTTTTTATCTATATGTTAGCAAGATGTTTAAAATCCCACTGCAGTCAGCACTGTACATATACCACTTGCAAAATTTCACTTTTTGGGTTTTTCCCAAGACCAAAAGTCTCCTCACTCTCGTACTTAGGTCTAATCCTGATCTTTCTCTTCTTCCTTGATATTTGTAGATGGAAAACATCATTAGTTCTTGGTCCAGACTATATGAAATGTTTTGAAATGTTGAGTTTGCTTTAGCTCTAGCAAAGTGCAAATGAAAGATTATTGCAATCAAGATCCATTTTTTTTCTCAGTTCAGGAAGCCTTTATGTAGTTCCTTGTGTAAAAAACTATAAAGTAAGAGAAAGAACTAAATATTTATTGAAAATATTTTAAAATTATGATGATATTGGCAAAATTTAGAGCTCCTGTAACAAAACCAAAGACCATAGTATTTTATAGCTTGCAGAATCCTAACTAAATGACAAAATTTCCCTGCTTGCAGGAAATCATGCTGAGGGAAATCATGTAGACATGGAGTGAATTCACACTTAAGCTGATATTCTTGGTTACCTGCAGCCAGTTATCCCCATGGCTGGGTTATTACAAGACTGGGACACATCACGTTAGTTTACAAGCTTCTCACTGCACTAAATGGAGCTAGAAACTAATCATAAGATGTAATTGCCCTCCTGTGACAGAATACCTCAGGATGAATTTAATCATCATTGCAGTCAAATGGGTGCACACGTTCTAACACGAAGAAAATAGTTAAACATCTGTTTTATGTAGAGCAGCAGGGTTCATCTCATTGGCTGCATCTATTCATTTCAACAGCAGCCTCAGGAGCATGGGAGTACAAGGTGGATGTGCCCTTTAATCTCTTTTTCCTTTCTCTTCCATTATGTCTTTATAAGACCACTGGAGCTGACAGATTATTTTTTTGTTTGTTTGTATTCTGATGTGTCTCACGATATAGTCACCTAATTTGGTAATTATAGCAGATGAGATAAGCAGAAATTCCCAGACAACCTGGGGCTCTCCTCCTGGGGCTGCTCTTACAAGTTCAGTTTTTGGAAGAAAAGGCAATCTGGTATTAAGAGCATGGCTTGGGGGATGTGGGGTTGGAGACTGTTTATGAAAACACATCTGAGTTACTTTTAATGACTTGATTTTTATAACATAGTTGGTTTATATTTCTAAATTGTTATCTCCTAATAGGGTAGCAATATATTTTAAAATTATGAAATTTTCCTATTCAGTTCCAAAACTAAGACCCCTGGATATTATGATGAAACCTGCTGTTACGAGCCTAGCTAGAATTTGAAGCAATACTGCTACATGGAGATAGAAAGACTTGAAGTAAATTGGAGAAGAACTTTATATTAATGTCTTGATTTATGCCAAAACTTGTTTGATCTAATTTAGGATTAAGCATCCTTCACTAGTAAAAGTCTTAAGCCAGTGAGGGAAATTCCAGCCCCATAGATAATCTGCATGGAAAAAAAGGTATCAATTCTTTGAGCCTTTTTAGCTCTTTCCCTTATGGGTGCTAAAGTACCTGTGAGAGATTGTCTGGAAAGTGTTATATTCCATTATTTTCTATTTAGAAATAAATTTACGTAGTTAAATTCTTGTCTGTTGAGCAGAAAATGAACTCCTTGGGGCATACATCTGATGCCAGCAGGAATGAATAATTTAGAAATTGAAGCCTGTACTTCCTCCCCAGAGGATGTGGGAGATATATAAAAGTACTTTAAAAATTATCCTTCACATTTGCATCTAGAGGAAAATACAGCAACTCCAATTTATTTGATTTGTTCATTAATTGCTCAGCTAATGCTTGGAAAAAAAGACAACAGGAACAAAATGTAACCAGGCAACTCACCAGGTGGCATTGTGAAGAATTTTGAGCTACTAGAAGAGTGGATGTAACACAGAAAATGTTTTGCATACTAATTCACAATAAACATGAAAGAAAAATCAATTCATATTCAGGTCTGTAATCTTCAGCAGTCTTACCCCATAGCATATGGGAAAGAACAAGAAAAAGTTTGCCTCTGTGGTACTGGAGTGGAAAAGCAATTGTATGAAATCAACCCCTATGTCATAAGATGCATTTGATCCAATAGCACTTTATACCTAACAAATTTCAGATTAAATTTTTGTAAAATCCTGCTACTCAGACAGACACTTGAGTTCAAAAGTGTGGCAACCCTACCGAGACCTGTAAGGTGGATTTTTTGAAGATCACCAAACAATCTATTTGTTTTCTTCTAGAAATCTCACATCTGTTTTCAAGTCATGCTATCTGTTATTTGACTTGTTTCTGCAGTAACATTTCTATTGAACTTGCATGTATAATTATAATAGCCTAATTTGGAGTCACAACCAGTTAGTTTAAAGACCCTTTACATAAAGCTATGTCACACAAATCTGTGAGTTGTTACCTACAAAAAAAACCAAAAAAACAAAGCACCAAAACCTGAGAAACTCCAGCCTTTTTTAGTTACCCTTCTTGTTGTTGATGAAGACATCTATCTCAGATTGCTCATATTGTCATAATCCATTGGCATTCCTGGCGCCACCAGCATTGATTTACATTCACTTGGACCCACTTATCTCTTAATTACTTAGACAGGGATGTCTTTGCTTGTAAACATTATAGAAAATTTTAAGAATGGCACATGTAAAAATTCTCTTTCAGAAAACTACTCAGTTGGGTAGATGTGTCAAAGTAAGTGTGACTCCATGTGCTTGTCATATGCAACAACCTGACTGTGTCCCAGCTTTCTAGGCATTGGTCATGGCAAATAGATTATACCTGATGAGCTAATAGCAGGCTTCTGTGGGTTTTTGTCATTAAGGTTTTTTTTGCTTTACCCCAGTTACAATCCCAGTACGCACTGTCTTTGATCTGGAAACCCAACTACTTTCTAATTTATTATTTACTTATTTTCATTTATTAAAATCTATTTTATGTATTTAATTTAAGGTGTGAGGTTTTGTTTGTTTTGCTTTGATTGGTTAGTTTTTTACTACTATGATGCAAATGTCTTTCAATTTAAAGAATTTTCTACAATATTTATCCAACTCTTTGTCAGAGAGACAGGGGACAGACTGAAAATAAAGAAAAGATAACATCCTCATGCAAGCTAAGATGTACGCTCATGGAGAGGAAATGTTAGTTGCAATATCAGAAATATATTATACCTGATTTATATAGTAGTGAAATAAAGCAAGTATATCCAGGCTTCAGCTGTCTGCCTGCAAGGACTGAGATGAATAGCTCTTCTCTCACTTTCTTTCTCAAGAAGACCAGAAACTGGACATTTCTACAGACAGATAGTGGCCATCCCTATTACAAGAAAGACATATTTAATTTTAAAAGTTTTTATTAACACCTTTGTGTCAAATATTTTGTCATATTTTAAGTCAAGAAGAAAATTTATCCTAGTTCCAGACAGACCTTAGGAGGTTTTCACTCTCCTCTGTAAGGGTGGACTGTGGTCCACACATGTCATCTGATATTGTCATCTGTTACAGGAAGGGCCTTTGATATTAGTGGCACATATAGTGATTACTTTTTCTCCCTGTAGCATGCACTGGATTCAAGGCTTTTAATCCCTTTTACTGAAAGTCCTTATCTGTGGTGGTTTGGGGTGTTTCGTGAGTTAGACTATGGAAACAGACTGAACCTGTAATGTTTGCCATCCTATGTTTCTATTTTCTGAAAAGTCAGAAAAGCTTGTTATACTTTACTGGATGAGAGTTATCTGATTAAATTGCAGTGGAGATGCTTAAAAGAGAAACTCTGGACTTCATTTAGAGTCAGTGAAGAAATCTAGTTGTGTACTGAATGAGGCAACTCATTCCACACTAGATACTTGAAATTGCTCAAATGAATTATTCTTTATGAGTGCCTCATAACTGTAAAGGAAACATTGGATGTGTAGAATGTACATGAATGTAGATGAAATGTAGACATACAGGATGCGATTCAGTTGCTCATATGTAGGATCTTAGTACCACTGACAGTTTATATTATCCAGAATATCCACATAGGCTGAAAATTTGTCACAGATGGCATATCCATATCTCTTTGATGGAAGCTAAAGGGCAGAAATAATATTTTTTGGAACTTAAAGCAACAGAAAATAACCCTGTTTAGATTATTAAATTGTAAATTTAGTGTGCTCCTTCTGAATTTTGCTTTTATTGTCTCCTTTCCTTTCAGCTGCAGCTGCCTGGTTAAAAAATAAAGATATTTTGTCTGTTCTTTTGGAGTGTCAGTGTTACTATTTTCTAGGAAAGGAATGCTTTTACTGCCAATTGTTACAAACCGTGGAAGCACCTGATAATGGTCTTGTAGGAATTAAGATTTTTCCTCCCAAAACTGTGGCAGGATCAATAGCTTTCTGAAGTACATCTACACCTATAAAATAATAAATAAATTATAAAAGTGCAAGCAAACAGGAGGAAATGGAAGCCTGTGCAGCAGGAAACTGTGATATAGTCACAATCACAGAATCATGGAGGGATGACTCAGACAACTGGAGTGATGCAACGGATGGCTGTAAATTCTTCAGAATGGATAGGCAAGGAGGGAGAGCCCTGTGTGTGGGGGAGTGATTTCACTCTCTAGGGCTTGACGATGGTGATGAGAGAGATGAGTGTATATGTGTCACAATCAAAGATAATGCCAACAAGGCAGGTATCTAGGTGGGAGGTTGGGTGTTATAGCCCACCCAATATGGATGAAGAGGCCAAAGAAATATTCTGTAAGTTGGAGGTTTCAATTTACCAGCAAATTACAGAGTCAGAGTCAGCAAATTAGATCAGGGGAGATTTAGACTGGATATTAGCAAATTTTGCTCACAGAAAGGGCTGTAAAGCATTGGAACAGGCTGTAAAGCATTGGAACAGGCCCAGGAAAGTGGTGGAGTCACCATTGCTGGAGGTGCTTAAAAGTCATGTAGATATGGTACTTCGGGACATGGCTTAGTATTGGACTTGTCAGTGATAGGGTTATGGCTGACTTGATGCTCTTTAAGGTCCTTTCCAGCCTTAATGACACACCTCAGTCTGGTATACTACACAGTAGCTCAGAAACAAAAATTCATAGACAAACCAAAGTTTTATTACTGCAGTATGAATATGCTTGAGTCTATCAGTTAAAGATTGAGGCCTGGCAAAATCTTTACTGTATTCCATTTTATGCCCAGAAATTACATGGGTGAGTTTTTAGAATGAAATCTTGCTGTCCACCGTCTTCTTTATCTCAAACTTAATAATCCAGAGCAAATCTTTGATATTCACGGGAGAGACATGTCCTGTCTGAAAGATCATTCAGTTTATCAGGATTTTGGGAGCTGAAGTGTAAGGAAACACCAATGCTAACCTGTATGACTTGAAGCTGGATGTGCAAGTCTGATCAAAGCACTCAATATTTTCCTTGTTAGAGAGCAAGAAATATGCCCAAAGGGAAATTAATTTTATCCTAAAGTATGTCTGTAAGGTAAATCAGATTATTAATCTTCTAAAAATGCATATTTCTACTTGTTTACTAAGAAGGATGCTTTAAGGTATTGCAAGAACTTCAGTACATAAGTATTAAAAGCCTGAGATTGGTTGGGTTGAATCCCACTCTAAAATACATAGGCTGAGTTATTCTTAGAGTTATTGTTTTTCTGTTGACTTTTCAAAGGGTTTAGAGAATTAGCTTTACAGGGTTACTTAATGACTAGGTGGCCAAATTTGATGATTATTATTTTCAAAGTGAAGCTCAGATTTTAAATGCATGCATGATCTTTGCCACATGTAGAAAAAGAAAGGAGAAAAAAAAACTAGATTCAACAAGTCCCATAATGTGCCATACTGTCCAGTCAGAATTCACATAATGATATCTTCCTATAATAAATATCTAAATCCCAAACCACAGTAATTTTGCTTGAAGTGGGAAATTTCCCCTCCCCAGTATCCTGTACAAGGAATTGTTAAAAAGCAAATCCTCATTAAAAAGTACTGAAATAATGTATCCCTTGTATTAGGGTTTTCATGCCTATGACACCTTTAATAGTAGGTGCTTAGCATCAAGACAAAAGAGATCAGCATTACTTATGTCTGACAGGAACTGTGTAACATATATTAAGTTCAGTAATTCAGCCAAAGAAGTTGGAACATTTTTTTTTCATTAAAAAGTAATTAAATCTTCATTCATTAATTAATGAATTACATCTTGTCGTGATGCATCTAATGTGTTTTAAGTTGTGCTCAGGGAGCAACAGTAGAGCCTCCATTCTAAAATGACCTGCTGCTGTATCTACAGTCTTCCGAGCTTCCACCAGGGTTTTGAGAGAGTGTTGCTGGCTTTCTTTTTCTCTTTCTTTCTTCCCTTTCTTCTTTCTTTCCTTCTTTTCTTATCTTTGGGATTGGGGGAGGGGAATCTGCCACAATAAACTAGAAAAATCCATTCTGTCAAATTGCATGCCCTGCTGCTTCATCACCATTATTATACTGAGGTTTTACATTAAAGCACCCTGGATTTTAAATTGAAAGTCAAATATAATTTGCCACAAGAAGCATGAAGTGAGCGACTAGAAAAGCTGATAGCTAGGCACAGCATGACAAATTGGTATCTATCTAATAACGAGCCTTATAAGGTCATGGATCACTACGAAACTCTCACTTCTGTGTAAGTAGAACTGGACTACATTGTGTCAATTATTGTTTTGGGGGAAAGGGCAATATATTTTAGATTGGCCCATACGTTTTGAGAGCTAAAACTAGACAGGTACAATAAGTCCCTTTTGGATAGAAAAGAAAACCAGGGAAGGCGACAGAGAAAGAAAGGGTGAGAAATTGTGTAGTTCCACAAACCCGCTTTCAGGATAAATTGTGGACAAGCAAACTGTTTCAGCATGTATGTATAGGCTTAAGAGAGGAGAAAACCCAGAGATTTATGAATTATTTTTAAAAGTCTTTAAGTAAGTTGCATTTAAAGCAATTTTAGGGTAAATAATGAAATTGATTTTGTGTCAACAAAAATGGAGAGAAACACCTGTGTTCCCAAACAAGAAGTAATGTTATTAATAAAGACCATTACCACATTTGAAACATGCAAATCACTTCTCAGCCAGTATTAATCAATAGAGACCTAGTGGAACAGATAAAGGTATGACTATTTGTACCACAAGATAGATAATTTGATACCATCATCCCTTAATAACATATCCACAGAATTTGTGCAGCTGGCAAAGATTGTCATTTGAGACTTACACTCAGCTGAGATCATTTACTCGGAGCTGCTCTTATGAGACACAAAGACCTTTATCAGTTTATCTTATGACATTATTTTTATGTGCCTTTATGAAACATTGTGTAGGATTCATGCACCATAACTTTGGAATCTAAAATGCAGTTCATTGTGTTCATTGCTCTAAGTTCCTTTGCATCGCTGTAGTGAAATAGATATCATCTTTTGGAAAAGTTGAATTCTAGGCAGAGATTATTTCAGTAGAAAATAGGCCCCTGGGACAGATCACATTGTCTGCTAGAAACTAGAAGGACTTCTGGCAATAAGGGTAGCTTAGTGAGGAAATTTGGGCTTCATCACCTGTCATTTAGATGTCTGAAGCTAGATAAGATGATTGCCAGAATACCTGCCTCTCTTCTCATGTCTCACCTAACAGGAAAACTGAAAACCAGTGAGAATTGGAAACTCACTGTAGAGATAAATATATATTTGTGAAACACAGAGCTGGAAGATACATGGTGGGGGCAGAAGTGGGACACTGGGGACAGATATGTTTTAAGAACCTATGGAGCTGGTGGGTAACTGAAGGGCCCTGTCTGGTGACTGCTATTCTGAGACAAAGAGAAAATGAAATTCAGCAGAAATAAGCCAAAATGCCCACGCCTCATTCAACCAGACCAGTGACTACATGGCTTTTGTACAGAGAACATAAAATTTTACTGGGACATTAGCTGTGACTTTCTGTTTGTCTGTTGTCTAAGAGATAGGATAGTTGTAGCATTGCCAAAGTAACAGTGAAGAGGTCTCCCTGTAAGTGTGTTGTGTATTGAAAATCAAAATGACCATGATGTAATTATGTTAACAGTTCTAACTATAGAGTTTGCCTTTATAAAGTTTCTTGTTTAATCTATTTCCATGTTGGAGGTCTCTTGTTTAATCTCTGCTATGTCAGGTAAAAGGGAGGCAGCTGTAAAAGCAGTGGCTGTGAACAACCCTTGGTATTTGAAATGATTGTGATTTTATTTCCTGGGCAATGAACCTTTCAAATGCTAGGAATCTTAGCTGGAAATGGCTGATGTGTTTTCTGTAATTCACAAAAGGGACACATTGTTCTTTGCCTCTTGATTCTACTAGTTTTGCTGGTTTTCTTTAACCCACAATAAACCCCACATAATACATGGGAGAAATAACCCAACCTTTGGTGCAATGATGTAACCTAAAATTCACTGAAATAAATATAAAAGGCTGTTTCTGATTTGTGCTGATATAGATCTCTAACCTAGTTTTTGGCATCAAGAATAGTATGCTGATCAACGAGTTTGCTTTTTGGGGGGTAAATAATAAGAGTAAATGTGTAGGAGAACCAGTTCTTACAGGCACAGAAAAGCCAATGGAGGAAAAGATAACCATGAGAAGTAGGCAGCATGATTTATGAAAATAAACCTTATCAGACAAATTTGATTACTTCTTCTGATAGCATTACCAAATAAGCAAATGAGAGGAAAATGGCAGACCTAATATAGTTTGACTTGAGTGAAGCATTTGGTATAGCATCCATGAAAGCTCATGCAATGAATTCAAATTGACAAATATGTGGACTGTCACATAGATTGAAAATTAGCTCAAAGGCCATAAACAAAGAATATTGATGGATCAAGCTGAAGGGAGATACAGAGCCATTTGTTGCAATGTTGGTAGTAAATCAAGGCGTATTTAACATCTTCATTCCTGATTTGGAGAGAAGAATGCATCAACTCATTGATGACATTCACACATGGCATAAATTAGGAGGAGGTTTAAATGCCCTTATGGGGAAAGAAAAATACAGTGGGTCAGAGACTGAAGTGATAAAATAATAAATAAATTATAAAAGTGCAAGGCACCATTTATGGTATAATTTGAGGCAAATATTGAATGAGGATTTAACAATCTGGAAAAGATGAGAGAATAAAATATAATTGTTGCAGATAATGGGCACAACCTGAAAGGGCAAGAAAAAGGGCAAGTGAAGTTATAGGTGCATATGTATTATTGTCTCATGGAATATGGTGATACAGTCATATATGAGAATAGTAGTTTAATTTTGAGCACAGAAACAGTCCTGGTCTATACAGCACTGGCACTCAAAGCATAAAATTGGATTTTTGGAATGATTAATGAAAGGAACTATAAGAAACTGAAGTGATAGACAAATGGTCAGATGCAGTGAAGAAAGATTAAAATGGTTAAACTGCACTGGGCTAGATTAAAAACATTGGACCTGTACAAGTATTGAAGTACCTTCTGCCATGAATTTAGAAATCAGTATAAAAAGCTTAGACTACATGAAAATCTAGCTCTCCACGTATGCTTAATTAACAAGTAGAAGGGTACCCAGTAGTCTCCAAAGATCAAAGAAGCACAGATCTCAAGAATGGAGAGGAGTTTTATGTCATGCTGAAAAGTATAAACAAGAATACAGGGGAGAAAGGGAGAAAGTTGAAAAAAAATACTATTAGGTGATTACAATCCACATTTATTTGTCATATTAGAAGTGTATCATGAAGGAGCAATTCTGCATGAGCAGAAAAACACTATATATTTCTTTGGTTTTCCTTTTCATGGCAGCATACTACACTTGCAGTGAATTTTGCTTCTTTAAGTGAATGTTCCTTTAGTGGGAAGAGTGTTAGAGAGATAAAATACTTGGGACTATACCATCTCCCATATGCAGAGTCTTTACCACCCCATATGGTACACCAAATGCCAAGTCCTAGAAATACTACTGAATTATTACCTTCTAAACATAAAGCAGACTAAACCAGCACAGCATATAATAGATCCTCCTGCAAAGGATTCCAAAATTAAGGCTAGGTGCCTCATTTTATATACAAAGCCCAGATGGTACATCTGTAAACTACATTGCTGGTGGGATGCTTAAACCTTACAAAAATGTATGCTGGTATAACAAATGGCCTCTATTTACAAAAGGAAGACTGAACAAATGAAATAAATGCACTTCAGCTTACACTGAAGATCTTCAGTTAGATAGACTTTGGCTATCACTCTGTATGGCTGTTCTTATACTAAAATTAGGTGCAGAAAATGTTTTACCTAATTAGGAATAATTAAAATGAAAATACAGAATCTAATGTCTAAATTTGTGGAAGTCTAACTTAAATTTTTTCAGCGGAATAACCACCCAATACACTTGACATCAATGCCTTGGTTGACTAAGTAGAGGAAAAAAAGAATTATAGAAACAAGAGAATAATTTTAAGCTTAACATTTGGAGAAAATGAGGGCTTTGCATTTGCACTAGTTTGTCAGACTCTTTTCAGTGTCTATTAAACCCATTATCTAGTTTCAAGCAAAGAGGTGAGGAGGTTTAAAGACTAATAGTAAACAAAAGAGGAGCTAGGTATATCTATGGTTTCACCACAAGTGGCACCAGCTGGTTTCATGGTAACGGGACTGAGCAGAGGAGGAAAGTTCACACACAACTTTGGCGGAATGAAAGTCTGCATTGTGAATGTCCCACGCTGAAAATAAGCAATATTAATTAATAAGCAATACTAGTTAATAAGCTATATTAATTGAAGCAAAAGTTTTGTGAACTAATGGGGAGTTAAACCTGATACCAGCATACCTTAGAAAGAGGTGGGTTTTTTGTGCAAATGCTTTATAACTATCTATGTTCATGTGAAGCTTTTTGTGTGGCATTCTTAAGTTGTTTCTCAGCCTCTCTATTTTTCTTTCTGATTCTCTTTTCTCCTTCCTTTTCTTTCCTTTTCCTTCTCACTCTGATGCCTATTAGTGTGTGCAGTCAGGCTGTGTCCATAATGCAATTAATTAAAAAAGTCAGTTAGAGATAAGGCAGTAATTCAAAGACAGCACAGTAGTCATGAGGCTGGATTGGGTGGTTCTCTTATGGTCCCAGGAGAAAACCATGAAGAAAAATCAGGTGTTATCTGAGCTATAGCAGAATTCAGCAAAAAGTCAGCATTCAACTCCACATCACTGCTCTGCCTCTGACATTAGATATGTGAATATATCAAAGTCAGGACAGCCTGTCCTCTAAAAGAGTTAGTGGTGAATTAGAAGCATTTGCTGTGTGGAAGCAACCTGATAAAAACAAAAACATACATATTGCTGATACTGTATGAAAAAAGTATGGCAAGTTATGATTATCAAATTGTATTTTTAAGCTTATTAAGGCATATTTTGTACAGAAGGAAGATGTAACAGCATGGTATGGTCATCAAGCTGTCACTATATGAGAGGCTGCTAAGGGTGGCTGTAGAAAAGAAGACTAGATTTGTTCTCTGAGTCAGCATTTTTAAAATTGCATATATTCAGATATTTGACAGCATATTGTTGACTTGTTCTTCTTAGACCGTGACAGGTCTAAATAAGTATGAAAATTACCCTATAAATGATATACACGCAAAATTTTCTGTACCTTTAAGTATATCAGCTTAAATAACTACAGATTCTCTGAGCAAATTTGAGCCATGTGTCATAATATCCAGTGTTACCAGAGCACTGTCTGCTTACCCAATTGCTGAATGTTTTGGGTCTTTTGAGTATAAAGGTCATATCTTCATGCAGTGACTTCAGTGGATGTATACCAATTTAAACCAATTGAAGAAATGGTCTATAAGATTTTGTGGTCAGGATTTCCTATAATAAAAGTCTTGGCAAATCTGAAAGTCATTATTTTAATGGCACTGCAGACAGCTATTGTTAAACATGAGTCACAGTTCAATGGTAATTATGGTCTTATAACATTACTTTATAATTTGGCTTTTCCCAGCTTAAATTACCATTATTTAAATGTGTTCACCTTATTCCCATGTAGCCAAGTATCCCGCACAGAGTGCAGAACAGGAAGAAAAATTCTGCTAGTCCTGACACCAGGAGTCAGTAGCTTTTTTTTTTAAGAGTCTCACCTAGAAACGAGGCAGTGGACAATTCTATGTCGAAACATGGTGATAAAATTTTGCAGCATTATGTACTCTGGCAGCACCTGTCTTTGCTTATGTGTAAAATTGCCAATTGGCTGTAGCTGAGGTTGAAACTGACAGATAGAGTGAGAGAAATCTTGGAAAACTGTAATCCCTAAACCAGTCTCTGGTATCTGTTCCAATAGGGAGTATTGTAGCATATATAATTGTAGCATATTGTAGCATAAGTAGAATTCTTGAGACTCATGTTCTGAGCACCAGTCATGTGTTAGCTGGCACAGTGTCTCATGGCCTGCATTCTGCATTTTACAGGACACAACTACCCAGCTCACACAAGGGATCTGTCCAGCACTGAGACAGGCATATTTCTTCCCATCTATGGGCTCTGGCCACATCTCCTCTGCTGACAAAGAACCCATTCAGATGAGAGCACCATTCAGGACAGGGTACCTCTCCTTTTCAAGACTGGTGGTTTTCAGAGGTGTATAACAGCAGAGTTCCTCTCTGGGCTCTGTAGTACTAGTGTGTGGAGTGAAAGGGTAAGATCATGGTCATGTAATCTCATGTGATGGGACTGGCTAGAATTGCTTCTGTCACTTTTGTCACCAGTTTAGGTGTGATGCTCAAGGATTATCTGAAAGAGCAACTAAAATCATAACCACTAAAATATAAAAAAGGCTCAGAAAGTACAATGTATTGCTTGGAAAATGTGAGAATGGGAGATTTTGAGTTTTGCAGAAAAGTCTTCAAGTTTGGTTTATCTGATCTAATGGGCTCAAAAAGGGCCAAGTTTGGGTTTTGGCGGGGGCGGGGGGTGGGCAGGTTGTTTCTTTGTTTGTTTGTTTGCTTTGCCTTTTTTGTTTGTTTTTGGTTTTAGTGTTTTTTTGTGGGGGAGATATGATTTTTTAGCTCAGCTCCTGTAGCTTTAAGGGAAGATTTATTTGTCCCAGCACAGCTTTGCAAAAGTAAACTGAATTGTTGCTTGTTCATGCATCCAGATTAAGGATCTCACCATCAGTTCTCTTTCTCTCTGCTGAGGCTTGAAATGTTGGTATTGAGTGCTTGCTATATCATCATGGTACTCTTTGCCTGAAATTGAGCTTGGAAAATGCAGAAGAAACTGTCAAGCATTCTGGCAAGTCCTGAATTGCTTTTCAATTCTGCTGCATTTACAGCCAAAGGCAGTAGTCCTTGAGGGGAGACATGATTAGCAGCAAAATATCCTGGCTTGTCTTACACACAGGAAAAAGGGCTGTAGATCTGTGATGATGTGGGATTCAGGTGCCTCACTGGACTAAAGGAACTAATGTAAAACCTGCTAAAATGACACATGTCAAATCTGCACTGAACATTTGGCCAGTGTTCCTGTTAGCAGGATAATTTGGGACTGCATCTTCTCCATTCATTAACCAATAAGCCTGCAACCCCAAACCCATCTGCTTATGAATGTAGATATCTCTTCTTTACCCCAGCTATTTTTCTACTCCATTTATGAACATTTAGAAATTCAAGCAAATAGTGAGGGCAACTGCCATGAAACTGAGGTTGCCAATCCCACCCTTTGAATCAGAAACAATACATGCTGAATAGTCAAAGACATAATTAAATGAATAGTTTACAACAGGAAGGCTGATTGAAAAATGTTTGTCCAAAGCACTTCAATTGTTTAAAGAAGATGAACACATTTAAAGGGATTATAATATTTTTCTTAATAATCTTCCAGAAAAAAAGGGTATAATTTATTAGCTAAAATATTTCCCAAGAATAGTTTGCCTAGGTCTATCTTGAAATGACACACTGAATTCAATTCCATTCTGAATCTTTCCTATGAAATAAAATGGCTTGCAGCTAGTAAAATATCCCTGGATAATCACAGAGGTCAGAAACTGTGACCTTGCTGTGTTGCATGCCTATTTACAGTTCATTTCCACTGCAGATTTTCAGGGCTTCAAGTACCTGCTCTACTTGAAGTACAAAAAAGGAAGCCTACATATTTGACACTGTGGAAAACCCACCACCTCCTTTTTCTCCTAATTATGTCAATTTTTCTTCTAAGATGAGAAAATATCCTAGCCCCTTCAATGATTCACGTGCCTTCTACAGTGCTAAACTCTTAATGATACCTAACAGTGTCACTTGTCGCAGTGTTGCACCAAACTTTACTCATATTCCATATATTTATTCCTATTTACAGTACTTGTCAAAGTTCCAGTTCAGAAGTATTGAATCTAATCATAAAAAATTGCTTAAGTTACTTTGGGAGAATGCATTCTGGTAATTTCTCTCTTCCAGTTCTCACAAATGTCCTCAGAGGTGGTAAATATTTTCTTTTTTTTTATTGAATGTGTTTTTCTTTCCTGCTCCTCCATTTAATCTGAGCAAATTTGATAGCCATGGGCATTTTATTTTTACCATCTGTTTTCCATTTTTATTAAATAGTTATATTTTAATTGTTAATTGAAATAGCAAATTGGCCATATTATGTTTATGCTATAATAATAATGTCTAGATTTAAAACCATGGGAAAGATTGCTTCCCAACTGTTCTCATGATGCATGGGCCTAGAGCCTTAAAATTGCACCTGTCCTATGGGGGATTTTCTGCTCTTCAGGTTGATCTCTTGAACAGTCAAGGTTCTGCTTGAGAAATAAAAGCTCTCCCTTTCTGTTTGAGATGAGAAAGGTTGAGGTTCCAGGATAGAAGCCTCAAACATTTTTAAATAATAAAAGTCCCTTGCACTAAGGTGGGTTCTTTTAGGACCTGTTCCAAAACTCCTCTTCATTTCTGTAAAAAGCCAGCTCTACAAAAAACATATACCAAATTGTAAATATCTTCATCCAGGCTTGAGAGATGTTTTATTCCATACTCTTTGGCAGTCCAGCATACTATTTCTAGAGACATTAGAGACATATTAGTAAGTCTTGAGGGGATATTGAACACTGCAAACTTCCTCAATGAATCACAATTACAGAAACACCTGTTCTAAGTAACATTTTGCTGAGCCACCATGAGAATTCAGTGCTCAATAGCCCTCAAAATTTCTCATTTATTTCCTGTGGTGAGGTACTTTAGCAACTTCTCTCTGGACAAGAATAAAAAACTCTTAAGGTCAATGGTTCAATACCTTTTAAAGGACAACCTCCCTCTTCCCTTCCCTTCCCCCATCCTTTCTTATAGTGCCTTCTCTACACATGTGTGATTCCTTGTATAACAGTGGCTATTTCTTCATCTCTGTATTTTTGTTGTGTAGAGTTGAGGAAGAAAAGAAATAAATAGCAGATTATTTTACTGGTTTAGTCTACATTAACATATATAGGTGCTATAAGGAAGAAAGAAAATAATTTATAGGAGAGAACAAATGTATGAAGAATATTAAAATAAATACTATGAAGTAGGAGCTCAGTTCAGAAAAACTTGGAAGTCTCATGCTGTGAGTGAGAGCCCTGATTCTGTATGAAGTTTGTGGGAGACACATCAATTCCCTGCACATTAGTGACCAAAATGAAGCCTTATATTCTAGACAAGTCTCATAGTACTCCATGTCTCATTTGTGTCTCAAAACAAAAGGCCAAGAGTTTAGAGAGCAGGATGTTAATTGCTGAGTGGTATTGAAAATTTCAGTCACTGTTTCACGCAACTCAGGCCTTTAAATACTCTGAGGTTTTCTGAATGGAATAAAAAAGAGAAAACTGGTACAAATACATTAATCAAAGGCACTAGTAAAAGAGTCACCATAAAGCTCTCTATAAAGAGTATATAGGATGAAGGAGATTGGTCTCTCTTATGTAATCTTGAACAAGACACTCTGCTGCTTTTTTTCCCCATCCTTTGTCTTGAACTTGTCTCTTTGTGATAAAATATTTGAGGATAAAGACTGACTTTCTGTGTGCTTGTACACTATTATACATAAATCTTACTGGTCTCATGATGCACTTTGCAGTCAGTATTGTATATTGCTAGATGAAAGACATGAGAATGGAAAATGGGAGTCAAATGAACTAAACATCAAAAGATGCATTAAAAGCAATAAATAGACACCCTTGGTGGGCACAAGCACCTGCTTCTTCTCCAGAGCATGACAAAACCCACTTATTCTGTCAGCTGTAACTCTAAACACAAATTAAATGGGTAAAGCAAATCCAAACTGGAGCTGGATGAGATAGAAATAGAAGTTTATCCAATAGATGTCACCTACTTTCTCTTCCTGGATAACCTGTGGACAGCTCTTGATTTGAGTCAAAGTACTCAGCTTTTATAATTGTGTGAGGAAAGTTATTTTGTGTGTCGGACCCTTTGTACCTACTAGGTTTGAGTAAAGGTTCTGTTAAAGAGGAGGAAGCATTTCAGGTAAGAATATTGATGTGTAAACATTTAAGTTCATGTTCAAAAGGAAAATAGGTATTTTCTTGAACATTCCTATCCATAAGGTCACAAGGGTGAAGATTATGAAGATATGCCCCTTCTAGACTGGAGCAGGAATAAACCCAAGAATGTGAAGCCTTAATTTCTTGTCTTGATGACAATAATCCTCAAATATATGCTTTAAAGAGATGTCATGAAAAGAAGACTAAACACTACTAGACATATTTAAAGTGATTTTATAAAATATTTTGTCATTTATAATGTAAATGAAAAAATTTTCCTTTTTTGATTCTGAGGGAAACAATAGGCATTACTAAGATAATGTGCCTTCTTTTTCCACGCTTCCTTATGCAGTGTGCCACTTGAGTCATCTTCTGTTACAAAACTGTAGTTTTTAAAGTGAAGGATGTTTAAGACTACTAATCTCCTGCAATCCACTGATCCATAAAATTGCTGTCACACTGGAGAAGGCAATCTTTGACTTGACATTAGTTTCTTGTCCTTCCATATTGCATATGACATACTATCTTTCCCTTTGCATTTTACTTGCAGGACCATGGCATTTTAAAAGCAACAGAACAAAATCTTGTTGGGCTGTCAGTCATTGACCAGTCAGTCATTTTGGAAGACTTTTTGATCAGGGAAACATAACAGCCACTATTTCAGACATGTTAGCTTTTCAAGTACTTCAGCATATTATATGAGGTTTTGTTTGACTTCTCAACATGGAGCAATATGGAAGTACAGTGGAAGTTTTGCAGATGTAACTTCTTGAAGGCAGCACTTCAGCTGGTAGCTGAGATCTCAGTTAGGCTTTTACCTTTTACCTCATACATAAATTGTCCATGATGCTGTGATCTCCTGCTTTTCAATATTTCTGGGAGAGATTAAAAATCCAATCACTCACACTGGAAAAAATTACACAATTCCACTCTCTAAAGAGTGGAGGAAGTATCTGATAGGTATTAGTCTTTATGCAGATTAATAAAGAATGCATGACGAAGAAGCTCTTCCTTCCTGGCCTCTGCAACCTGGGAACAATAGTTTTCTATGTTAGAAAACACCATGATGATAAAAACTGGATCTTTATAGAGCTTATGTTGCATTCCTTGTTAGTTTCGGAACTCTCTTATGGTTCTGTAAAAATCCCAGACAAATTCATTAGTGTTCAGGTCTGCTCAGAAACAATAGTGATAGGAAGTATTGTAGTTATAATTCAACATGTCTGGGATGGGGTAGGGAACACTTTTAATTTCCCTTTACTGATGGTGATGGATTTTTGCAGCTTCACCTTTCTATGCTGCTGATCCCAGCAGTCCCAGGCCCTAAACAACAAACAGCTTGACTTGCAGAAACTTTCCACTCCCACAGGGAAAGACCACAAACTTACAGCATATTTTAAGCTGTTGTTCGATTTTCTGAGGGGAAAGAATTGTCTCTACGCACAAATTAGTGCTACCAGTGGAAAACAGGGTTCGGCTGTTTATATACTAATATGCAGCAATTATGATAAAACAAAACTCATTCTGAAATTCTGCTGTAACTATGGTAACCTACATTCAATGTGTTCCATTAAAACATAAAAAAGGCTCCCCAGCAGGAGAGAGTAAATATTATCTATTATTGACTGATGATGGTTTCAGACTGTGAAAATTGGTTAATATATTTTTTGTGATGAAACACAGTTGTTAAACCTTCCTTTTTATTGATGATTATTGTCTATTTAAATAGCATTGGGTAGTTGTCATTAATTTTTACATCTATTTTGAATAAGTTGTTTCCTTCATTTGAAAGTCTCTATTTTATAGAAGATTTCTGAGAAATGATGTTATTTACCTTCTTTTATCTGATTTCTAGCCTGGAACATTTCCACTACTATTTGACTGAAATTGACTGAAACTTGAAAAAGAGTTTATGATCCCAAATGCAGTTGGTATAGTTGGATCACTTTAGTTTTAATAATAATAATAAAAAACTCTGAAGGATTCAATGAGGAATAAACAGGTTATGCAGACAGTCTTTTCTTTAGTCACTAGTTGTTATAGTTTCCAAGTTATTTAAATGCTTCAAATTACCCATGAAATAAAAAAAAAAATAAAATTCAGATGGCAACAATAATGTCAAAGCATAATGACATGAGTAAAAATTGGCAGCACCAGGTAGGTACTTTAGCAAAATGCTTCCTTTGCCCATATCTCTGCATAGATCCACAGACAGAGCTGCTGAAGGAGTAAGCAGGATGGGTATGCTGCAGGGCAGTCCCCTAGGCTGAAATAAACCCAGAACCTGAGCTTGACCTTTTCCTATCAAAACTATTTCCTATATAGAGTTCAGCTGTCTCCACAGGACTCTTCAGAAGTAGAGAAAGTGAGAGGGATTTGCTTGGAGATTTGAACAGTCATCGATAGAAAATTAATCCATACAGTTAATGGAGCCTGGAAAATGGTTCAGCTCACTGTCCACACGAGTAATCTAGCTGCTTGAATATGGTCATTTAGAAAGGTTTAAGAAGCCTTCTTTGGATGTCTCATCCTTCAGCTAAAGGTCTTGCAAAGTATTTTTCTTCTATGCAGGTTCTGACATATTTACCAAATCCTTGAAACTATCACAGGTACCCTAAGTAATTTTAAAAGGAATTGGATATCTGTATGAACTGCAATACTGACTGGAGCCCTTGATCTCTGCGCTACATAATGGGAGCTTATACATATAGGTGACAGATAACATACAGCTAAAGACACCTTCAGTTGAAGCCAAATCCCACTCATGCTATATATTCTATACCTTTGTAGGCATGACACAACACAACAACAGAGATGTGATCTATACTGTTGGGATTTCCTGATAGGGGCAATATTCAGGTTTCTCTTGTCTCCATTTAAACCAGACTTTTCCTTCACCACTAGTGTCTGTGGGAACACAGCTTAGCGGGGTGCCTCAGACAGAGCATTACATGAGAGATAAAATGTTACTGCATTAGCTGACACATCCTGTAGAAGAGATACAAAAAGAGATCTACAGCATTATTGAAAACATGTCATGAAGAATTATTTTCTTATTTTTAGATCAACACTGAAATCACAATTAGGATTCTGTAAAAAGCATATTGATATCTCTTCTGTTGGAAAAAAAAAAAACAAAAAACCCTTAGGTCCTCATCTACTCACTGGTGATAGAAAAAGGTTGTCTCTAAGCTGTGCCTAAAGTACTACAACCCCATGATTCTTATTCAGATCCATTTAGGTTTATCTGTACCATTTTGCTTTCTCAAAAGGAGAGAAAAAAATGGAAAATAATGATGATAGAATGTGGGGGGTGGGGGGAATGGTATTTTCATTTTACTCACAGTGCAAACAACCTGTCTATCTTCTTGTTTGGTTTTGTTGTATGAATTCACTCTGAAGTGATGTTACAGCTTATGAGGCTGTTATCCTGAATAAAAAGTGCTTCTGTTAATTCTCTTTTGCTGCAGCTATGGGCCATTATTTCCAATAGCTTTAGGTGTCATTTTCAGTACTGTGAGCCATCAGGAAATCTCTCAGAAAACTGAAAGAGTTTACACAATGGCCTGGCAAGAATATAATTTAAAGGGCAGCAGAAGGGGCAACTGCCTCCTGATCTCAGACTTATTCCTCATTGCTATTGCAGAGCTTAAATAAATACAAAGGCATTACTTTTCCTGCTGTTGAACTGTTCTCCTGTCACTCCACGGTGAGTTTGAGGTCTGCAAGATAGTATACCCTCTGTTCACTCACTGCCTGCCAGTGTTAGAGCCTGTGTCAGGATTGCAGCTTTCTGCAGGGCACCGTCAGCAGGGAGAGCAGGAAATGTCCATCGTTCAAGGGGTTCCAGGGGGGAAAACAAAGATAGAAAGCATAAAGATGGAGGAGGGATTTATATTTGGCTAGTAGCAAGTATAAAGGGGAAGGAGAAAATAGGGAAAAGAAGCAGCATCTGGTAGTGAACATCTCGGATTAGATATTCCATAGGTAGACTGAATTTTTTATTAATTTTTTTCCTTTTGTTTTTTTTTCATTTAAAAGAAAATCTCTTTAGTCTCTGGCTTTTTGTATCCATGGTAATAATTTAAAACAAGAGACACATCTTTTAAAGCAATTAATTTGTTTACACTATTGGGAAATATTTAGCTACTCTATAAGAATTTGTGCTGCTCATATTCAGATAATAGAAATTGATGGGAAGAGTATTTTTTCTTGTACCTACCCTTAAAATGCTGGGAAATGATCCTCTGAAGCTGAAAACCAAACTTATTACTATTGCAATTCCTGGAGATGGACAAATAACTTGTGGTTATTATCTTTCTTGGGAAGCTTTGACTTTCTTTCTATTTGATAATAATCTTCAAAAGGCTATGAATTGTTGTTGTGTCTTTCTTCTTCCCTTCTCTCTTTGTGTATTCACTATTCTGTCATTTTTGAGTATTTAGTGATTTGTAAAGACTTGTGACTATGTGGTAATTGAACCAGAACCTCTGAACTGATGCATGCATCACCATGAATGTTTTTCTTCCTTATATTTGAATGTAGCAGTTAGAATGAGATGTACATTGCAAAACAAAAATATACTCTCCATGGTCACTTCACAAATAATTCCTCCAAATCCCTTTGTTTTTCCTATTTGTATATTAGCTACTAGCTGGAGGTGTGCAGAAAAGAGATGTAATAGAAATAGTAATTAAGGACCAAATTAATTTATAAAACTATTTGCAGCCCAATTTTTTTAAAAGTCTTTTTTAGCTATGTGTATGTATTTTGGCTGTCAGGTAGTAGTTAGGCTCTGTACTGATTTTTTCTGGTATCCATATGGATTTGTGTGAAAGAAAGGAACCTAAGATTCCCACCCTCTTTGTTTTTATGGAACCCCCATCTGTGTGGATAATGGCTCAATATGGCTCCCCAAATATAAGTAAGAGCTCATAGTATCTAGGTCTATATCTGTAGGTTTACCCTTGCCTTCCTCTAAACATACTGGATTTCTTTACTGTATCTGTTTGATTTGGAAATCAAAATGTATCTTTACCAGAATTAACTACTGCTTGCTAACCTAATTCTACCAGACCCATTTGTTTCCCTTTCTACATTAATCAGCACATTTTATTCAGTATCTACAGTGCTTCTACTACAACTGAAGAACAATCAGCAGCTTAGCCATGTAATTCGTTATTTTTTATTATGCAAAATTAAGGAATTATTAAGAGATACAACAACATATTAAAAAAAAAAAAAAAAGAAGGAACAGAATTAAACACTTTACAGGGAATTTCTACAGATCCTGTATAAACACAACATCTTGGTCTTGATAAAATACAGAACAGAGGTGGTACATAGGGAAAATAATTGTTAATATTGCAGTTACAATATTTAAATATATTGAGAATTCATTGAATCAGGGACTGTCTTCATTCTTTCTGAGTAATGCCTGACACCTTATGATACTGTTATGAACAAGTTCAGTAAAGTTAAAGTTGTTGAAATACTTACAATTGTAATAAGCTGATAAATGTTATTAGGCACCCTCGTTGTACCCCCCTTGTGTTAACACCCCACACCCACCCTGGTTGTACCCCTCATGGTCAATCCTCTTATACCCTTGTTGTATCACCCCCACCGTTACTTTTCCCCACTGTTAAATCCCTTTACCTGTACCCTTATTGAATCCCTCGGGTATTGCCTCCGCTGCTCCCAAAATGGTGGCCAGAAGCAGCCCCGGTAATATGCAAATTAAGCAAAACAGAAGGAAATCCAAAAAAAAGACCCTGGAAACAATGAGCCAACGTGGAAATTTGGAAAATCAAGTGACTGAACTTGTTGGGGAAAAGTCCCCCTATTCTAGCAACATGGTTTTGGAGATCATCACCACCTAAGGGTAACCGGACTGGAATGAGGACCCTAGTCGACGAGTCAGGAGACCTTTTTCTAGGCATGCCCACGAGGATGGGAGTCCCAGTTCTGCTGCAAAGCAAAACTGATCACCTCCTCCTCTGTGTCGCCGAAGGGAACAGCAGCGGTGTGTGCGACCCCTCGGGCCCCCACCCAGAGCTGATCACTTAATAAAGGCCTTAAAAAAAAAAAAAAGGAGCTGGTCTCCTGGCCCATTTCTATCAATACTAAAAAATATTAGAAAATAATTTATAATGTCAGAGAATGAAACAAACCAATAATATGACTTAAATTATAGAAGAAACAGATTATTAATTTTCACTTATTAAGAGCATTAACTGGTAGAAAGCTAAGTGTTTCTGCAGATCTAAACATCCACAAGAACGACAAGAAAGTGAAATAAACACTTACAGGATATACCAGAATTTTAATTCTTTAAATTAATATATAGTGTTTCAAATGTATTTTGCTTTGCAGTCCGGTTTAGTTTTGAAGTAGTGCCTAGCATCTATAATTAACATTGCATGACAGCTAATTTTGAAACAGAACTAGGTATTATATTTGAAACAGTAAAGAATTTCTATATTAGTCTTATTTGAAGGCTTTCCAATGTCAATTTATAAGGAAAGGTAATGCAAATTTTTGTGTTTTCACAATGCATTTCGCCTGTTTTCCAGCAGGTGTTTTCTGATGAAAAACAATTATACCATTACATTTCCAGAAAACTTTTACCCATGTAGACATTTAAGTAGTGAAGGAATCCCCAGATAAACTATTGCCTTATTTCTACTGACTTGAAAATAAGATAGCATGCTATCGTGTTTCTATTCTTTCAAACATAGAAGTCAAACTGTACTTGTACTGGGCTGTGTTTCACAACCAAACAAAATTTCACCCAGAGAAACAACATTTTCAGTGTGGAGTATCATGGAAATGTT
Source organism: Vidua chalybeata (assembly GCF_026979565.1). Lineage (NCBI taxonomy): Eukaryota > Metazoa > Chordata > Aves > Passeriformes > Viduidae > Vidua > Vidua chalybeata. The sequence goes on along the minus strand of NC_071531.1, from coordinate 59,277,321 downwards.
CAAAATTTCAGGAAGGAAAGCTGACCTATGAGAGGCTTCTTCTGTTTTTTTAGTGCTGTATAGTTTTCCAGGTACATCTTGCCATGGAAAATATTACCCCTGAAGCACCCATATTATGTTTTTGTCATGGGAGTGAAAGAGGTATAACTCAGAGAGCCTCAAGCAACAGTGAATTACCATGGACTTCCCTATAACTGAGTGAAACATATTTACACCCTTCAGTAGGTGAGACAAAAGATATCTTGAGTAAAAAAAAAGGAAAGTAAAAAAGTACATGAACTAAATTGAATGTGCTATATATTTATCCTTAGGAAGGAGGGTAAATTAATGCATATGAAAGCAGGAATCCAGCCAAGGTTTTACAGTAGATGTAAAAGAAAAAAGCTGGTGTTGCTATATTAATGATTACTATATTATCAGTCAGATTGCTGATGAGAGACAGTCTGGCCATACAGGGATGTGGGTGAGGGCACATGCATGTACACACCCCTGAAGATGTGCCCCAAACCTCATCTTTGCATGCAGGAACCACACCCTAAGAATGAGATATATGCCAGCTATCCAGCTGAATGTGTTTCACCTACAACACAGTGCCTGACTCTTTTCCTATTCTTTCCATGTCTCTGACTGAGGTAAACCACAGAAAAATAAGCTCTTTCACTAAAAGGTACATTTACTTCCCATGGTTTAACTCCCTGTAATAATTTAAACATGTCTGTGGTACCTTAAAAATGCTTTTGGTGCTAAAACCTTTTAATTCTAGAATTTAGACTTATACCTTCTTCCTGTTTAAACTATGACTGAAGTTAGTGGAGCTTTCACACCTTACTGTTTGGCCAAGGCAATCTCATTTCTCTGATTTGAGACACAAAGTGGAAAAGTAACTCCCACAGACATTAACTGAGGTTACTGGGTTGAAGTCAGATCTATTTTAATATCCTGCAGTAGAAGAAATAATTCACAGGGTAGTAACATGCTGGCATTGCATTCTACTACAGACATGATTACCTTTGATGGCTTTTTGTCCTTGTAAAGATAAATATGACAGAGCAGTTAATGTAATTATAGTATGGCTAAGCACAGCTGTGATAAGAAGAAAGAATAAAAATTCTGCTTACAGCTGACTGCATTGTGAAGATTTGTCATTTCAAAGTAAAAATTACATCACAAAGTGGTATGTAAATAAAAATCTTAAAATGAGAATTTAAAAAATTACTTATAACCACTTACTAAAATGAATAAAATTCAAGAACTGTGATTTAATAGACACATATCTTTCTCAAGCACTTTTTCAGTGCCAGTAAAAAACAGTGAAGACTTCCTACCGAATATAATTTGAATCCTAGAATTCCAGCTGAGAGGTAAAACTGCTGTATATATCACATAATTAAAGAGATAATTTTCTTCAAACATTTTTTTCTCTTCAATCTCTTTCCTAAATAATGACAAAGCACATAAAAGCTGTGATGAGTGTATGCATACACTCTACTCCTGAGCACGTTTTTCTTCACTCATGTACGAGGACTATTCACAAACCATTTGTCCAAACAGATACTGCCAAAACCTGTTGAAGACGTTGCAGGTATTTCTTGTATCAGAAGGGAAAAGAAGAGGTCAGTACATCATCTGGTCCAACAGCCCTGCTCAAGCAGGACCACCTAAATGCCGTTGCCCAGGACAATGTGGTAGCTTTTGAATATCTCCAAGTACAGAGACTCCATAACTTTCCTGGGCAATCTCTGCCAGTGCTCAGTCACCCTCACAGTAAAAAGTGCTTCCTGATGTTCAGGAGGAGCTTTCTGTGTTTCACTTTTTTGCCCTTTGCCTCTGTTCCTGTTACAGGGCACTACTGAGAACAGTCTGATGCTGTCTTCCACATTCCCCCTCTCCAGCAGTATATGCTTGCTTTTCACTCTCCCCTCTGCCCTGAATTCCACCATCATCTTATGGTTGCTGCAGCCATGGCTGCCTTTGACCTTCACATCCCCAACAAGCCACTCACTGTGAGCATGAAGTCCAGCCCAGCACCTCTTCTCATTGACTCTTCCATCTCTCAGAAGGGGAAATTATCATCAGTGTACTCCAGAAACCTCCTGAATTGCTTAAATTCCTCTGCGCTATGCCTCCAGAAGATAGCAGGGTGTCTGAGGCCATGAAAACCAGGGCTTGTAAATGTGGGGCTGTTCCTATCTGCCTGTAGAGGATCTTATAAAGGAAAACTGACTGAGACTTCCGAGTAGACCAGTTCAGCTCTCCCCATTAATGATATATATGAGTTTGGAGAAAGGGCACAGTGACAGAAAATTGCTGACCAGGCTTGAGAGACAAAATGTTCTCTGAAAAACACTATTCTCTATAAGGCACTTCAGTAATTTCATTTTGTAAGTTTCAATGTCATGAAGACACGTGGTCTACTCATACTACAAATAGGTTTCACACTTCGATGAAGAAAACATTACTTTTGTGATTTAACTACCCCAAAACCCCATATCGTACATGTAAGTTATTCATTCTAGCAGGGAGAATAAGAAATCAGTCTTTAAACCTCAGTGTAATAAGAGTGGAATCCAGTGTAAAAATAAATTAGACACAGAATTTAATTATTGCTTTCTCTGCATGATTTGCTCCCTAGCCCCTTTGCAAACTTTCTAACACTTATTTAAAATTCCTCTCTTATCCCACATCTGTTGACATTATTTACATACAGAACTCTGATGTGTTTACCATACAATTAGAATAGATCTTCATTTTAATTAAATATCAATTCAGGATCACAGCTTCAAGCTATTTGTCATCACTGATAGTGATCAATAGAAAGAGACGCTGAATAAAGAAGACAAATAGATTTTCTGAGTAGTCAAATATTTTTCATTTCTTCACTACCCCATTTTTTAATACAGGATGAAGAGATTAAATTTCTTGCATCCTTCTAATTATTCCATGGCGCATATTTAGAGAGTTTAATTGAAAAGCTAATTGCCGCATCATTATGCTTAAGTGACATGATACCTTTTTCTCTGTAACTCACCATGACAGTTTAACTGCAGTGTGGTGACTGCCTGTCCCAGGAGTAAAACTTCCAGTAGTTGTGGGCAAATTCCTAAAAGTAAAACTTGGTTGCGAACATAGAATTCACACCAGGCCCCTTGGGGCCATGAATCCGTTATCTTGCTAATGCAAAATACACATCACACAACCTTGTAACTTACAGCATAAGTATATGTCATACTCAGTTTACACTTTTTTGGTTTTGTGCTGACATAATTTTTGAGCTTTTTCAGGTCTTTCACCCAGTGACATCTGTCCCTTTATGATATGTTTATGGTAATATCCCTTCTCAGTCTTGTTTTACTCTACTGAACAAGAAAAGCTCTTTTATTCTTCTGTCCTGAGATAGTGTCCAGTTTCTGCTCAGCATCCTGGTAGTTCTCTGCACCCACTACATTTACCTGCTTTGAAAAACTGTGAACAAGTGTGAATGGGGGTAAGCCCATTTAAAGACAGAGCTACTTTCTCATCATTAGTGAACTTGCTTTATCCAATACATGTTTGCATCAGTTGTCTTTTCACATTTGCATTGAATTGGAGACATGCTGGATATTGTGTGATTGACTATTTTGCATCCCATACCTACTTTTAGGCAATTTACAAGCATTTGATTTCATTGTTCTGTAGAAATATTAATTGTTGATTCCAGAATATATAATAATTTTTTTAGATATTTTTTAAGATTGTTAGACTCTATAATATATTTTATGTCCCTCTCATCTTCCCCAGTTCTCCCTTCCCTCTCTCTTTCCTGCTATTACTTCCTTCCTTGTACCACTTTGTTATCCGTTCCTTTGCCTGTCCGTATCCATTTAAAAAATGGCAGTACAGAGGTCACCTTGCAATGAAAATTTAGTTCAAAGGGAGTACAAGTGAGGAGAATCTTAGTGCTGAAAAGCTTCTTTATGGCTTTTTTGCATTTGATCATTGTAAATACAGACTGGAGAAGATAAAGCTCCAGAGACACCTCTTAGCAGCCTTCTAGTTCCTAAAGAGAGCTACAAGAGAGCTGGAGGGGGACTTTTGATAAGGGCATTTAGCAATGGGTCAAGGGAGAATGGCCTTAAACTGAGAGAGGGTAGGTTTAGAACAAGTATTTGGAAGAAATTCTTCACTGTGAGAGTAGTGATGCACTGGATCAGGTTGCCCAGAGAAGCTGTGATTCCTCCATCCCTGGAAGTGTTCAAGGCCAGGATGGGTGGGGCTTTGAGATAGGTGGTCTAGTGGAAGGTGTGTCCCTGCCACGGCAGGTGGTGTGGAACTAAGTGGTCTTTAAAGTTCCTTCCAACACAAGTCATTCTATGGTTCTCTGAAATACTGATTACAGACATTTGTATGCATGAAAGACAATTCTTTCACACTTTGTGAGACATTATTATTTGGCAATTAAATTACATATAATTTGAGTACTAAATTTTAAGACTGTACACTGTTTCAGTTTGAAATCTGAAATTTCAAGATGTGAAATTTAAATAATGAATTTAAATTTTAAAATACTCTTATTTTACAAAAGAAATGGGCTGAGGAACAGAAGAAAGGGAAAGAGAACAGAGGTCTTTTGATAGTACCCTATTAGCCTGTCACACTGGGGTAACAGATGAAAGGAGACGATAGTTCTGTAGAGAGGTTGGGAGGTCACACAAAAATGAACTTCACTAATTGAAAGGTCTCTTTTTCCTGTAGTAAATTCAAATCTGTGTTAAATTTTTAGGTTGAAACATTTTAATACTTGCATTTAACAAATCCTAACAGCACATTTCTAATAATTTGTGTTTTACTTCTGTGTCTACTGAATATGAATTTATGTTTCATGTATGCTATTCTATTAGTGGTAGCTATCTACAGGTACTATGAATGTATGTACAAATATGTGTACAATGTGCGTGTGTGTAAGTGCATGCTTAAAACTTGGATGTTTTAAGTGACGGCTATTTAGAAAGTTCAACAATGGCTTCATGCAGTGAAGAATGAAATGGATGTGAAAGAGGGACTGAAAAGACAAGTGAATGAAGGGGCATAAATAGAGTGTTAGTTGATAAATATCTAGCCAAATTTTCATTTAGTAAAGCTCTGGCTGAGTGACTCAAGATCTAATCCTGCTATGCCAAAGAGTATTTATTTCTTAAAAAGGTGTATCTGATGTAGCATCTGCAGTGATGCTGTGATTGGAACTCAGTAATATGTGTACATTTTACTCTAGCTACAAATAGTATGATTGAAATATTTTTATGGCTCATTAAATAGCTCTTTTATCTGTGTCAAATAGTATTCCCCTTCACATATAAATGTTATATTATGTGAATATTTGCATGTCTACGTTTATCATTCACATTTTCATGACTATCCAAGCATGTGAACTAATAATTTTCCAGTAAAGTTTCTTACAGAAAGCAGACATCAGAAGTCTGAAAGAATCCAGATAAGTAAGACCATGAGATTTTTTAATTTTAATTTTACAGTTTTACAATATTTGCCCAGCTTCAGAAACAGCAACACTTAATCACACTACCCGTTGTTTCCTACACAGTAATTACACCAAAATCCATTTCCACATATAAGAAATTACTGCAAAGTCACACCTCATTATAAGACTGTGAAGACCAAAGATGTATTGTTACTACGTACTGCTAAATGTATTTTTACATGACATGGTAGGACATGAGTGATAGGAATGCTCAATATTTAAATATTGTGAATGGAAATTCAAATGATAAGCAAGCTCTCTTTATAGATTCACATGAATTAAATAAAGCAGAATTTTATCTAGTCAGAAATACTCTGGAGATTTAATTTTTAATTAAATGTTCACAATAGAATTTTTATGTTAACTTTGCTATTTAGAGATATGCTGGACCAATAAGAATATCCATATAGATTTAAAAATAGATAAACTGTATTAAACAAACAAAACCATATTCCCATTGCTAGCCAATGAAAAATACCATCAGGTAAGCACAAAGTGCTTACCGTAGTACTTCTTCAATAAAGGTATTTAATCTGTATTTTTTTGATAGTGCAGTTTGAAAAACCTTTGCCTTCTATCTTGGCAAGTCTTTGTTTTGTTTTGTTGGCTTTGTTGTTGTTTTTGTTAGTTGCTTGGTTGGTTGTTTTTTCTTCTCTTTTCCCACACTTTAGTATGTTTTGGCAAATTCAAACCCGTTTTGAGAAGGATTTTTAGGCTTTCCAAATTTGCAACTCATCAGTATCTCTTTCTTCTTCCTGATGTCCCTCAGCTTTTCTACCTTTTGCTCTTTGCCTGCGGTTCAAGTAACATATCACAAATAATATTACAAACATGAATTGAAAAATCAGTTGTTGATCTATCTTATATCATATGAGGACATGGGCACCAGTCCAACAAACTATTTAGACTCCTCACTGTCCTATTTGCTTTGAATGTTCTAAAGTCCCTTCCACTAACGTTTATTACCTCACAACTGGGGTGGACTAAAAACATGCCCGCAGGCAATTAAGGAAAGTCACCTAATGGATGATAATTTATTAGGCCACTGTAATTCAATTCCCCTGTTTTGTGCCTTAGCTCTTAGCAAGCTCCTTCAAATGAACTTAATACAAAGGCTTTACTTAGTATGTTTATGGTGGCATAGACAGGCCTTATCAAATTTCTCAAAGATATGTTATTGTATAATGTTTTTAACCTTATATAACCTTAATTACAACCTTCCTGCCTATTTATGTAGACCAGAAGTATTACCTAAAGCTATTTTAAAAAATAAATTAAAAAATAAGCTTCTCCATTATAAGGGTAAATATATTATATATGGGGAGGGTGACATTTAAATGCAGTCTTCCCCATGCTCAGTGATCCTAGGCATGCTAACTAAGCAGTCCAATGTTTGCCATGGTTTCTTGTGTCCCACTGGGTCAGCTGGCAGATACCAACTCCCAGGTAATGATGTACTTTGGGTCCATCTTGGTAAGCTCTTCATACCATGAGTCACCCTCATGTGTGCAACTCTTCCCATGATTGCTGAAATTTCCTGCACACAAAAATCCAAAAGATTGGTCCTTAACAGTTTTTGTGTTGGGTAACAGCTGAAGTAGAAAACCTGTCTCCAAGTGGATTGCTCTTGAAAAAGATGAACTTGATGGAACATTCAAAATGCTGGATTCAGCAAGGAAAAAGATCTCTCTAGGTGAATGTGACTCCAGTCCTAAATTACTCACAGTGAAACAGACTGGCAGTGTCATTTACAGAAAGGGAGGTGTAGTGTTACAATTAAAATACTTCACTTCCCAGTCCCACCTACCACACCTGTGTGGGAAGCAGGCCACCTCACAGCTCCTAGTAGAGCTGATGCTTACATAATTATATTAAAAAAATACAGTTAGGAAACAAGAAACTGAGTTTCTATCAGACATATTTCTCAGAAAAGGAAGAAAAATATTAAAGCAGGGAAGAACCCTAGGTGGTTACTATAACTGTAGCATTTCCTGGAGTCATCCAAAGGATGGGACACTGCTGTGCCCAGAGTTGTTGGGCAGGTGGTGGATAAGACTGAATTTTTCTTTTCAGAGTAAAGAAAAGCCAAAAATGTCTGCTAACACTCACTGCTGTGAACAGTTTCAAAGTACAGGAAAAATCAATAATCAGGAAAGAAAAAAATCCATATGTATCAGAAATAAACTAGCACAGTAAATTTTCTACAGTTTAGCCTCCTTGCGAATTTGTGTGAAAAGATCTTTTGCTGCAAAGATTGTTTCCTTCTTTCTGTGAAAGTCAGGAAATACAACCTCTTTCATGAAAAAATCACCCACTCGTACTGAGTTCTGAATATGCTGTATACACTTTCCTCATAGGGAATCATGACATTAAATAATCATGGAATGAGGAATGATAGATGAGTGAAGAGGGCTATCTGTGTACCCATGACAGAGACAGTATTTCAGCAACTGTGAGCCAGACCAAACACATCTCATTAAAAGATGTGATAGCTGAGAACACTATAGCTTTATGAAAGCTGTAATTCCAAGATTTGTGGGGCTGTGTTTTAGAGCTGAATTTTTTTGTGCTGCACTGCATAAGAGGCTGTCTGAAGCCCCCTCATTCTCCATTCTGTCTTCCAATTGCCACGAGAAAGAATCCCTTCCTCCCCCCACTACAGCTCCGGCTTAGAACAGGACACAGTGCAGGTGGATCCACTGAACTGTCATGTTAGCTGTTCTGAATAAGGCCTGACAAGAACTTGGCAAGGAGTTGGCAAGGACTTGGCAAAGACCTGGCATGGACCCAGCATGGGACAGCCTGACACGGGGCCTGCTTCAAATCTCCGTTCTTAAGCCGAATGAACTTTTGGGGGTGACTCCTGTGGTCCTTCATTGAAGACCCCTCCTCTGCCTCGTTACCACCGTGACAAACAAAGAATGAGAACCCTTCTCCCAAGGACTGAGACTGAGACCCCTACTATAGGGAGGAGGGGAAATTGGTGGTCTGACCACTAATGACATGACCTGTTTCCCTTCAGTAATTTCAATAGGTTTATTCTTCATTGTGTTCGTCTTGCTTTGGTGGTTTCTGTGGACTCACCTGTTCCTTTGTGGCGATTACAATGGACTTTCGTTGTTACACTTGTTCCCCCCTCTTTTCCTCTGTGGACTATAACTGGACCCCTAAGTTGACCAGAACTTCGGAGACTCCCCAACATGACAGACGGATCCCTATCGTCTGGACCACTGAGGATCTCGCCTGTGTTGATAGCTATTCCCATCCCCCTCTTCTCTCTCTCTCTCTATCCTTTTATCTCCTTTCTGATCCCCCACTATCGCATTTACTGTTTTGGCCCCTAATAAAGGTGCATTTGTTGTGATTAACTGACAGTCCCCTGCTGTTTGCCTTTTTGAACTTTTGGGATTGGTGAAAAGAACCATCACGACACACCGCAACAAGCGGATTGTGACACACTGTTGTTTGTCTACTTGTGTGTGAGAGAAAAAAAAAATTAAGTGGAAAAAAAAAAAAAAAAAAAAAAAAAAGTGGCTGTCAGAGTGAATCAGTCAAGTCATCTAATATTTGCAGAGTTTTTTCAACAATTTGTTTCCAAACAATATGTTACTTTAAATATTTTTCCATTATTTGTCCAGTTGAAATTGAGAGACAAGGGATATATTGATCTCTTGAAAGAGCTCAAGATTTGAAAGATAAACAAGACTGTGGTGGCACAAAGGTGTATAAAAAATATCCATTTTACAGTGAGGGACCGTAGAGGGACGATTAACTTAATATTGAAGCTACTTTAGAATGGAAAACCAGACTTTCAAGAAAACCTATGGCCTCAAAGATGATTGAAAAATTTTCTTTTTTCTTTTCATTGAAAAGGAAGTTTTAATGAAGTTAGCTATTTATTGGCTTAGGTATGTGGCTGAAGTGACAGGAAACTACAGTTAACCTGGGTAGGACTTAGCCCTTACATTAAGACATCCATATGCAGATATCGACACAATTAGGAGACGTGACATGAGTGCCTAAATACAAAGATCTCATGCTGCACCCTGTCCTCCATCTGCCAGTCCAGATGCACAGAGAACATTTCAAATGCACACATGTACTTATGCAAGTGCTGTCTACTGTGGGAGACTAAAGCTTCATTATAGATAAGGGAGGTGTAATCGATAAGGTCAGTCAAACCTGGAGATTTGGCTCAGCAGATGCCACTAACCATGTCAACCAGGACTTCAGTTCAGCTTCCTGAATGCAGACATCTTTTGTCACTTTCAGACGCCATAAATAGCCAGAATATCCACACAGAATACAACATCTTACAGGAAAGAGGAGAGGAGCTGCAGGCCAGACATGACTCTCACATGTGCTTCAAATACCACTCAAAGTTTATGCTAAATAGAGGACTGGAGCTCTTCCAATTAAAATAGGAGCTCAGAAACCTAGCAGATGGTCCATATTTATGTGTAGGTGTCTACAGTCCAGAACTGAATCCTGGTCTTGGGTTTTGGTGGGTTTTTTTACTCTGTTTCCAACAGTGACCATATCTTCCATGATTTATTTCCTTTGTCAATGTGAAATGAAAGGACAGCATTTTACATAATGGGGATCTGGGGACTGAGTTCATAAAGGATACCTCTGGCACAGCAGTTTGCACAATGCTGCTATTTACACAGAACTCAAGAATATTGTTTATATGAGTATTGAGTATCGATTTTTCTTCCATAGCTACCTTTTAACTAATTGACTTCTTGCAGTGTTAGGATAACAGCAGTGTGAACAGGTAGAATTGAACCTTGGTCACAGTAGATGTGCTATGCTTTTCACTATACTACAGACTACTGCTGAGCTTTTTCTATTTATTAGCTATTAGCTATTAGCGTGTCCTGCAATGACAATCAGGAAATCTAGCTTAAAGCTCATTGAAAAATCAGGACAGAACAAAACTAGGGGCATCATCTTAGTTAGGAATAGAGAGGGACTTCTAGAAGATTTGCAAAATGACTTAAATAAAAAAAAAAAGTTTGTTTTTTTTTTTTGCCTTTGTAAACAGGATTCCTGAGGAACCTGTGGAAGAAATAAAAACTGCAGACCCTGAGGCAAAGTATTTAGTCTTTCCATGGCATGCCTTCTGCCAGGATTAATCTTCTCAGGAGGATTAGATGCTGCAGAGAGATATAAATTATATATAACTGTACCACTTTGTGGAAATTTGGTCTCTGCTGTCAACTCAGAACACTCTGGAAATTTCCTGCTCATTTTTATTACCTACTAAACTTTTTTACTGTAGGGTTGGAAGCGATAAGTTTTTTGATGTCAGAACTCACAGGATAATACCTTCTTGAATGGCTCACAGCTGTGTGAATGATGATATTGTCTGCTACTAAACAAAAATCAGAGATATGGTCAGTGTTTGTTATCATATCATTTTATACATCACTTTATCACTTGCACTATCTCCAACACCCAGAATTGTCTGCTCAAAGCTTTTACCCCTTTACTGTAAGTTGCTGAGTTATTGCTAGCAAAAATTGCATTTCCTCTTGAAAATGTGTAGTGATGTAATTACTTAAACAGTGGAGGGATGCTGAACTGCACATAAGCTGAGGGTCTGATTCTGCCACCCATACTTCCATTGAACAGCTGTTACTGAAGTACCCTCACAGTGGATAATTGAACTGTTCAGATGAAATAATATTACCCATTGTGTAGAGGCTTTGGGGAGTTCAATTCTGTATGCTAGATGCTGTGAGGGAACTCACAAGGAATTATGAATTACAGCAAAAAGAAGTGGCGAGGTTATTTTTAATTTCAATGCATGACAGTAAAAGTTTTCATCTGTTGGTTTTCTTAGACTTTTTATGTCCATCATGTTATGGTTGGCAAGCAACAACTGTACTTGCCTGGTGATGCTGAACTGTCAGTCCTGCCTCATCTCTTTAAGAGTGAGGATGTACTTTTTAATAGCTGGTAATGGCTGCTACTGTCCTGTAGAATAGGTAGGGAGATAGTTTTATGAGAGGCACTGGCACTGCTCAGAGTCTGTTCTTGTGATAGCTTCTTCTAGTCAGTATTGACAAATTACTTTGCTGCCTGCATATATTTTCTAGGCAAACCAGATTTGCAGCACATACAAGTATACATTTTAACATTTGAAATCTAGCAGTTGAGGTCCCCGATTGTTAAAAGAAAATTTGGATTTCAGATATGTAATAGCTTCCAGAAACTTGCTCTTAAATTAATGAGTCACTGAGTTCTTCAAAACTTTTTCAAGTGCTGATTAACAAGGCAACGCAAACTCTTTAAAACTTTTTGCCCTTTCCCTTTATTAAAAGCCTGACATTTAGCAAAACTGGTTGATGGAATATGATAAATCTTACTACGTGTGCTGTGTGACGGAAAATGATGCAAAACCTAACACAAAATCTGAACTGAAAAATTGCTATTAGTTTGGACACCTACTGTTTAATGTGATTTTTTTTTCTGAAGAAAATTACTCACAGGAGCAAAGTGTTCCAAGATGATGTGGTATTGTAGGAGGATGGCACAGCTCCACATTAATCTTTTTCCAATTATAACTGGGGAATATTTGTGGTGCCTGGAGGGCTATAAGATTTCCTCAAATGTTACCTCTCCATTAGCAAATTCAAAGTATTTACTCATTAAAAAAACAAACAAACAAACAAAAGCCCCAAAAACAAACCATACAAAGGAGTTAAAATGCAGGTGGAAACAAGAAACAATCAATGCAAATGCTTGAAGTAGAATGCTAAGGCAAAAAACCAAAGCAGACATTACTGGCATGCTGGATAGACAATAAGCAATAACTGTTGTTAGAAATACAGTGCAATAATTATCCAAATAAAATTAATACATAAAATTAAAGTATGTGTTCTAAAAGAAGAAAACAGAAGTACGGACGGAAGTCATGTAACAATATTGAGTGCTGATGCATGCAAAGACGAGAAAGGGGAAAGATTTGAAAAAACATAAAGTGCTAAGGTATCAAAATGTGACTTGGATGAATTTCAAAACAAATTCTCTGGAGAAGTTGTTAGAAATAAAATATGGATGGCTATGTTCACATTCAAAATCCATATAATAATATACAGTTGAGCTTCGGTTATGAACATCTTTAGCTATAGAAAATAAATTTGGATCTAGAGAGCTCTCAGTTCATATCAAATGGATTGAAAGCAAAAAGGGCCATTTCTGTTAAAAAGAATCAACCTTGGGGAATTGAGGAAAATGTTTGGTGAAGTTAGTGAGACTAAAGCACACCTCACCTTCGAAAAAGATTTTTTATAAATACCACTGGTCCAAAAAATTACTTAAAATTGTAATGGCTCTTCATGTATTCTTTTAATACAGATTTTTGGCATGATTTCCAGACATAAGCATGTAAAATAACACTATATACAGGACCTTAATGATTAGGTAAGAGTTAAGAAGGAATGAAAAAAGAATATAATCAGTAAAGAAGGCTACAGCTTTAATATCCTGAAATGCAAAGTGTGCCAAAACTTGAGTTTATTTTATGCTCATGAAGGAAATTAAAAGAAACGTTTATTAGCTGTTTAAAATAAAGAGGGTGTGACACAAAAAAGGCAATATTGTAGTGGGTGGATACTATCTAGCTAACATTAAAGCCACCTGTGACCTACTTTGCCTGACTACTAGCACTTGATAAATCTCTAGGGGCAAGCCAGTATGGCCTGTTAAAATGAGGTATGGAAACAGGAACAGCAACATTTAATTCAAGTAAATTACTACAATCAATTGGATGGTCTTAGTAACAGATTAACTGTGAAAACTAGCTCATAAAATTAGATAATAAGGTTTCAGGTAATGAGTCTATTCAGAGAGAAATGGTGCTCTTCACAATATGCCAAAACAAGTTGTGAAGGATATGAAAATTGAGAAAATGAGAATGCCAAGCAAACTTAAACCACTTTTTGATAAGATAGTGTATGTTCCCAGTAGGGGTAAAAAAAACAAAAGATCTCTTTGATGTTCTAAAAGAAGTAGATATGCCACATAGGAAAATATGAATTCATATGGAGAAGACAGCTGTAATTATGTGAAAATTAACAAACTGGCCAAACGTTAAACAACAAGGGATTATGTAAGGAAGTGAGATTCCTGGTTTGAAAGGAAAATTGTCAATAGAGATCCTCAAAGGGATTTAAGAACGGATATAAAAGTTAATATTCCATTTGAAAATTGTGGGGAGGAATGTGAAGATGCAAGCTGGGAGGCACCATAATTAAAAAGTCTGGTCTATTAACACAGGGAGAGCTAGTTGTCTTAGAAGATAAAATTACAAAGTGGGATGAAATCTAATTGCATCTCATGCAAGGTCATGCATGTAAATACTATCGGGTGTAAATTTTCCACCTGGAACTGATATCTTAGTTGATTTAATACCATAAGGGTACCTCAGAGCTATGAATAAGATGTTGTGAAAGGGTAAATGTGATAGAAATGTTAGAAAGCAGAGAAATATTAGTTATACAATGTAATATTAAAAACAAAAAAAAAAACCCAGAAAAAAACAAAACAAAAAAAAACCACCCTGTTTCCAAATTGTGGTAAGGGCATTATTCTGAACAGGATCATTTCTAAAGAAGCTACCAAAACAATGGGTTAACTTTATGAGTTAACGTTCTGAATCTGATTTGCAAAAGGAGAAGCCATCATATAATGCCATATATCTGGCAAATAATGCCATATATCTGACCAGTCCTCTGCCACTTCACAGTGAAGACAGTGAGAAGGTAGAGGTGTGTTCAACTCATGTTACCTCTCTTAAAGACCTCAGTCTCACATCTCATCTGACATTTTTACAGATTGAAAATTTTACAGATTCCTCTTTGCTGGCACAAATTTAATTTCCACAGAGATCCACACCCATCTGTGAGGCTGACCAAGATGTATATATACTAACTGACTGAGATTATGTTTTAATTATGAAACAAGGGCTCATATAATTGAAATCTCAGTGGTTACAGTTGTTATAAGAAGAAAATTTTCCTCAGATATTCTATTCCTTAGAATTTTTTTTTTCTAGAATGATACACATCAGTTGAATTAAACAGCTGCAGGCTTTTTCAGATGTAAGGGCTCTGTAGCATAAACTGCAATTACAGCCAGAGCTGGAGCTTACATGACACCAGAGAGAGCCCAGATTTTATGGGATCTAGGATGTCTTTAAGATGAGGAATCCTGCTAATACTGGTGGGCAAAAACACAGCAATCATTTCATTCAAAGTAAGCATTTGTGTATAATACATGTACTTGGGCTCTGTACTGGGAGCAGCATTAATCATTTGAAACTCCTTCCAGCAGTTCCTGCTTCTGCAAAACCAAGAAAGCATTAGCATGCTGGAGAGCTCTGCTCTCTGACAAAAACACCCCAGATTTTTAAGTTGAAAAGACTTAATATCTTATGACTTCCTAGTAAATCTGGTCTGCAGGATGTCAGTGATTTTGTTTAAGCAGAAACAGAATGAATAATTTCTGGATGTCATGGTTGAATATAAATTTTCTGACCTAGGACATGTCTGATGAATTAAGACAAAGACACTGAGGTTGATCATAAACCAGCATTTGGCCAGGTCTTCAAAGTATTAGAATACAGGATGCAGATGAACATTTCTCAGGTTTCTAAATTTGAAGAGAAGATGTCCATACAGAATATCTGTTGGATGCTGTTCTCCAGGAGATGCTCATACCCAGAAATTCTTGTTCTATTCAGCCAAGTATTTTTGTCTCTGACCTAGATGGTAGGGACGTGACCTACTGTGAGCTGCTGCATGGTCTGAGAAGAGGAAAGAACCAATATAAATCATAAAGCTTGTGAGATTTCATGGCTGAATTGTTATCTTGATTTGTTTTTATTGAAGATCAAGAATTTTAACAGTAGCATAAACAAGATTGGAATATTAGGCAATTCACTCATGCCATTTTCTCAATTAATTGGTGTGCAAGAGGTGTGTTTGATTTAATCTGCTTTTAATTGTTGGCAATGTGTTTTTATATCCTAGTTCTGTTTATCTTAGACTTTCTCTATTGATAATAGAAAAATGCTGTCACTTTTAGCCATGTAATTGAACTAGAAGGTTTGAGAAGAAGCATACTCCAATTTTCAGTTTTGAGTTAGACTTATTATTCTCTTTTCATTAATTTGCTTGACATTCTACTCTCTATTCAGCAGAACAGCTGTTTGCCTGAGATGAATTTTAATTACCTTCTCATCAGTTGTTTCTTAAATATTATATTTCCTGCCTTCTTCAGGACATTTCTCATACATTATAGAATTCCAATCAACATTCCTCAGAGCATTCAGCTTTCTTTCTCAAAGTCAAAACACTTCTAGTACACAGCATTCTCTCATGAGTATTTTGAACTCCACAATAAGCTGATAAGTAGATCCAGGATGCTCTGTGTCTTAAATGTGATTTCTTATATTTAGCTCATTTCTTAGTATTAGACATGAAATAGCCTTGGACTATAAAACCTGCTCAAGGAATTACTTGAAACAACATCTGCACTGAGAATATGTAACAATTAAGAATGTGTTCTTCTTTATAACTGCATTTCTGTTATCCTAATCATTATCAATGTAATTAAAATGCCTCATGATCAATATTTCTGCCTTGTTCAGGAGGTGTCTCTTATCTCTAAAAGGTTGCCATGATCTACTTTTTCTAACCTCACTAAAGGTTCTTTGCCAAAAATAATTTGACTCCTTATTTGGCTATAAATTACACTTAACTGCCACAATTGTCAGATAAAATTGCAGGTTTTCCCTTCATGATCCCTATAATCACTATATAACTTAATTTTTCTATGCACTGCATGATATTTTCACTGCAAGAATATTTTAACATTTCTATCAGGTACTTTTATTATCCTGAATGTAATATCCATCCTCCAACCTTAGGTGGACTTTAACTTTTTTCATATGTTTTTAGAAACCTCCTTTGTACTTACCATCCCTACCAGCAAGCATTTGGCTTAATGCATGCTGTGAGTTCTGACAGGAGGTAAACCACAGCCTTTCAGTCACTATAGAAACTGAATAATTCTGGCTTGATTTGAGTGTCTGTCCCAAGCTGCACATTTGTGCCAAAGCCTGCAAGGAACTCATCTGATTTAACTTGGGAATCTAAAATTTAGACAGACAGGGTGGCCCAGCACCTAATTTTTGTCACTGCAGGGAGAGACCTACTTCCAGAGAGCTACTGACCACAACCTCTTAGGAGGATGTTGAAGATTCATCCTCTGGAACCACCTGACATCAACAACACTTGATTGTCTGGGATGGATCCCACCCATGGACTCTGCAGGCTCACTGAATCAGCTTGATGACATGCTCCCAAACTATTGTCCTTGAGGTCCTGGTCCTACTCCTTTCATCTGTGTGCTCATTTAAATCCCTCTCTGCACCCTGGCAACTACAATAAATGACAAGTGACACCTGGAGTGCAGCCACCAAGATATTTCAGTACCCTAAGCACAGCTGCAAATATTAAAGTGCTCTTTGGCCACATTCTGTCAAGTGAAGGCTACAGCAATATTTCTATTTCTAGGTAACATTTCTAATCTCTCTTGGTTGTGTATCTTTTTACCTTATATCACCAGCAGAATATCAGATAATTCCCAATTATATCAGCTAATTCATAATTTTCTAACCTCTTATAAAACTTATAGTAATATTTTCAGCTTTTGTAGACCGATACTTCTCCTTTATCTCAGCTTATTTGACAGAAATGGCTAACTATAAAGTGCTTAATTGATCCTTCTATTATGAATACATCTCTATGTTCAACAGTTTCCTTGCATGTTAAGCCACAAACTACCTCCTCTCCCCAGCCTTTCTCAGCCTTTCTGATATTGAGTGGCTCAGTTCTCCAAGACTATTACTCCACTTACTCAGTTCTAAGTATTCACCTTACCTTTGCTTCTTTTCCAGACATTTACTTAGTGCCTTATCGTCTGACTTCCATTTTTTTTCATGTCATGCCTTAGAAGTAAACTTTTTGCTGTGAATTCACAGCTTGTGCACCTTTCCTGATGTTGTGACTCCCTTTGCATCTGATGCTAACTGCATGTCCTCTATTATTCTGTCATTCCCATCAATCTTCACAAGAAAATCAACCACTTGCTCTAATTTGGCTGTCTGATCTTCTGTTAGCCCAGCTAGCTGACAACACAGTATTTTTTAATGTCCTCAGCTTGATAGCCAGGAACATTTCACAGTCTATATGTTCCATTATATATATGCTGAACTTCAGAGATACTTTCAAATTAAATAATTCACAAATAAACTTGTCTAGACCTACAAAAGGGATAAAATAAAGGCAACCAAATGCTAAAGATTAAGATACTTTCCCAGCAGGTTTCAATGCTTTTATATAAATTAACATCAATTCAGAAGAAAACATAAAAGAGCATTCTTTAAACTTTAAAATGACTGAGTATAAACTGTTTGCCTGTCTCTTGTTCCCAAAGAACAATGAAGAACCTGGTTCTGTGCACTCAAAATCTGCAGATTATCTTGTTAAAAGGAGTAGGCAGTAGAGATAATTTTCTGCCACATCAAGAGGGCAGAATCTGGGTGCCCTGGAATCAAAACTCATGTGAGCTTGCTGACACATTCCTAAACCCAAGCTCAAACCCCTTCCTTAATTTTGCTGTGACTGCTTCTTCTAGTTGTAGGACCACATGATCTGTGCTCCCCATGTTGCACTGTTATGCTGTTTTGGTCCTCCAATAGTGACTAAAGACTTTCAGTTTCTGTCAGGCAGGTTTAGAGCAGAATAACGGCCCCTGCCCCATGCCTCTTGCATAAACTGAGGATAATAGATTAATTATAAAGAGCAGAACCAGGTAAAACAAAGAATTGGAGGCTACAGTCACTGCACATTAGAATTATTGATGCTTGAATAGTTTGTCTATCTGTTACTTACCTTAAAATAACAATCTGTATTTTATAGTTTCATATATATATTGTTCTAAATTTTAAATTCTTTTAAAAAAAGGAATTTCTGAAACTTATTTTCCCATTCTTTATGTTCCAAGGAAACCAAATAAATAAATTAGAAAGTATATAAAAAATAATAATTTTAAAAAATCTGGCCAACAATTTTACCCATTTTTTCTTTCAGTTCATCTACTTCTAGAATAATACATAAATAAAATCAATGTTTTAAAAGAAAAATTTTGTCTATTTATAAAAAGAAAACATATGTGTGACATCTAGTTTAAAATCCTTATGGGATACATAGACCAAAGTAATGTACCAACAAGTTTGAATTTCTCAAAAATTTGATTTCCTTTTTGACAAATTTATGGGAAAACCAGTTGGAAATAAAGAAACTAATTTCCTGAAACTAATTTTGGTATTATAGTGATAATGACATTAATCTTCATTGCCATTGTTAAAGTGACCTTCATGAATCTTTGTACTAAATCAAAAAGATAAAATATAGCATATATCAATGAGTCATATTTTTGGATAGACAACCTGTCAGAGTCTAAGTCACTGTCAGATGCAGAACTCTTTAAAAAGGTAGACATAGTTCTTCTGTCACAACTAAACCTAAACCTTTCTACCTTCATTTCTGAAGTTTTTTTAAACTTGATGGTAGATTAAACTGTGAAAGTTTTATCATCATGCTCAAAACATGACTCCCTTGTGCTTCTCTGCAAAAGCTCTCAGACTTCCTTGATGTGGAAATCTAATTTCCATGCTGGTTAGTTAAATATATTATTTTATGCTGAATCTTTTATATGTTATTTTTATTAATGAAAAAACCCAAAAGCAAACAGGTACTTTTATGACTCCTGTGATGCATCATAAAAACATGCCTTTTTGGGGCAGATTTGTAAATTTCAAAGATAAAGTCTGTAGATTTGGGGAAGTGACTTTGAAAAAGTTGAGAAATGGACTGACCATAGAGACTGTATAAATAAAATAAATTACTGATAATATGATAATATCATGCAGATGGACTTCAGCAAATAGAGCTGAGAATGCACTCTAGCCACAAACTACTAATTTCAGGTAGTATGTGCTACCCTCAGGTGTAATAAGGTCCTTGGTAATTTTCAGAAACAGTGAAAACTTAGCAGCTAATTAAAAAAAAAATTGACAAAATATAGTTTTAACAGCATTCTGCGCTTACATCAAATTACATATATGTTGTATTTATAACATAACTTACCTGATTCAAATTATGAGTTGAGAATAACATAGAAGTTCTAATTCTGGGTAAAAAAAGTCTGTAGAATGTCCATCACTGGAAGTCTTAAGAGAGATTAGATAAGTATCTCTTTGGTACAAAGTTAGTTGATCCAAGCTTGGATAACAGAGATGAACTCAATGACCTCCCAAAATCCCATTCAACCTTTATTTTCTGTGATTCTATGCTAAGAAACATTTCCAAAGAGGGCTAGAAATTTAATCTTTGGAACTTACATGACACCTGAAAAGACTGTGAAGTAGATTCACATCTGATTCTTTTTAGAGAGACCACATTTGCTTGAATGCTTTTTTGAAGCTGCTTGGTCCTTCACACTTCCTTTGTTTTATGTAGTACACAAATATAAAAAAGACTTAATAGAGGAGGTAAAGCTTTTGATGTTAAGGTTTTCACTTGCTGAACTTTATTTGCAAGTTTATTTTATGCAATGGTGTACATTGGTGAAAATATTCTTCCTGACCTATATGGCAAACAGCCTACACTCTGAAGCATGACATTTGATTACCTTGTCTTAACATGCAGAACTGCAAGTGTTATTAATGGTCATAAAATTATCCAACCCTTTTAAAAATCAGACACAGTATTTGACTTGACGACCTTCTGCAGTCATGAAATTCACGTTCTGATTGAAATGATATCAGCCTGGAGGATCTGATAGAGCTCTGGTGCAAGTGTCACAGCTCTGCAACTGAGGTGGAAAAGAATCTTAATGAGCTGTTATCAAGGAAATATAAGCATCTTTGAGTTTCACTGATTTCGCTGAGTATTCTGATTTATTCACAAAATATAGGCCAGAAAATGTAAGTTTGAGATACCTTCTGTTTTCACTGGTAGTAAACAGCTATGGAGTAATAGTTCATCAGCTTTCCTGCCCTTTAGCAGCATGTTGCATCCACTTGAAAACCAGTGTGGTGAGAAGTACAGATGTCAGAAGGGGAAACATATTTATGAACATCTTGTATTCATGGTCATCTGGGGCATAAAGGATTTCTTTACTAATCGTTTTTCATGTGTAAAGAGCAAAAGAGCACATCCTTTTGCATTAAATGTTCCAGAAGAGGAGTTGCCAGAATGGCTAGTATCGGTTGAGTAGGAAAAAGTACTCCTTTTAATCTGTAAATCTGATGGCAACGTGTCAACATCAGAAATAATTTAATTGCCAATTATCTGAAAACATCTGTTTTCCATCAGATTTAAACCATTTTTCATATGTCCAGCCCCAAATCTTGCCCTCATCCTAGCAAAGTTAAAAGCTATTCATAATGCAATAAAATTATTGTTCTGCAGAGACAACATGGAGTCAGTGGGGAGTGATGAACCTCACTCACCTGTGTAGGAGCACACATTAAACCCACAAGATTGCTCAGTTCTGTAGCATATTACCATCCCCCAGGGGTCCAGCCCCAGCTATGAAGGGGCTTCATGTTCAGGGTTCCTGATCTGGGTGTGCAGTGTCAGATTCCAAACACCGCTGTATTCAGGTGTCAAGTCTGAAATGTGGCTGCCCTTACTGTGGACTGTCAGGGAGACTTTATGTTGGACGCGCAGTGAGTTTGGTTTCATGCAAAATCTGAGCCTATAGACTGGAAACAAGTGTATCAGATGTGTACATACACAAAAAACATGTCCAAGATGCCTGTGGGAACTCTTCTGGGCATAGAGACCATATTTTAAACTTGGATTGGGTGTTTGAAGTGGGCAGCTGGTATAAGATCTCAGATGACCTTATACCAGAAATGTTACAGTAGGAATATTACAGTATTTTTACTTCTCATTTCCATTTTCTAATTTATTTGAAATAGTTGGTACTTGCTCTCCTCTGTGTCAAGTGTTTTCTGTGGAACTTGAGTCTGGCTTAAGGCAGAGTTTGTAAAAGGCAGGGGCTGCATGTGCTTTGCCTTCCTTGCATACTGTCTTCTTCTTCACCATACAAAGGCTGAGAAACTCTGGTCTAGCCACACATTTTTTTCCTCTAAGTAACTTCAGTTCACAGGATAAAGTCTTCCAGTTTGACATTTTAATCTCAGTGGCTTGCTTTTTGTATTGAGTCAGTATGGAAGATCAAGTATAATTTGTATGAGGACCATTCTTACAGGTTACTGCTCATAGTAGTGTGTAATGGCCAACATTTCTAGGCTGGACAATTGAGAAATTAATAAATTATCTGGAAAACTGAACCTGAAGAAGAAGGATTATGTTTTTACCAAATACAGCTGTTAGGTCTCTGCCTCAGGGAAAAAGAAACTTATAACATCAACTAGGTATGGCAGCTCTGTGTTCACAGATCCCTCCCTGCAGGTGAGGCTGTTGGTGACTCTTTGATTGCATATTACATATGAAAACACCCCATATACCCATTCTTTTGATAATCATATCTGCTAAAAACTTTCTAAATTGGCAAGGATTAAGCACTATACGCTCTTTTATTGTGAACTGAATCTCTCAGACAGCAATTAACATTTCATTGCTAAGGCTAGTCAATTTGTTTGTAGCGGTGGCCAAATTTCTGCATTTGAACTTTAAATGCTTTGTTTGTATGGTCTGTGCACACCAAAAATGACAAAATCAGCTAAATCCTCTGCAAAAAAGTTAGAAAGGGCCAGACTGTTGCTGAACTAATGTGATCTTATTTTTGTATTATTATAAGCTTTACATATTTGTTGTTGTTTATAAATGAATACAAAGTACAGTCCTGATGAAAAATACTTGGATACATTGGAAAAGGCTGGAGAAATTAATGGGTCTGATTTGATTGTCAAGAAATAGGTGTTGAGTACTATTTAAGGTCCTAAAGTGAGAAAACTTTGGGGTTGCTCCAGGAGGGCACAGATCTCCTTCAAGCCACATGTTATGTCAGCCAGTACTATGACTCTGGTATCCTAAGACATCCCCAACAGCTCCAAGCAGGTACAATTCATGTTGAGTTTGTGAGTTGCTAAATTTAGATGTCCAGTTGTGGGACAGAGGTGCAGAATGGGATTTTGTTGGCTAACGTGGATACGTAGGGTCACTGTGTGCAAGCAAGAGTATCTGACATGTCAGCCTGGAGCATGAAGATGTGGCACAGAATTTACAGGAGATTCATCTGCTCCAAGAAGGGCAGATGAAAGTGAAGTTGGATAATCCAGGATGGCACTATGCACCTGCATTTTGGTAGCCATCTAATGTCCAAGCTTGTCTAATAAACTTGTCTAATGGCAAGTTTATTCAAAAAACATTGGAATAGCAAAACTGCTAAGTATGTTATGGATTTTTTTTATTTTGGTAGTGAAAAAAATATACAGTTCTCTTTCTATTCCTCTTCTGTCTTTGAATTTGTTCATCTCTGCTTTTTAGTTATTTTACCTGTGCATATATTGTTTCCCACTAAAATATAAATGAGATTACACTTTCTATTTGAAACATATATTCTCTCTAAGCATGAAGTTTCCTCAGTCATATTGCTATATTTGTGCCACATCAAATGTTGGTATGATACGGGAGAAAATTTGTTGTGACTGCTTATTTATTTGTGGCTTAGTACAGCATGTCAAGGCATACCAGAATATTCTATTCACATTTGTATTAGTAAAAAGCACTTGTAGTCCATGGAAATTGGAAAAATAAAACCTTGATGCTCATGCGTATAGTAAAAGGTGCTTTTGGAGAGGTTGTCATGCAAGAAAGGAATAATCAGCTTTTATTTCAAAATGAGTAGCTGTATTCCAGAAGGGTTTGTTCTTTGTTTCCCATGGTGATCCTCTCAGCTGGCAACAAAACAATGTTCACAAATGCATTATGCAAAATATGGCCAGTGTACCCCAATTCACACAACTGGTGCTGTGCATCCCTGTGGGAAAAAAAAAAAAAAAAAGGTAGCTATGTGTATAACTACTGAACATGTATGGTTAAATTGGCAGCTGTATATCAGCCATGCAGTGTCTTCTTCATAGTTCATCAGTAAGCCAAGAAAATCCTGCTACCTGAATGGACAAACACCCCTGAATTTTTAACAGTTAAAAGTATTTGTTCTCCCTTTGACTCGATATGTAATCTGTCTCCTTGCCCCTAGGTGTGGCCAGCTGTTCCATACTGCGGATACTCAAATTAACAGTTAAAAGGTATACAAAAGTTTAGAACACATAATTGGTTGAAAAAAAGAAAGAAAACAAAAATAGCAAAGTTAAAATATAGATAATCTTTCAAAACCTATCCTTCAGTACTTTTAGGGGAAAGAAAATATGTAAATGTCATGGGATTCCTAGAAATACCTTGACAATAATGATTCATAAGCCATGAAGACTGCTCGGATATTTCCCTTGGTATGTTACAAGTATGACAGTTTGAGCCTGGTACATATTTAGTCTTTGTGCTACAGTGTCCTCAGAGTTTCCTGGGATAAGGCCTTTGAATAGATCCTTTTCATAAAATGAACACATTATCAAAAAAATATAAAAAGATTTTTACTTGGTTAAGCTAAGATGATCCTGGAGTGTGGCAAAATCAGCCAAAAATTGTACTACATGACTCAGATATTTAAATATGTGCACATGAATTCCCTCACCACTGGCTGTCAGTTACATGTGCCCACAAATACTGCAATGCTAAATATATTCTGCTATCATAGGCATAATTGGTTTCTGAAATGTATGATTGATAGGAATAGACAAAGGAAAGAAGAACAGAAGATCGATTTTCCACGTCTTAGTGTAGTCCATCTTCAGAACATTTTGACACAGCAGGTGTTTTAAAAACACTGTGACTGAGGGCTGTAAATACCTTTTAGCATGACCATGACACACTTTAATAAAAAAGAAGTGTGTTTTGCCTTCAGGAGGATGGACTTCCCTGCTGTCAGCCTCCCAGTTCTCTTGGTTCATTGTTTGTTCTCTTTTAAAATAGGACACCTATTGTATACTTGAGTATAAAGAGGAAGATGTGTTTCATCTTTTAAAAGGAAGTCCAAGAGGTAAAGTCAAAGACAACAATAACTGAAAGATGTTTTGTCTTATGATGAATAAGAATTAGATCCTGGTATCATACTGTCAAGCTGCACCACAACTATCCCTTTGTTTAGGTTTTGTTCTTTAGCACAAGGACTTAAAATTTTATTCATCCTTAACTTCAAGGGCATGTGCTTTCTTTATCAGCAGAAAGAACAAACTCTAACCAAATGTCACATGCATTTGGATATTCACAGAAAATGTAATAATGAGTATTAACCCTCAAGAGGGAGATATTTGAGCTCATGAGAAAAGGAAGAGGCAACTCTAGATGTGGCAACCAAGTGAAAATATTATTCCCATCTCCTCCATCTTTCCCTTACTTGCATTTTCCAAAATAAAAACAAACTTTCTGAAACAAAATTTGCAAGAAAAGATATTGAATGCATTAGGTAGATTAATTCCCTGGAGCAGTCAGCATTCTTTAGTGATAAAAGATAGTGAAAATGTTATTTTTTGCTTCAGTGCATCGGTAGGATGAAAACAATCAAATGTTCAAGTTTTATAGCATTGTAAGCCTATTTTTTGTGCTGAAACTGAAGTGAAACAACAATATTGTGTGTTTTACATTTACAGTAATATGGTAGTGCAAGGTTAACTTGTGATCATGCACTGAAACTTGGAATTTCACCCAGAAGTGAGTCATTAAGAACCTGGATATTTTCTGATTGGTGTGCTTTTTCTTACAGAAAGGCATGACTGCTATAGTTCAGCACACTGCAACACCAGCTGTAAAGAAAGTAGAACACTTTAGTTATTGTGGAAGAGTAGGTGCCACATAAAGTTACAGTTTGCTAACAAGATTTAATGATAAGTCAAAGTTCAGAGGCATTTTCAGCACAGCAGAGAACCAGGATTTTATGTAACAAAAAAATTGCAGTGTCTTGAGAAGAAGAACAATAGAAATGAGATTAATTTTAATAGAACAAAGTACAAACCAATTTTAGGGACTAATAATAAGAGGGGGGCTGTTGTAAGTCAGAAGCAGAAACAGATGAGAAAAAACAGTATAATCTTGAAAATAGTATAAATTTGAGCTGCTGGTTTGATGTATTTGTTTAAAAAGTTAAATCAGTTCTGGGATATGAAAGTGAAACAGAGATCAGAGAGATCTAAGGCCATGCTCTTAAGGGACCTTCTTTGAAAAGCAATATTCAGTTCTGGCCACCTGCTTCAAAGAAAGGTGCATTTAATATGGTGTGGGGACACAGAAGTCCTAGAAATATATTGATATAAGTGGGAATTTGATTTTATGGGACATTATGAAGAGAGCTATGTTGGTTTAGACTGCTGTCCCTTCTGAACTGAAAGGGAAGGAAGAACATGTTACTGTCCATAAAACTATTATGTGCATTATTTAACTCAGGAGATGGCATCAGCAGAAAAACAGATGGATATAAACTAACCATGAATACATTTAACCTGACAAATAGAGATAAAATTAACACATGGCATTTAAGAACAGGTTTTCAATAATAATTATAGGGTCAAAACAAAGAAAGCAGACGTATTTTAATTTTAATTGTGAAAATATTATAAGCACTGGCACACAGACCCAGCATGTCCTTTTCAGGCCTGTGTGTTTGCAAGGTGGTGCCTGTCTATGTCTAAGATCAGAAGACGTAAAGAGCTTTCACCCAGAGAAAAAGGGAGGGGAGGCAGATGAGAAATATGAAGAGAGGTAATACAGGTTTGGTGGTTTTTTTTTAGTTTTTTTTTTTTTGTTTGTTTTGTTGTTTTTTTTTTTTTGTTTGTTTTTTTTGTTTTTTTGTTTTTTTTTTTTTGTGGGAGGGAAATGCTCAAGAAAAAAGCTGAGTTCGCTGTAATTCAGCATGATCTAGTGCATCACTAATGGGTGGTTATTAGGAATAATAAGAGGGTTCATAATGTTTAACACTGAGGTAGATCCACAAACCAGCTGCATTTCTTGCATATGGTGACATTATTCTGTTAAGGAAACATGTCTCTTGGGCAAATTAAAGAAATGTAAATACACCCACAGTGAAGAATTGCCCTAGATTGCAAGGCAGTATGTATTCTATTTGTCATCTGTTCTAGGTGTGGCAGTTATCTTTTGTTAAATGGGCAGTTTTCTTTATCTCTTCCACAAACTAATCCTCCCCCCGGGGAGACATCTGCTGTTAATGGCCTATTGAATATCGCTGCATGACCGATAAAAGTTAGAGCATCCTATTGTGAGATGCTCCGCCCAGACAGAAGAGGCAAGCATTCCTAACTGGATATAATCTGAGATTTTGGGACACCAGACTCAGCTTGTCCACTAGATTCCCAGAGCAACAGCTGGATTTTTTCCACTAGATTTTCAAAAGAAGACTACACCTTTCTACAAGATCACTACTGCAACAGAACCACATCTGCCACTCCAGGAGGACTGCAGCCACTCCAATTTAGACTGCTACCAGCACCCTGGCCAAAAGGGTGTCAGGTTGTATTCTGACTCTATCAGTAGTTTTTTCTTTTGTATTATTACATGTATTTTGTTTTTTTTTTTCCTTTTCCTAATAAATTGTATTTCTGACTTAGAATCTCTCACTAGTTTTGCTTTCAAACCAAAACAAGAATCAAGTTAGCTTGATGATAGGAGAATTCTGACATGAAGAACCTCCAAAATTATATATGCCAGAGAACTGCAAACACCCAGCTGATAAACTTGCCTTTTGTTAATCAGCCATTCAGTGTAATATTAAGCATTTCATGTCTCTGGGTCAGTTCTTCCTTATGCAACTCTCAGTCTTGAGCCAATCAAATTGCAAACCTAAATAGCAACAAAGGATTATGGACACAGAATCACCAGAGGTATGGAAATTTGAGATTTTACTATTTTTAATAAGTTATGCAGCAAATAAATAAGTAATCCAGGTAGGGAAACTTGAAATAAATTTGTGACAAATTCTCTTCAATACAGATTAAACTGTTGATCACTATCTCATTGCCTGTGCTGAAAAAGCTGGGTTGGTGCAGCACTCAGTCTCCCCTTTCTGTCTGTCTCCTCTGCATCCTTCTCTTCCACAATTTGCATTGAATTTCCATAAGAAGGACATTTAAATGCAAAAAAAAAAAAAAAAAAATTCAAGGGAAATCCAGTGTGTGTTCTGACTTCTGCCTAGTTTGGATGCTGATGGACCAAGATCTGAATAAAACTGACCATTTAATTTTAGCTGTGGCATTTTCCTCTCTTCCCATCTTTTTCCTTCCTCCCAAAGAACTACACTAGAAAGTCTGGACTACATGTGAAGAGGAAGATTGATGATTTATATGTACCTGGTTTGTAAACTGGAATCTCAGCTTTTCTTATGCATGAAGTACAATGTACTTCCAATAACTTTCTTTTCCTACAAAAACCAACCAATCAAACAAACAATTTTAGTCATTGCTCTATAGATATTCCAAAGTTATCCGACTGCAAATCTAGTCTCATGCACAGAAACTGCTTTCAGGAATAGTCTCATATAACTTCAGTGGAGTCTGTCTTGTCCATTGCCTGATAAAAATATCCTTGTTAAGTTTACTAAGAGGCTTAGAATGGATTTGCTTGAGTAATCTTTCTCTTTATTGTTTCCTATTTTCTCAACATTTTTCATATGCACATTTGATCAGTTTTGGTTTTTTCTCAGTTATTGTGAAAATGTATTAGCAACATGGAATCCGGAACATAACCTAGAAAAACATCAAATAAAATGTATATGCTCCCAATGTTTCCAGTTTAAAATTGCCTATAAGCCTTGTCTTTTAGCTATTTTAAAATAATTTAATGTTTGCCATCCTGCTTTTGTGCTATTCTCTTCTGAAATCTAGCAGCTTTTACCTCGTGCCTCTGTACCCATAAAAAATGTATATTTCAGTAATTTGACAAGTTCTTTTGTCCATAAAACATGTTGCATGTAGCATTAAATATGCCACCTTCTATTCTTTATTACTCAATTTCTCCATTAGATGTTCTATTTATTTTCCCAAGAATTATGTTAGAGAGACAGGCATATATTTACCTAGACTACCCCATTTATCATAGAATTCATAGAATAATACTAGGTTGGAAGGAATTTCAAGGATCCTCTGGTCCAACCACTCTTGGCAAAAGCATGGCCAATCACCCTGTCCAGCTGAATCATAAGTGTCCAGTCTAGGGGAATCCACCACTTCTGGGGAAGAATATTCCAATGGCTCACTGTCCTCATTGTGAAAAATGTTCCTATTGTTTCCAGTTGGAATCCACCCAGTAATTACTTGTATTCATCACCTTTTCCATGTGACTCCTTGCAAAAGGGGAGTCTCTATCTTTGCTGTAGCCATGCTTTAAATACTGGAAGACAGTTTTCCCTTAAAGTCTTTTCCTGGAACTGAACAAACCCAATTCTCTCATCCTAACTTCACATGCCAGGCTCCCCAGTCCTTTCATCATCTTTGCAGGCCTTCTTTGGACCTTTCCCAGCCTATCTACATATTTTTTTCATATAGCAGAGACCAAAACTGAACACGGTATTCCAGGTGTGGCCTGACAAGTGCTGAGCAGAGTGGAAAAATAACTTTTTATCTCTGCTGGTGATACCCTTTATGATACAATCCAGCAATCTGTTAGCTTGCTTTGCCACAGCAGCACATCATTCACCTGTATTCAGCAGCTTGTCCATCAGAACCCCCAGACCCCTTTCCACAGAGCTCTTCCTCAGCTGGGCAGATTCCAGTCTGTGCCAGACTCCTGGAATGTTTTCCCAGGTGCAAGACCTTACATTCATCTTTGCTAAACTTCATAAGGTTCTGTTTAGCCCACTCTTCCAGTCTACCCAGATCTTCCTGCAGGATGGCTCTCCCTTACAAAGTGCTCATTTCTCCTCTCAGTTTGGTATCCTTAGCAAACTTCATCAGGGTGCACCTGATCCCGTCATCCAGACAAATTATTAAACAGCATTAGGCCCAGTATTAATCCCTGGGAGACCCCACTTGTGATAGATTGCCAGTTTGGAAAGGAGCTCTTTACCACCACTCTCTGTGTGCTCCTGGTCAGTCAGTCAGTTCCCCACCCACCACACAGAAGTTTTGTTTAGACTTTCATGCAAAATAAGCTTCTTTGAGGAGGAGACTGTGGGAAACTCTATGAAAAGCCTCAGAGAAATCCAAGTAGATGATGTCCACCATTTGAAAGCAAAATAGAGACTTATTTTCAAATTCCATTCAATGCTCAGGATCTGCCTCAGAAATCTAAGATTTATTCCAAATAATAATAATAAATGGCCTAACAAAGCTTATTAGGCTCATTTTTTTCCCTAATGTACCTACATGCATTTTAAATAAAAGACGCAGCCTAGATAGCTGGTACTTGGAACATGCTGCCTTTGTTGTTTTAAGTGTAACATTTCATCTCTGTCTTCAAATGATATGATTACATCTGGCTTTTTCACAGTCCCAGAGCTGAAATACTTATTCTGCAATTCACTCTCTTCTGTATTATTTTTGACAACTGCATGCTTTCCATTTAACAATGGACAAACACTTCTGTAAGGTTGCTTTTGCACCAGATACATTAAACATTCCTTTTAGCATACTAAATTCAGTATTCAGATAGCCATAGAATCCCTCCTATATTCTTCTGTCTTTGGTAGCCATTCAAATCCTAAATTCAAATGATCTAATCCATTTTCTCTCTTGGCTCCCTGTCCAACCTGTTTATATTTAAAATTTCACATTGACTTCATCTTTTCAGCTAGACTGGGATAGAATAGACTTGATAGCAATTCTTAAATCATCTCTTAAAGTACTTTTAAATATTTTTGATATTGCTTACATACTTTTTTCCTTTGAAATTCTTCCTTTTTTTATTAGGCACAAACTTGTCCTGTTTCAATGTGGCCATTTTAGAGTAGATGCCGTGTTGCATTCTATTTCTATGCAGCTAATGGAATCAAGTTCTTGCTTTCATTTAAGGAATAGCTAACTCTGAGTCCTGGAATGAATTTTATTTCAGCTGTCTTGTACAGAATTCTCTAAGGAGAGACACAAAACTTTTTGATTGAGGAAATTTTTATCAATCATTTTTCAGAATTTCAAAGGTATATTATTACTGGAAATGTCAAGCCTGTAGAGATACATCTTTCAACCAGATACTCACCTGTGAAAATCCTATTTTTTTAAAAGCTCATACAGTACAAAAGGTCTTTTTTCTTCTTCCTCTTCATAGACCTTTTAGAAGGGGTTTAAGGGAGTAATCATCCTCCTCCACAAGGTAGTTTCATGGTAAGTAGCTGCCTGCATCTAATTGTCCTTGTCACAGTCTCTGTGACAAGGGAGATTGATCTGTAAACAAAGGCATTTAGTACATAGTTATCAGTGTGTTGAAATCAGTTATTGCCACATAGTGCCTCCTCTTCTCTTGCCATTGCAGTTTTCCTAAATTGCTTAGAGAGAATGAGTTTAACGTTCCTATCACAGAAATCTTCCTTCAAGTTCCAGTAATATTGAACAGGTCAAATTCATTCTCATAGTACAAGTAGTTCCTACTCTTCCTGTTTACCACACAAGCTCCTACCATTCATGAATAGGCAATTAAAGAATTTATTTTCTTTCTGTCATTCAGTGTCTTGATTAATTTTGTTCTTGACAACTTGTCTGTGCTAAATGAGTGTTTATTTGCTGCACCTTTTTAATCTCCCCTTTTGTTGTAAGTTTAATGCCATTATTGCTAGTCTAGTCAGCTTGTCTCCTGTAAAACTGATTTCCCCTTTAATGAGCTGGAGGCAATGCAAGCCACATAACTCCTCAGTTAGGAAACGGCTCCTCAGTCCACCAAACTAAAATCCCCTCTCCCTCTTACACATCTCTAATTGGCAGTTTATTTGTAAAAACTCCTGATTCATGTGTTCATTTCTGGGACAGGAGCAGCCTCCAAAAAACTCATTTGTGTATTTTCATACTTCATCAGCTTTCTGAACTCTCTGAAATCATTCAGGACTGGTGAGGAGACACATGAAGCATCACCAGTACAAATGCATACCACTACTATATTAAGTACCCTCCAGTCAAAAGGGTAAGGTGTTTTATTTGTTTTTGTTTTTTCCCTGATGAAGAAGATTTGAGACTTTGTAAGAAGGAATATCATAAAAGCCTTATCCTATGGAAAAAACTAGTAGTTTTAACATCAGTTAGTCTGTCCATAGCAGTCTATTGTAAATGTCCTTGAGAAGTTTCTCTTGTTTGCAAACTAACTTTGCAGGAGGAATACTTCAGAGCAGCAGAAATGTATTTTATCTGTTGCATGAAATTCCTTTCAGCTTTTGCTCTTTCCAGGTAGCTTTTGGTCCACATACATGAACTTAGAAGAGCACTTCTGTTGCTGAAGAAAGGTAAGGCACACTGCTCCCATAATACCAAAGCTCTCTAGGCCTGTGGAATACAAAAGGAGAGTGGAACACCTGGACTGACTTCTCCCTCATGACCAATTTTTTCATTTAGTGCATGAATGCATCTCTACATCACCGCTTTGGTTAGTACAGCTCTTTAGGAGCCATTTAGTAGGTTGCCATGAAAACAGTCTATGCTGCTGTGGTGTAGTCCCAGAGGTCAAAATATGCTCACCCGCTCTATCTATCTATCTATCTATCTATCTATCTATCTACCTATCACCTATCTATGTGGATTGTTGAAGTAATGCGTTATCAAGTTTACTTCTTTGCCTGTAAAAAACACAAGAAAAAGTGTTTTCATTTGTTGGTTGATATTTTAATGTAGATCTTGCATAAGATTTTTAAAACAGTGTTAAATTCTTGAAAGTTAGAAAATACTCTGGAGTTGCCCATGTAAGTACATTGCTACAAAATAACAGGAAAGGAGTTGTTTATAACATTTAAAATGCTGCATCCTAATTACAACGTAGACAAGAATCCCATTAAATCTTCATGAGAGCATAATTTCCTGACTTTTATGCAATGCCATCTCAGAAACATTATTTGTCAAAGCTTAAGCATGTCATACCTATGTCTTTGACAGTAGATAAATCTTCCAGGGTGCCACTGGAAGTAAAATAATTTATCATTATAGCTACACTTGCTTTTGAGGGTACTTGTTTCTTCTGCTTGAAATAGAGATTTTTGGACTTTACTCATGTTAACAAAATGAACTAAGCACTTACATTTTAGCTTGTAGAGTTATGTATTGAATTTTAACCTTTTACTTAAGAAACCTCTGCCTGGCACAAAGGGCATAAGAAAATGCAAATTTCTGAAGCTTCTTGCATAAAGAACAATACCAGAGGAGGCAAAGAACCCAGATAAAGAAGCTCCTCTGTCTCCAAGCCTATCAAGACTGACAGACGTACTTGGATAAGCACCAAAGGACCGAAAGCGCACGCGCAGAGAGGAAAAGTTCAAAAGTTCAGTCATGAGGAAGACCACAATCTTCAGCGTCAGGACCACCGAGAGACCCCCATACAACCACCACAGCAAACCACGGGTGCCCAGAAGGGCGTGGACTTATTTAGCATGAGAGGTGGGGACAGGCAGGGCCAGGGGTTAAATATTCATGAAAAAGTTGTGCAATGTATTGCATATGGAATGTGCATATGCAATGTATTGCATTTAGGAATAAAGGTGTGGGTCAGACTGAGGTTCGGGGCACAAGTTTTGGAGAGCTATCTCACTTGTGTTGGGCGCTGACATACATACCCACTTCATAACTACCCCAAGTTGTGGAGTCTATTTATTTATTCCGCGTATCACTTCAGTTGGTGACCACGAAGGGACTGCTTAGCTCACCCGTGGGTCCAGTTGAGAGCAGACACCCTCAGGCGCCGCGGGGCTTTTCCCCGGAGGAACTCTGCACCTCGGCTGTACACTGTGGGGAGCAGACCACGGCCCATCGACAAGCAGATGGAAGTGGTATGTATTAATTTCTTTTCTTAAGGTTGGCACTGATAAGTCACAAAAAGACGTTTTTGCATGCAGTTTTGCCCAGGGGCTTGCAAGCAGAACGCCACTGGGGGAGAGACCGGCGGCGGGAGAACCCTCCCAGCTGATAGCACGGCTCGGGGAGGGAAAAATCGTGATTTCAGTGTGTTGTGTCCCCATTGCAGTGTGGTGTGTCCCAATTTCGGTGTGGTGTCTCTGTTATGTCCAGACGTGCGTGCTTGTGTCTGTGCGTGTATCTGTGAGTAAATGGTGAAGCGCGGTGCAGCGTTACTAAGATACAGAGACATGGCCTGGCGGTGCTAGAGAGCGCATGCGCGGGGCAGCCCTCAGCCCACACTGCCTGATAGAGCAGGCAGAGCGCATGTGTGGGGCATCTCTCAGCCCACACTACCTGACAGAGTGGGCAGAGTGCATGCACGGGGCAGCTCTCAGCTGGCACTGTCTGATGGAGCAGATGGGCACATTTGCCTGATGGAGCAGGCAGTGCGCATGTGTGGCACGGGCCGTCTCTGACAAGCGGGGGGAGCGCAGCGCGGGGCTTAAGTTGGGGCTTGCAAAAGTGCTTTAGGCGCAGCCTAGATTATAGTGCAGCGGGCGCGCAGGCACAAGCCGTGGTTTGAGGAGCTGCTTTGAACACCTCTAGCTGATAGTGCAGCTAGTGGGAGCGTAGTACAAGTTAGGACTTACAAGCACCACTTACAAGCATTGCTGGTTGGTAAAGGGCTTGCAAAAGTAGCCAGCGAACCTGGCTGGGCTAAGAGTTAAGTGTTTGTTGTGCGATAGCACTGCCCTTTAGTGTTAAAAGCTGTCAGTGGGAGATCCTTTGCATTACAGGGTTTGCTGTTTAGTTCTTGTTACAAGTAAGAGGCAATCTGCCCACAGTGGCTACAGAACTCCAAGCCCAGGCTGAGGGAGCCCGGCCTCCCAGACAGGCTCTCCACAGGTGGTTTCAGCTTGAACCAAGTCAGTCTCTTCATCTATCAGGGGACTGGGTAGTCATAGAACGGGAAGATGGAGGGAGAGACAGAGTGTTCTTGGGAGGGATATACCAAAGTTCAACAAGTTGCTATCTAGCCTTTGACTGGGAACAACCGCCAGTTGAATGGGCGCTTAGGAACCCCTTGAGGTAGGGTCTGGAAGGGGTAATCCCCTGTTTCGCGTGTCGATTGACAACCTTTTGCTGGAAGCCAGACTGGCACACAGCTTGGGTTCTCCTCCAATGCTTGAAGTGTCAGAAGAGGTGGTATTGTATTTCATATAGACGGAGATCCACATGTCGTGCATGTACCCCTGAATTACTGAGATACTATAACCCAGGGGTTGAACAAGCAAGGTGTGAAATAGTGAATTTAATCTGTGGGAAAAGCCACCTAGTCCCTGAAACCTGGGACGTGTTTGAAGAAGATTGGGAAAGGATAAAGGAGTGGCACAGCCTTAGTATTAAAAGGAAGAACTAAGGAAATTTTTTTCTCCTTTTCTTTCCTCCCCAGTAGTTTGGATTGGACCCTTAGGAGTTTGTAAATTTATGTGGGACTGGGCAAACAACAAATTAACAACAAATGATGGTTAATTAATTAATACCATAATATTTCAATATTAGAAGTACTATTGATTATTAATTTGGCTATTAATATTTTAATTCAGCCATTTGAATAACTATAAATTTTATTAATATTTTAATTTAAATAATTATTAATTTTTTTAACAAAAAAAGAGAAAAGGTTTTCTTTTCCTTTTATCTGTGACTTATATTTGAACACTCAGAACTAAATAAGTTAAGTTTGCTCCAAAAGACATAATGAGAGCAAAATAGAATAAAGAAGCACCCAAGACCTGCCCACTAAGATGTGTCTTAGCACACTAGAAAGAAATAGTAAGCAAAGGGGGTGTGGGGAAAAAAAAAAAAAGTTTAATCAAATATTGCTTCCATTGATGACCATGATATTGTCTAAAGGAGGAGGCAAGATAGCCTCCTATAGGTACATTGGAATATAATACCTTGTTACAACTAATGTTATTTAAGTGAGACCAGAAGAGACTACCCCAGCAGGCCTTCTAGTTGTAATTGTAAAGCTGGGAGAAGTGAAGAAAGAAGTAAAACTCCTAGTTGATACTAGGACAACGTACTCAGTTCTAAATACAGCCTTGATGCCCATAGGAGATGAATACACTATAGTTAGAAGAGCAACTGGCCAAACTGAAAAGGCATTTTTCTTTAAGCCACTAAAATACAAACTGGGAAATCAGTAGGGGATCCACAAATTTCTATATATGACCAATTCCCCTACGCCACTTTTAAGCAGAGATTTGCTGGGACAATTACAAGCAACATTACATTTAAAAATAGGGAAATTACTCTGGAGGTAAATGATCAAAAGCATGTAAAAATATTAATAAAAGAATGTCAATTTTAATACCCCTATCCTACCAGTTCACAAACCTGACGGGTCATACTGGTTAGTACAGGATCTGCAAGCTGTGAACAAGGTAACTGAGGATCTGTATCCTGTAGTGGCCAATCCCTACACATTATTAACTTGCTTAACACCCGAACTAACTTGGTTTACCATTTTAGATTTAAAAGATGCCTTCTTTTGCCTTCCTATCCACAAAGCCAGCCAGAAAATTGTTGCATTTGAATGAGAAAATCCTAAAAGTGGGCGAAGAACTCAACTTACATAGACCAGACTCCCACAAGGATTCAAAAACTCACCCACTTTGTTTGGAGAACAACTTGCAAAGGAATTAGAGACCTGGGAAGCCTGTCCAGAGGAAGGGAAGCTGCTACAGTATGTAGATGACATCCTGATAGCCACACGGACAAGGGAAGCATGCGTGGCCTGGACAGTAAGCCTCTTGAACTTTTTGGGGCTCCAAGGGTACCAAGTATCAAAGAAAAAGCCCAAGTGCTAAAACAGAAAGTAACTTACCTGAGTTACGAAGTCAGTGCTGGACAACGTACCTTGGGCCAAAGCCAGAAAGAGGCAATATGCCAGACCCCAAAACCTCAGACTGTAAAGGAACTACAAACTTTCCTGGGGATGACAGGGTGGTGCAGGTTATAGATCTATAACTACAGACTGTTTGTTAAGCCCTTATATGACCGGATTGCAACTGAAAGCAGGGACATCCAATGGACAAAGGAAACTACGCAGGCTTTCAACCAACTGAAAAAAAAGCCCTCATGTCAGCTCCAGCTCTGGGATTGCCAGACGTGAGTAAGCCTTTCCTTTTGTTCTCCCATGAGAAGCAAAGAATCACCTTAGCACAGGACCTCGGCCTGTACTGGAGGGCAGTGGCTTACTTCTCTAAGCAATTAGATGCAGCAGCTAAAGGCCTGGATGCCTCAGAGCTGTTGCAGCAGTCATGCTGAATATCCAAGAGGCATGCAAATTCACCCTAGTCCAGAAAATGACTGTGCTAGTGTCTCACACGGTGTCTGCAGTGCTAGAGGTATAAGGTGGGCATTGGCTTTCCCCACAGCAGTTCCTGAGATACCAAGTTATTATGGTAGAGCAAGATGATGTAGAGATAGTAATGACTAACATTGTCAATCCAGCCTCCTTCCTCAGTAGAAAACAAGGGGAACCAGTGGAACATGACTGCCTGGAAACCATCGAAGCCACCTACTCCAGCCACCCTGACTTGAAGGACACCCCTCTCGAGAATGCAGAAGTCTGGTTTACTGATGGAAGCAGTTATATCATCAGTGGCAAACGGCATGCCGGGTACATAATTACTACATGCAGGGAAATAATAGAATCTGGGCCCCTACCAACGAATACCTCTGTGCAGAAGGCCGAGATAATTGCTCTAACTCGGGCCTTAGAATTGGCAAAAGGGAAAGAAATAAACATATACATGGACTCAAAGCATGCATTTAGAGTAGTGCATGCTCACGAAGCCATTTAGAAAGAGAGAGGACTGCTGAACTCTCAAGGGAAAAATATTAAACATGCATCAGAAATACTGTGACTTCTAGAAGCAGTCCAGCTGCCAGAGAAAGTAGTGATCATACACATTACGGCACATCAGAAGATAAACTCAGAATTGGAAGAAGAGAACGAGCTGGCGGATAGGGAAGCAAAAGAAGCAGCAAAAATTGAGGTAATAACTGAGGCAGCCCTGATTCCAGACGGGCAAATTTCCCTCGAAAGTAAGCCAAAATACAACAAATTAGACAAAAAATTGAAAAAAGAGACTATAACCAAGAGGGACAGGCCACCATAAAAGGAAAATTAGTTATACCCTCCTATTTATTATGGTCCCTAATAAGAGAGGAACACCAGAAAACTCACTGGGGCATTGATGCTCTATATAAATATCTAAATGAAAAGATCATAGCTAGACATTTATGAGCAACTATCACCCAAGTGACTTGACAATGTGTGTGACCTTTGCCTCCAGACCCACCCCAAAAATACTCCCAAACCAAAACTTGGCCAGATTGGGAAGGGTCATGGGCCGGGACAGCAATGCAGATCGATTTCACAGAATTGCCAAGAAAAGGGGGGTATAAATTTTTACTGGTACTAACAGATACTTTTTCAGGATGGCCAGAAGCATTCCCCACCAGGACTTCTAAAGCTTAGGAAGTAACTAAGGTATTGGTACAGGAAATCATACCACGCTTTGGAGTCCCGGACCACATTTTATCGCAAAATTGGTGCAACAGATTGGCCAATACTTTGGCATAGACTGAAAATTTCACACCCATATAACCCGCCATCAAGTGGTCAAGTAATCATTTGATCAAATGACAAATTGTACGATTGGGAGAAGAAGCTAATTTGTCATAGCCTCAGTGCTTCCCATTAGCACTACTGCGGATTCAAACCAAACCCAAGACTAAAGAAAAGCTGAGCCCCTTTGAATTGCTTGATGAGAAACCATATGGGGTGCAGAAGGAAATGTCTACCCAAGACATGTCACTAACCTCCTATGTGTTAAGTCTCTTACAAAAAAGCCCTAGAACCACAATACAAGAGACCGCACGAAGTGCCCCTTACTAACTTTGTATATTCAGCACCAATCGTATCCCACTAACTAATAAACACAAGTCATAACTAGTGAAATGCACTGTTTAGAACACTTTATGTCACCCCATTATAGCTTTATTAACTTTAGTTACTATAAGTTTAATGATGTCTATTTTAACACTCATGTAAAAATTAAAATATGTTAAAATGCGTAAGCATTCTAACTTCCCTCTCTAGAACTCATAAAATCCTGCTAAAGGAAGACTGTCATGATAGTAAGTCAGAATTTAAATCGGGACCCCTGTACTAAAAGAATGTATTATATTGTAAGAAAAGGAGGGACTGAAATAGAGATTTTTGGACTTTACTCATGTTAACAAAATGAACTAAGCACTTACATTTTAGCTTGTAGAGTTATGTATTGAATTTTAACCTTTTACTTAAGAAACCTCTGCCTGGCACAAAGGGCATAAGAAAATGCAAATTTCTGAAGCTTCTTGCATAAAGAACAATACCAGAGGAGGCAAAGAACCCAGATAAAGAAGCTCCTCTGTCTCCAAGCCTATCAAGACTGACAGACGTACTTGGATAAGCACCAAAGGACCGAAAGCGCACGCGCAGAGAGGAAAAGTTCAAAAGTTCAGTCATGAGGAAGACCACAATCTTCAGCGTCAGGACCACCGAGAGACCCCCATACAACCACCACAGCAAACCACGGGTGCCCAGAAGGGCGTGGACTTATTTAGCATGAGAGGTGGGGACAGGCAGGGCCAGGGGTTAAATATTCATGAAAAAGTTGTGCAATGTATTGCATATGGAACACCCTTAGGAATAAAGGTGTGGGTCAAACTGAGGCTTGGGACACAAGTTTTGGAGAGCTATCTCACTTGTGTTGGGCACTGACATACATATCCACTTCATCACTACCCCAAGCTGTGGACTCTATTTATTTATTCCGCATATCGCTTCATGCTGAACTAAGAAAAAGGGTGGGAGGTCATTGTACAGGATGAAGCAGAGAAGTGACACCCAGAAAATTCAAACTCTGTACCAAGAAACTCAGTTTTACCTCATTCTAGTGCTGGATTTTAACACTGAACTTTCCTAAAATAGGCCTAAAAGCACCATCCAATCATTGGCCTTCTGAATAAATCACAGCTTGGTACTGACAGCCAGTGCCCAAGCGATCCAGTTTGGCAGTGATGATAGAGTGCCCTGAAGGTGACACTTGCACAATTTTGTATCCTTTCCCTTTATGCATTTTTAGGATATCCATCTCTCTAGACTGCATTCAGCAATTCACATAGCCAGAAGAGGAACAAAAAGCTGTAGTGAAGCTTATTTTTTTCTCAGTTGAGAACATGGAAAGTGAACAAGTGACAATTTTACCTTTAGTAAGCAATTTGCCTACCACATTTGTGTGTGGTTGTATGCAGTCTAGCACTGGGGATTTCCTTTCAAAAAATGATTCCAACTCCACTGTGCCATAAGTTTCCTTATGTATGAACCATGGATAATTCCCACTTCAGCAAAATATTGACAGTAATGTTTGTGAAGTTGTGAAGTGTTCTTTAATCTTCACATGCCAGCTGCTCTATCATCATTAGTTTACTTGTTTTGAATTGCCTTGGTTTGTTTTCCATAGGCTAGGAGGCTTAGAAGATATTGTAAAAACTATGCCAGTGAGGTTTCAAGCTATACTTATTTGTTTTCAAATTGAATTGTGATTAAACCTTGTCAAATCCCCTCTATTGCCTTTCCTGCTGCTGCTGATTAGTTAAGAAGCAGAAGGGAACATTGCACTGTAAAGCATCCATTTATCTGCCAATGTCAGGTTCTCCTGACATGAGGTGCTAATGCAAAGCACATTAAGCATTAGCAGTAGGTGCTCCAGACCCAGCAGCTTCTAGACAGGCATTAAGAGACCT
Organism: Vidua chalybeata; assembly: GCF_026979565.1. Classification (NCBI taxonomy): domain Eukaryota; kingdom Metazoa; phylum Chordata; class Aves; order Passeriformes; family Viduidae; genus Vidua; species Vidua chalybeata. The sequence goes on along the minus strand of NC_071531.1, from coordinate 59,236,741 downwards.
CAAATGAGTCAGTGTCACTCTGTGGTTTAACCTAAAACCAACCCCTTAGGGCACCCCTATCAAATGTAAGAGAAATGGAAGGTTTTAAAGGCTATTAATCACAGTGACTCCACATTAGAAGAGCACAAAATTATTTGTCACAGGTCATTTTGTCATGTTATTGTGCTAAAATGTGAAGGATTCGGTATTCCTGAAATTTCTTTTCCCACCTACTTAGGCATCAAGGTCTTTTGTTGGTACACTTAAAAGGCTAAAACATGACACTTAGCAGCTACTGACTCTTATTTTCTGAACTCTTTTTTTCCTCCTCAGAGTTCTTCTCATATCTACAATACATGAAAAGTAGCAAAAACCTCCTTAGAAGACAAGGTTTTAACTGAAAGGAATCCTGCATAAACAAGTAAGTGATCTCTCTGCCCCAGACAGGCACCATTATAACATGCAGAAGAGGCACTGAATCAGCTGAATATACTGCAAGGTGTAAATGTCTTTTACCATACTTGTTATCTGGAGCTGTTTTATTTCTAATGCAATGTCTGTTTTGTTCTGTGTTTCTTACCTTGAGGTTGCTGAGACTCAGGAATAATCGTGTTGTTTTAGAAATCTCTGATCCAGTGTTTGCATGGAAAGGTGTCTCAGATAGCTGGCTGTCTGGCAGCAGCTTATTCAAAGTGTCTGGCAGCCGAATGTGAGCAGCTCAGGTTTTACTGGAAGTGGTGACAGTTACATGACTTCAAACTCTTGCCAGGCTCTGAATTTGTACATTTCAAATTCACTTCACACACATTTGGTTGACAAAAATTGCCCAACCATCAGATTACCACACTGGCAGACATTCTGGCTTCACTCCCTGTCTGATAAAAATCAAGTCCTTTTGGCTAAACATTCCTGCAAGATATTTGCAAACACATTCAGAGGATACTAAAACTTGTAAAGTGTTTTTAAACCTATTGTTAGAATATGCCAGCTGTTGTTTTCGTTTTGTTTTTTTTTTTTTAATTTTTATTAGCTTCCCTGCATTGTAGCAAAGATACACAGATTTAGTGAGTTCATTTGAGCCAGCACCTGTGTATATCTGTGTGTATGTAAAGTGTGTACAGTTGCTTGGCTTCAAGGAGTTAGTCAATATTTTAACCTTTGTCAGGATGCTCTGAAATCAATTGCAAGCATCAGTTTTGTGTGTTTGTACAAAAACCAGTCCTATTTATTTGAAAAGAGTCTGGGGAAAGTCCTGCACCTCTGAACGTAGTAGTAAAACCCAGTTACAGTACAAGAATGTAGCAATGGTTGTTCCAACCCACAGCAGAAGTCCATCTGTCATAGTGCCTGATGGCAGCCAAAACCAGAGGCCTGCAAAAGAGATTAAGACCAGAACAAGTATATTTGATACTTCCCTGTATACTCTCCTACTGACCAGTAATTTGTGGCTCAGAGACAAGACTTCCTTTAGAGATTTCAGTGAGGTTGCCCAGCTGCTTCCTGAACCTGCATATGGTGAGGGCTGTGGGGCAAGGTTTTGGCAGTTAAAGCCCATAGACTGAGTGGTAGCACTCTGTTTCATTTGTTCTGAAGGCACCAATTTCATGCTCGTTTCATTTGATGACCCATAGATTTGGTATAGAAGAGCTAGCTGTACTTATCCTAGACATCCTCCTGTACTACTTGTGGTTTTACAGACTTATGTCATATCATACTCTCTTTTCCAGTGCTGTATAGAAGTTGTTTCATACCTTTGAATGTGTTTTTCAGACTGCTATCAGCCTTTCTAATAATTCCTAATTTTTACTTTTTTTTTTCCTTACCCCCAACTACGACTGAACACAAAGGTGAGTTTGCCCTGGGTCTGTAAGACCAGGATCTCATACCTCTGTAATTATTATCCATCTCTGAACTCATTCATTCATACATAAAATTAGGACCTTTTCCTCCTCCAATGATCCTCCCTTTAAAGTCACATATATTGGATTTTACTACTTCCTTGCCTTGTCAAGTAGTCCTTCTGAATTTATCCTAGTACATGAATCAGGGCAACAAAATCTTTCAAACACTGTGCCCCTGGGATTATCATCTATCTATGCTGGAAAACTTAATAGATCCAATACGATCACTTGTCCCTGAAGGTGGGGCATTGCTTACAGAAATAGAACTAAGCTCTTTTCTTACTAAAAAAAAAAAAAAAAAAGGCTGGCCTTCTTCCTCTTACTGTCCTCCTTGCTGTCTTCACAGCATCAGTTGGGTTTCTGGTTTATACTAGAAAGCATCCTGGCTCAATTGTCTTCCCTTCCAAACAGTAACCATGCTTTATCTAAAAGAGTGTCGGGGGTCACCACACCATGCTGACAAATGACAAAGCAGGAAAGCATCAGCCATGGTCTGAGGCCATGAGAGCCCTAAATTAGGCCACTGTTTATCTTTTAGCATGTCAGAAAATGGTTCCTGCCAACTGTTACAACTAGTACTCTCCAAACTAAAGCCCATTCAAGGTTTGGAGACAGTATGTGCTGGAAGAAAAAACTCTAGTTTTGGCTCACTCCATCCCACATAGTTTTTCAGCAGTATATAATACAGACTTTTTACTCTGCAACATCCATACCTACCTTCAAGCCAAATGCAAGTGTACAATCAGTATGTGCTTTTTTTGCTACAGAAATTCCACTCTGATAAACTAGTTCTGCCCTCACATTTTTTATTCCCTTTGAACATAAATGTAAAAAAGAAACAAACCCAATTCATACTTTTTAAGGTAGCTATAAGAAGATCAGATAAAGCCAGTTGAAAGTACTGTATTATGCGGGTTACTACCAGCCTGTACCTTTTGGGTTAGGGCTGGAAACAGTACCTCACTGTGTTTTATTTAGGTGTATTATAATACCCATGCAGCACTTCTGTTATTCTCCAAAGTAAATCTAGAATACCTAATATTGTGAGTGAACTTAGTTCTTTCATCCTTTTTTCTACATTGTTTATGAATATTTTAAACAGTCCAGGCACCTGTGCAAATTCCTGTGGGAAACAACTCATGCTCCTTCTTACTGGGAAAGCTGACTATTTACTCCCACATTGTTTTCTTCCTTTCTACCAACTATTTATATAAGTGAAGACCTTCCCTGCTCTGTTATGTAAGTCTGGGCTCCTAAACAACCTTTGGCAAAGGACTCTGACACATGTCTTTTGGGAATTGCACTAGATTGTTTTCTACTTGCTTTAGGACACCCTCAGTGGATTCCTGTGGATTTTGTCATCATTATAAGTGACATAAAAGTCTCTTATAAAAGAGACTCCTCTGTTTTAGAACATGTCACGTGTACCCATAAACTAGCCTAATTGCTCTACTTGTATGTATTCAGTGAATATGCTAGATCTATTGGTTTGTAGTTTTCAGGTTTTCCCAGTAACTTCTTAAAACTAATGCCATATTAGCTACTTCCCAAGACTTCTGATAACAAGGCAGCTTTAAATGAAAATTGACATGCAGTGGTAAGTTGTTCAGCTATTGCAACTTGAGTTCATTTAAGACAGATGATATGTGACTATTCAGTTGATCCATTTGATTCATAACCTCTTTTTTCTTAATAAAATCAGCAAATTGCTTGATCTAAGACAGAACTTCTGAATAAAAAGTGGAATGAAACACAAACTTCCTCGGATTCCTTTACACTGCAATGTAGATAACAGAAAATTCCTTAACTATTTTTTTCTCTGGACTTTTCTTCATTGTGCACTCCTTGATTCTGTTGACACTCTGGACTCTGCCTTTTGTTAAGGAAAGGAGACAAAACCTAGTAGGTGAATTCCATGTTCCAAGGCTAAGTTGTACCAACTGCCTTACATCCAGCTTGCTTATTGGGGCCCTAGGGAACACTAGTCCTAGAGATAGTAGTTTGGGGAAAATATAAACAGGGTCAAAGAATGAACAAGGAATTAAAGAGTAGAGACTACAGTAGTCCAGTGTTTGACCTTTCTTCCCTGCTGTCAGTCTCATTGATTGAAATAGATGTAGGCATAGGCTCTTCAGCAACCTTCCTGTTCTGATGTGCTAGAAAAGGGATTTATTGTAAGACTTAATGCCTTTTTTCAAATTCAACCTCCAACTTCTTTCAAGGTGATGTGAGATGGTTTTTTGCCCGTGTTTCCTGGAGAATCCTGCTGTCCCAGAAGTTCATCTTCTCCCTCCATTAGTGGCTTTGCTTTGAGATGTTTATCTCAGTGTCTCCTGACATTCCTTTCATGGTTGTGCTGCTCAAAGCTTGAGGGAAGCAGCTGGTCAGACTTTAGATTTAAAATTATGGGAGAAAGGAGGCTTTTTCATTTTCCCTGAGTTAGTTCAATCACAGGTTTCTGTCTGGCTCTGGACAGTCACATCTACTGTTTCAGCACTTTTAGTACATGAGTGGTTTCTTACGCTTAAGCCTAAATGCCTAACACTCTCAATAGCTTTAATGATGTCTGTGATTGTCTGCAGTTCAAAGACAGGCTTGCTAGTAGCCATTAACACCTTACAGTGCCAAGCAGGATAGCTCAGTAATAACTATAAAAACATTGAAAATTGAAAAGTGCTACAGAAACAGTTGTACGTTTTTGTCACCTGTCCCTATTTACTCTAATTTCTGCTGGCACGGAGGGCTTTTTTCTAGTGGCTTGGCATATGCTTATATGTGTTCTGGTTTCAGCTTCACAGAGCTTTGACATTATTTTATTACAAAATTAGTTATAAAATATTTTATAGAGAAAAAGAAAACATTATTTTTATTCATTAAGTTTTCTAAGGCTTTTTCCCTATCATAGATTGTCACAAATGTGTCCATGCAGCACGAGCTTGATGCCTTTAACGTGAAGAAGACAGCAGTGTAGGACCTTTTGTATTTGCACATGAAGGATGATTCCAAAAGCAGCTAATTGACAGCCATCATAATTCCACACTGGGCTCCAGGACACTACAATTTAATACATGATCATGACTTATATCACTGTTCACAACATCAAGTTTCAACTTCATTTTATTCTGCATTTGTTGAAACAATGTACAGATCAAAGTACACCTTTATTTTATATGCAAACTAAGCATATCTGTAAAAATATGTCCTCTGTGAAAAGGATCACTACCTACATCTTATATTGAGCCTAATGGAGGAAACTGTGACCAAAGAGGTTTTTAGGCATATAATTAACTGAATAACTTCTGGCGCATACAGCTGAATATATCATACACAGTGTAAGGTCATGAACTGTGAAGATTAGCCTACTGGTGGTATTGGACATTCTTAAGTCACAGTTGCTGGTTTTTTTTGGTTTTTTTTTGTTTTGTTTTGTTTTTGTTGTTTTTTTTTTTTTTTGTTTGGGGTTTTGTTTGTTTGTTGTTTTGTTTGTTTGTTTGTTTTTGTAGACATCTAATCAAAGCCCACCAAATCAACAGAAGTAAGTTTTTCCACTGACATAATTGATTGGGGTATAGAACAGTGGTGTGCTTACATCACCTTTAAACAGCATTAAATCCCTTTTCAAACTGAGATAGGAAATACACAATAAAGGTTTCAATCCTGATTGAAAAATTGTGAGAAAAAAAGTTATCATAGAATTTCCCATTAAAAAATTTATGAAACACAAATGAAGCCAAAATACTAACAGTTCCCAAATACGTGCTTAGATAGGTATGTAAGCATTTAGATGTATTTATGACCTTAACACTTTTACCTGTAAAAGAATAGAGAAAGGGACAGCGTAAGAATTCAATACATATCAAAAGAAAATCTAAGAGAGGTATCTGCAGAAGAATTAAGTAGTTTCTTTATGAAGGAGAGTTAACTCAGCTGATTTTCTGAAAGGCAAGATATTTTTCATAGTTTTCTTGCTAAGGAATGAAGAATCAGTGTTGCAGTGCACTGTACCATGCTGGGCAGCGACAGCAGGGGCATGACCTTCCCCCTGTGAGCTCTGCTATTCCCAGTTATTGCTTGGTCCGGCACAGGAACAGATAACGACGACACGGGACTTGGGGTAAAACTGGATGGATTTATAAGGTCCACAACCTGGGACCCCAAGACAAAGCCCAGGGGCGTCTGCAGAGGTTTTTATAGGGGGAGTGGTATAGGGCAACTAACCAATGAGGGCATGGCAGGGGAGGAATCTAGGGCAGGACTAACATTCTATAAACCTATCAGGGAGAGCAGGGGAGGGGGATAATACAAAGCAACAAATGGGGTATCGAATACTACAAGATAAACAAGGAACACTCTGGAAAAAGGGGTAGAGATAGGGAGGACAGACAGCTTGGGAGGGAGGAAGTTAGGGAAGGGCTTGGGGAGACTGGTAACTCGGGAGGAGAGGAGATTAGGGAGGAGAATAGTGGGCAAACACAAACTTAAAGCAAAAACCACACTACAGCAAGTCAGAAGGATAATGTACTTAAAGCACTTTTTCACTGAATGCTACACATACTCAAAAAGAATTCCTTAAAACTAAATGGTTAGCAATGGCATGAACATGTTTTTGGTAACTTAAAAAAAAAGTGGTAACTGAAAATCAAGCAGTAAAACAAATGTTCACCTATATCAGCTGAAACCGTTTAAGTGAAAACCAGTCCAGGAGACTTCCTATGCACATTTGACACATGAAATTAATTATTTGCTTGTGAATGGATACAGGAAGATGAAATGCTTCCTTCACGATTCTGCCATTTTTTCTTCTTTTTCCCTTCTGTATATATTATTTGCTTTATGTTTTCTAGCCTTTCCTAGTCACAGATGACTTCTTCCTCATGCTAGTTTCTGCCAGCAAGTCACACTGAGTTGTACATGTTCAAACACAAATGTTTATATGCACTAGTCCCATGGAATCAATGTAAAAACTACTCCTCTAGTCACTGGGAGTAAGGGAGGTAGACTAGGATTTCATATAAATGAGCTCTTCACACAAAGCAGCAGCAAACAAGAGAATGTGCATCTGTCACTTCATCATCATGAATGTTGCATCCAGCTTTTGTGTTCTTTCCATTAAAAGTCTGTGCAGATGGATTGTAAAACTGACTGGAGTAGCATGCACTGCGGCAGAGTATAGGTACCCACATGAGACAACACATTAAAGCATAGAATTATTTGCAGCTTTATTCACAGGAAGCTGGGAAGAAATGAACTCACAGCGTCAATCAGAGGTAAATGAAATCATGCTAAGATTGTCTTGTGAGACATGTGTTTCACTCATAGATCCATAACCCACTCCTTTCCCATTTTGTATTTCAGCTTGCAAATAATTGTTTTGCAAGTGTAAATGCAATTTTAGGAAAACATTCTTTTTTGTTGAATGCAAGAAAATTTATTTTTAATTCTCTCTTGAAGAGCTTAAGCAGTTGAAAAAATAAGACAGAAGGTCCAAAGCCACATGGCCTTTTGTACACAGATAGCAGTTTGAGAACCTCTGATACGGTAAATGCCTGGCTGCTGCACCTGTTTACCTTATCCTTTACTAAAAAATCAAGGGTTATCTCTTTAGGGTAGGGATTGTGTCATCTGGGAACAGAATCAGCAAGATGCATTATGTTTGTTTATTAATTTTCTTTCAGCTTAGGTCACTTTTGCATGCAGGACATTTCACTAGATGGAGTATTGACAATGCAGTATGAAATGCTCTATGAAAATTGTCAACAAAATGCCGATTTCTGTCCTGCAAGAAGATGCCAGGATACATTTGAGAAGCACACGTTTCCATTCTGCCATTTACTTTAGACTGCCAAAGATAAAAGGTTTCAGACAACAGAAGACTTTAGCAGTGTCAAGAATAATTCATTACCCAGCACTATGACATTCACTAAAGAATATGAGGAATTTAACATTGCATCTTGCTAACATCTCTGTTGCAGACATTGTTTTCGACTTTTGAAAACATTGTTCACATGCATAAAGCAATTACTGAGTCATACTATTGATTGTGTATCTGTCTTTATTTTTTATGAGCCTTCCAGTGTATCTGTGTGATGCCTATTAGCCGAATTTGCTGAGCGGTGCCCTTCTTTCTTTGTTTTGGTTTTCTGATTTGCTTGTTTTCTTCTCTGGATAATCAGCTCCTGGTTAGTGTGGAGGCTGTGTTGATGTCTGTATGGAACAAATAATCTTCAACTTGTTCCAGCTATGCATTTGGTTCAGTAAACAAGCAAGCAAAGATATAAGCTTGTAACCCTGTGGAGTAGCCCACAGGTTCAGCTGTTTGTGCTCCAGGGCTTGGGTTTGTGAAGCACAGCTGTGTGACCTTGGCTCAGATTTACAGAGAAAAAATGTTGTTGTGCTGTGAAAAAATACATACACTAAAGCCACTCAAAATATGAAAAACAAAAGCAGAGAGAAGTAAAATTTTTGTGCTAGTAGTTGTAAGTCAAGGACTCAGAAGAATACTGACCTGAAAAGGTCTAAAACTCTGAGAGGAAATGTACTGAGGTTAAGATTACATCAGCAGGATTGAGGATCTGCCTATTCTGCAGGTCTATATGGTCTTATGCTTCCCCATGTGACCAACTGTCTTGAAGAGATTGACCCGGTAACTTGTGGCAGGGGTGGCAAATATATGACTAATCTCTCCTGGTGGGGTTCTATTAACCAATAGTTATTGTTAGCTCATTGACCTGTGTGTATTTTTGCCTTCAAGTTCCTAATCATGGCAAAAGATGCCCAAAATAAAGCAATGCAGCAAAGACAAGGGTGCAGTGGACTGCCTGTTGAGGTAGAAAAGGGGCATACTGAGATATGACAAGGTTAAATAAGGTGATGACAGATAAGGCATGATGAGGCATTTCTAGACATCTATGCCAGTGAGCATACCTATTTTTAACTAAAGATTTTGTTGAATGTAAAATATGTGATCAGTTGAGGAAGCTAAACTTTGAGTTATTCTACTTCATCTTACTTTTCACCCATGTTTTTTATGGAAATTCCTCTAATGCTCTCTGCTAAGCTACATACACATAGTGTTGATATGGAGACTGTGCTTTGCAGTTAATCTGCCTGGAGGGGTATTATACAAAAAGGAGAGAAATAGACACTGTATTCAGGTGGAAGCATAATGTTCAGGTATCCTAACTCTTTGTGCACTGGCTGTGTCAGGATCCAAGGTCTGGCAGCCATGGATGGCAGCCATTCTGGATCACTCATTGCTTATGTGAACTTAGATGCCAGAGCAGCCTCCTAAACAATTTTTACACCTATCTGTGTCATTCAGATAAACTCACTGCTGTTCCAGTACAATAAAAGAAAAATAGAAACTTTCCAAGAAAAATCACAGTTCAGTAGTGTCTTTTAAGAACATTTGTTTTTCGTTTTGTTGAGGACTTCCCACTGAGAAAAGGTTTTATGAAGCCTGTTGTTTTCTAAATAGGGATATACTGTGTGGAGGTGGAAAAAAATCAGTTTGTTCCATTTCTTTTCCAAAATGACTAATAATGTATATTATGGAGACTGTTTTCAAAATAAGGATAATTCCTTAAATCAATAAATGTAAGTGGTTTGTTAAGAAAGTATATGATTCTCATTGGCAGCAGAGATTTGTGGCTTCCCGTTGGAGAACAGATGTGGTTTATGTTTCAGTTCACTCATCTAATGAGTATGTGGAGAAAGGCTTTTGAAAGAAAGATATGATCTTCAGAGAGGCTTTTTGGAGGATATTTACTATTATAGCAGAAGTCTCTGAAATGGCATTTGTGTCAGCTAAGGAGGATAAGATGTGTCACGTTTATGATAATTTAAAACATGTATCACTAACAAAGATAAAGGGAGCAAAGTATTTAAAGCTTAATGTTACAGCAATAGCAATTGCCCTGTGATAATGAACAGTGGAGATTATCAGGCAAAGCCTAATGAGTGCTTTGCTTATAACAAGCTGTTTATAAACAAATACTGGTTGACTCCTCTTTCAGAATTAGTGCTGATATGAAAGTGAAATGATTTAATTAAAATGTGCAAGATAAATAAGAACTTGGGCAAGGATGCTGTGTAAAATAGTCTGGCAAGGGTTTGCTGATAATAAGCCTTCCCAAATTACTAGGCAGAGTACAGTATGTATCTGGTTTGACCCACAAAATACCTTTAGCACTTGGAGGACCAACTGTGGTTCTACCTACAGCTCAGCCCATCCCATATGTGGAAGGAGATGCTTTTGCTTTCTTCCTCTGGGTTCCCACAGTTTGGAGATACACATCTCCAAGGAAAAGTGTTGAATATTTTCCCTCCTGGTTGTCAAGGGGAGAGGTGAGAAATCAGAGCAGATATTAGCACTCATTATGGAGATTCTGCTGGAGCCAAGGTAGCACTGGCCAGAGTGAGGTTTTTTGCTGATATGATTGTTTTCAGTGTCTGAATTCAGAGACAGGCAGGGAGGAGGGGAAATTTCACTGCAAGGCTTGTCTGCCATTCACAGGGATTCCTTGCACTATTCATCAGCTTAGGGACTGACCAGGTCAAGAATGAATCTGAAGTAAAAATGTAGTCCTGGGGACTCTTTTATTAATACCTTAAAACCATGCTCTCAAAAGCTCACAGGTTTCAGAAAGCTGTGTGGAACAATAGGAAAAGGTGCACAAAGAGCTCCAACTTTTCTACAATATCTCCTTTCTTTGATAACCAGCGTTACTGAATCATAAAATCACACAAAAAGTGAGCTTGAAAGGTACCCCTGGAGGTCACAAAGTTCAGCCCTCTTGCTCGAGTGGTGTAAGCTACAACAGATAGCCAAGGATGGGTCGAGTTTTGACTGTCTCCATAGATGGAGACTCCACAACCTCACTGGGAAGTCTGTTACAGTGCTTGGTCATGCTCACAGCAAAAATGCTTTTTCTGACATTCAGATAGAACCCCCTGTGTTTTATTTTTTTTCACATTGTTTCTTGACCTGTAATTGGACACCACTGAGAAGAGCCTGGCTTTGTCCTCCCGGTTCTCTCAGCCTCTCCTTTTGTCAGAGGTGCTCCATGCAGTCCCTTATGTGTCCGGCTTTCAGTGGCCATGGGATGGAGGTTTGCCGGCTCGCTGTCCCGCTTGTGGCTGCAGGGCAGACACGCGAGTGACTGCCCCCGAGTCTCTGCCGAATCTGTTGCTGCGGCGTGGGTAGCACAGCAGAGGCACAGGGCACGGGGAAACCGAGGCAAAGGAATAAGGGAGGGACACTTGTCTGAATTTCCAAAGATTTAATCTTGAAGGGGGGCAGAGCAAATGACATATCTGAACCTGAAGGGGCTACTTTTAAAGGGTAGAGGGAACACAGGGAGGACACAACCTGTGACCAATAGAAGGGCATTAGGGGAGGGATGCAGGGTAAGGGCTCCCCAATAGAAGCCAACATGGGGAAGGAGCAAGCCTTACAATCCAATTCTGCTTCAAGGAAGGGATGAAAGGCAGGGAACACTCCAGAACCAAAGGAGTGTGCTATCTTTGACAGACAGGGGTGACACAAGGGAACAAGGGAGGTATACAGGTGGATTGACAAGTAGATTGACATATATTTTGGCGGGGAAAACTCTGGTAAACAACTCAGGACTGAACCATTAGGGAAGCCAAATGGGATACATAGAATGAACCATTACAAACTTATAACAAGGAATATCAAAGCATATTACAGAAGAACCAACTGTAAAATAACAGACTGCCACACTTTACTCGTCTTCTGGTGCTTTGTTGGATTCTTTCGGTGTTAATGTTAATGTCTTTGTTGGATTCTTTCTTTGTTGGATTCTTTCGGTGTTAATGTTTCTCTTATACTGGGGAGCCCAGAAATAGATCCAAGATTTCAAGTGTGGCCTCTATGGAACTGAAAGGAGGGAAAGGATCATCTTCCTTGACCTGTTGGCCGTGCTCTTCCTCATGCAGCTCAGTATAAGCCTGCCTTTGCTGCAAGCAGTATTGATGACACATTCAACTTGACCACCAGGATGCCCATTCCTCCTCTGGAGAGCTGCATTCCAGCCTGTTGTTCACCATCATATACTGGTGCCTGGGTTTATCCATCTAGGATTTGGCATTTTCTTTTGTTGAACTCTATGAGGTTCCTGCTTGCCTATTTCTCCAGCCTAGGGAGGTCTTTTCAAATGGCAGCCCGACCAAGTCTGATGTATCATCCACTCCTCCCAGTACCATGTTGTCTGTAGACTGGCTGAGTGCATGCTTGATCCCATCATTGATGTCATTAATGAAGAAGTTAAGCACTATTTGACCCACAGCTGACCCATGGGGTACACCATTACTGACTAACCCCTGACCAGACTTTGTGCCACTGTTCACAACCTGCTTAAGCTGGCTGTTAAGTCAAGTTTTGATCCACATCACTGTCTGCCTACCTAACCTGTATTGTATCCACTTTTCTATGAGTGTGTTACAGGAGACACCATCAGAAGCCTTACTGGAGTCAAGATAAATAACTTCCATTGCTTTTCCCTAACCAGCTAAGCTAGTAACATCACTGCAGAAGGCTATCAGGTTGGACACATTCATAAATCCATTATGACTGCTCCTGAGCACCTCCGTGTCCTTCATGTGTCTGGAAATGGCTTCCAGAATTAGTGGCTGCATCACCTGTTCATATGCTAATATGCATCGACATCTGCTGCTATGTTCAGATTTTGGGTGGAGCTGCAAGCAGAAGTTTGTTTTGAAGGCTGATGTCATCTGTGTGAATATAAAATAATTAATATAATGATTACTTAGAACCCAAATTACTTTATGCAGAGCTAATGGCCAGTTTTGGCTGTCAGAGCAGTGTTACAATGAAGAGATAACTTCTTGCACATGTGAGAAATATGGTTCTAAATATCCATTGATATTCTATTGCCTAAAAATGTTTAAGGTAACATTTTCTTTTTTTTTTTTTTTTTTTTCCTAAGATTATATATAACTTCATTACTGTGAAAAAACAGTAGTTAGAAACAGAATTTGTGGTCAGATGTACAAATCTGTATTTATACATCTCTGGGCTTATGAGATGTATACAAAAAACTAAGCTTTGAGGAAAAGGCAATCCTGTTTTCAGTGGCAAATCCTGTTTATGCTAAAACTGAGGCCAGATTCTGGTACATTGGGGTCAGAGACTGGTATGCATAGCAAGACTATAAAGAAGGTAGAGCCTGTGGCCTCTGTCCATGGTGAAATGCACATGACTCTTTCTGTCTCTGTCACTTTGAGAAGAGATACAAAATGTCATATTAGTCCTACAAAATTTTGTGGGAGTTGGTGTCAGCAGGTGATTTAATGAAATGGAAAGGAATGGAGCACTGGAGTAGAACACAGTTGGAGCAAAATATCCATTCAGCTTGTTGTTTGCTCCCTTCCCTATAGTTCCAGAGGTCCGACTGTATTGTCTGGTATTTCCTACTGTTTAAGCCACTAAATAATTTAATTTATTTTGACATCTGTCTTAAACAAAGGGTTATTAGCATGTCCGCTGATCTCAGGATGACCTGTGATAGCCTAGACATCCTGGCTACTTGTCATCAGCAGCCTCTAGCATGAGAACACACAAAAAACTTGAGAGCTTCAGTGAAAAAAATGCTTCAATGGAAAAGTGAAAGAAAGAGAGACTTCTAGGAAGGAAAGGCTTCCAAACTGTAGGGCCAGTGGCTTCAGGAGAAAGAAGGAAAATCTTACTTTTATTTCAAAACCCTTTGTGTATTTCTTTAGTACTCAGAGGGGCATCTCTTTTTTTTCTCCTTCTCTATTCAGAATATATTTCGGACTCCATGTGGGGAGTCTGAAGTATATTCTGAATAGAGATGGAGAAAAAAAGAGAAAAGCTTTTTTTAAAATAAGCCCAGCATACTTGCACACTCAAATACATACATACATACATACACACACACACACACACACACATATATATATATATATATATATATATATCTACATACATATATAGATATAGATAGATATATAGCAAATCACAACATGTTTACTGAGCTTTATTTGATCTAGTCTACTAATTATGCTTCATGTGCATTGATATGTTAGGAGGGAGAAGGAAAACACTAACAAGCACTTTGTAGCTCTGAGAGAGAGCTAACACATTACAAGAGCCATTACTGGCTGCTGCACATGGGAAAGAGACAGTTTTTTACCACTGAAAGTAGGCCTTCTTTTGGAGAGCTACTTGCAGTGACTCCCTTCCCTCCCACAGTGCACTCTTCTGGGATCTTCAAGCCCAAAGAAGGTGGTTACTTTTTCTTTTTTCTGAAATGGATTCCTACTCCATAAAGTTATGTTTCTTCCACTCTGAAAGTTCTGTGACAAGCATTTTGGTATTGCTGGAGCAAATAAAGCTCTGTGTGGGTTTTCTGTAATAGGGTGTGTTTGTTTCTTTGTTGGTTTTAGTGTTTTTTAATGTGGATTTTTTCTTTTTTTACTCACTGGCATGTATCCTTCATTTCTTTGTGCAGAATACATCAATATTCTAAAATAATTTGCTAATAATAAAAAAAGGAAGAGTAGGCTCAGTCAACAGTGCAAGTGACTTTTTGTGCATGAATTGCCACTAATCATGCCCACCCTAAAACTCAGGTTAGATTTAAGATGTTCTTGGTACCAGAAAAGGAATTATGCTGCAAAAGCAATGCAGTCATAGGCAAAAGTGATAGTTTCACAAAGAAACTGCATTTGCTTCATTCTCTTTTGAAAGCCATGGAACCCATTCAGAATAGTAAATTGAGTCAAGTGAATATATACTGTACATATTAGACATTATTTATAAAGGCATGATGTACTCCTCTTTTTCTTATTTCTTGTACCCATCAAGGTACACTGTAGAACCCCTAACATAACCCTACGGATGAGTAAAACTTTGGAAATAGGGAGACTCTTGTAGGGAAAGAATAAAGGCTAAGAGAGCTTAAGTACATGTAGAAAAATTATGACAAAAGCAAATTTTCACATTTATTAATGCCAGCATTTCCACACAATTCCAGGCACTCAGTCCTAAAGCCAACCTAAGAAACAAGTAATGGTGGAATATTTGAACAGACTGCTTCTCTAACAACTAGAATCTGGCAAAGCAAAGGGTGCCACTGACTTGTTTACAATCCAATTGTTGGACAATTTTTTCTCCTGAATGTATTCAGTAAAATAGAAATGATGGCTAGATTCAAGATCAGTGGATAGGCAGTGAGAAGGGATGGGGATAAAAATGAAATTCTTAAAATAAATTGCTTGCTACAAGTTTCTTCTTTAGCTCCAATTACAATAAAAAAAAGGAAAACTGAGACCTATAAGCCATCTGTGTGTGCATAACCTCAAGGCTGGCAATGATAAGCTAAGTTAAACAAAAATATGCCAAGGGGGGCTAACAACTGCTGACAGTGTGCTGAATGCTAAGGCAGGTGATACTCACAGCAGAAAGTATTGAAAATTTAAGTTTCCAGGCTCAGAGTGAAAAGAGAAAAAAAAAAAAAAAAAAAAAAGAAAAAAAGGCCAATGGAAGTTTCCTTTTGTTTAATCAAAGCCAGACATATTTTGGAGCAAAATAATGGCAATGAGCTTTTCAAAATTTTAAGTCACTATTTAAGGATAGCTATTTTATGGCAAAAACTGTGCTAAGAGTACAAGGAATCAATTGCTTCCAGAGATTTTCTGTGGCTGGAGCAGATATGTTCTCCTTTCATGTTTCAGGGTGGATCAGGCATTGTAGCTTACTGGCTTAAAGCAATGGTGTTCCAGTTTCAGGATCTAGATTTCATCCTCCCTGGGATGTTAAAGTATCAATGATATATATTTCACTTGCAACCTCCCAATACCTCAAAGTCACCTACAGCTTACCACCACCCCACTGGTGATCAGTCCCTTCTTTCTAGGAAAAGAAAACTGTACTTCTCTGACACCACAAATCTCACCAATGAGTGCCTTATTTTTTATTTTTAAATATATATATATACGTTTTAGAGCGGAAAAGGCTGAAGATAGCACATGATTTTTTTTTAACCAGGGTTAATTTTCCATGTTAGTGTTTTTAAATTTTTCTTTCTTTTTCCCTTCTATTGGAAATTGCTCAAACAAAAGCGTCCCTCCTGCTCTTATGTATGCAGTAGATTCTTGTTGGTTAAGAGGTCTTTGTACAGCTGTTGTACAAACAATAAAATACACAAAAGCAGGGGATTGAAAATAATTAGTGCAGTCTTGTTGAGTTGCAGAGCAAAAGATAACTTGATTCAAAGTTAGCTTTTACCCCTGTATTCTCCAATCTTTGTTTTGTCTGGGTAGTTTGTGTTAAGTACGTGGGTTTTAGGTGTTCATCAAAAGTTATAAATGACAAAAGAGGACAGAAATAATAATGAGGAAAGAATATTACCCCCTTTATGTTAACAAGAAAAGAGATTACAACTGAAAAACTGGGGAACAGTATTCTCAAATCCATCAGAGTAGAAATACCCCAAAGGAAAAAAAGTTGTGGAAAAACTTCCTCCCCAGAAAACCCCACCAGTGAGTATGCTATATGTGGCAAAACTGCTGTGTCATATACCCACAGCTTAAGACAATTCTGAGCAGGTAAATGCATAATCAAATGAGTGATTTGTCTTTCCTGTGGAGAAAATAATAATTTTGCAGGAAGATTGCTCTAAAGGTTACACATACATTGACAATATTGATGCAGAAAGTACAGAGCGTTTATCCATATAAAGATGTGTTTGAATATTTGGGCTCTACAAAAGGCATCAAATTAAAGTTCCTCAGCTTGTGAAATGCTCACCTTTCAGAGCACCATTAGTATTAAGGGAGCAGATTAAACACAATTTAGATCACATTGAAAGACTAAAGTAAATTTAGCAGGTATATAACCATGCATGATAATGGTCTCTAAATCTACAGCAACAAGGTGAGGATATGCTTGGATATGCAGGATAAAATGTGAAACTAAAATAATTTCCTTTGAGGACTATAAAGAAGCAAAGATGAGGAGACAAATTTTAGCTGGCTGGTTTGTTTAAGTATGTCAATTCAATGGACTGATCTAGAAGGGAAATAAATATGATAGCAGTTTTATATATATCTTGTCTGCAGGGTATTGTGAACTTGACCTTTGTTGGAGTAAATGGATTCTTAGCTGAATGGTGTAGTATTTCATTATTATTTGCATAATAGCAGCATGCAGATACAATATGGGAGTCACATGAAAATCTTTTTCAAAAAAGCATGTGATCTTCCAGCCTCTTCCCCCCTCAAAATTGGAAACCGAGTTGGTTATTTTGTTTGGTGGAGAGTTTGTGTGTGCATGTGTGTGTGGTGGCTTCTTTTTTTGTTTTTGTTTTTCTGGTGCTAGTTTCTTATCTGTTTAAACTACAGGGAAGTCACATTGTAGATTAGGAGGTGTAGTGATCTTGGCAACACATGGTTCCAAAGAACATAGAAGACATGAAGAATCAAACTCATAAAGACTTCAAATTTAGGTAGTGCTGGGATAGCAGGTGGGCTTAGAAAAACAAACGAGCAATGCAGCTGCCTATGGAAGTCTTGTCTGAATAAATTGAAAAGTATCCAAGTTCATTTGTATGGCATAGCCTGACAGTTTGCTCTTACAGACATAAGAAAATATATGATTAAGCACTTAATGTTCAGTCTGATCTGAGTAATGAAGATGCTTAACTTTTGCCTGAATCTTAGGTAGGGAGTTGAGGCAGAACCCTAAGAAGAGGGGAAAAGGACACATTGAAGGAAAAATGAATTTATGACTGCATATCTTTCCTTTCCAAAAGATCTAAAATACAGAAAAAAAGTGAAAATGTAAGTAAGCTGTCCTTGCATATAGTTACTGACACTACTGCTTTTGCCTGTGAATTGATTTTGCCACCCTATTCAGTGGGACTCCTGTCATGAAGTGGAGCTCCACTACCACCTACTATAGGCCTTTTATCATCCCTAACGGATCAGCCATCAGAGAAACTTTCCCAAGTCAGCCTCACAGTCCAACTGCCTCCTTTCTCTGTGGTCCATGCGGCTGTCCAGCTGATACCACCTCCACAAAAGTCTGAATCAGCAAGTCCTTAGGCTCTGCCCAGCCTCCTAATGTCATGTCTTGTGATCCTATTGCATTGTCCCTACCAAGAGTTTTGTGTTTAACAGGATGTGTAGTAACCAGCTTTAAGGATTGCAAGAGCCTGCTTTGTGTCAGCTTTCTGAGCCCACAAAAGTGCAGCATTTTCAGAGACTCCTCTTGACATAATGGGTCAATATGACCTGCTATTGAGAGTTAATGGAAGTTTTCTTTTATTCATTTCTGAAAGAGTGCCCTTTGAAAACAGCATAAAAACTGGAGAGTGTTCTTTCATAGGCTAAAAAAAGAAAAAGCCATGGTTGTAAAAATTAATTGTGGTCCTTTTTTGGGAGGGCCTATAAAATTATAGGGTTGGACTAATGTTCACCTCGCGTAAGACTCCTTTTTCTAGCTTCAGTGAAACAATTAAAACATGGCTCTAAGTCCATATGAGCATTCCAGTGTACCTGTATTGCTCTAGTTTTTATGCTGTGCCAACATCCATGCTTTAATATGTGTTTTAACCTCCTGTGCTGTTGATATAAATCTTAACTCTTACAAAAAGGTGGAAAAGCTCCAATATTGTGAATTAACATCCTGATTCAGTTATGTATTAAACTGTGGGCTTCATTGGAAGTAGTAGTAGTTATGTTGTAGCAAATGGGATTTCTTGCAAGCACTAAATTAGAAATGTACTTAAATACCTTGCTGAATTTCAGTCTGAGTTTGCATATTGCACTCTTCCTAATAAACAGTGCTTCATTCTATGTCAGGGTGTTGCATGCCATAAGTAACCCATTGTCACCTGCAGTAAACTCAGCAGAATTGCAAATGTAAAAACTGTACAGAAGCCAGGGAGTTAATTAAGGGCTCTGTCAGGTTTTCTTATTTTGATCAGGACACAAAATTAAATATAGATTGCATGGCACATTAGTGTGTCTGTCAAAGACAGTGGCTTTGACCAGGCAATTAAAGGGAGCAAAATAATCTAAATGAATTTTTAAATTGTTTCTTCCAGTCATTAAGCACAGTTATCACATCCATATTTTGTAAACGTAAAACACTGAAGTTCTCAAAAGTCTGTTCTCTGCAGTAGTTTTTATTGATGATCCATCTGAGCTTCATTTCCTAACCGAAAACCCTTGTCGGTCAATTTATTCCAACATAACACTATTTGGTTGGGTAGTTATTAATCCTGTAATTGTTCATGGCATGCCAAGAATAATTCAGCTAATTATTAAAATATGTCTTACTTTGGCATGCTTCTATATGTCAAAATGACATCTATAGATATTGGAAAAAATTGATTTCCTAATTTAACTGAAGATATAAAAATTGATTATTAATTCCCTAAAAAATGAAGAACTGCCTTTTTTTTTTTTTTTTTTTTTTTTTTTCCTCTGCCCTACACATAATTTCTACTGGTCTGGATACATTTTTGATAAATGTTCTGCTGCTAACTTTAATTGATCCATGAATAACACAGTGCAGCAAAACCTAGGAGTGCTGCCCTCACTCAGCATTACTTTCAATTATAGGACAACTACAGCAGAGCATGTTGGATCCTAATAGAAAAGGACTTCATTTTTTCCAGTTCCTCTTAGATGAAAAAAAACAGAACTACTTGAAATGGTGAGATTAAGAGGTTGGTTATACTTGCAAAAAGAAAAATTTGTCCATATGGAAGTAGTCTATTAATCACATGGTATAATGCATTTAAAATACATTTTATGCATACAAGGCACTATATTTGATTCTCTACTGGTGAATTCCCATCAATAAAGTTCAGTTTGTTTATCTTTGTTTTTTTCACATTTGACAATATGTCTGATGTCACTGAAGTCAATCTCCAATCTCTCCTTGGCCTAATAAAAGTAAAACCAGGCTCTTACAGACTAAAATATATTTTTAGTTCACAATAAATGCAAGAAAATTGAAAGCACAGTGAGTATCACAGCATTTGCTCTTTTATAGTTCTCATTAGCACATTTCCATAGTACAAAATTCTTAAATTGTATTCTGTTGGGGCAAAGAAGATCCTGAGCTTCTAATTAATGAACAACTGTGTGTACACTGACTAGAAAAGTATTCTACACAGTGGAATTCCATGCTGTGATATACTGAAGTAAGACAGGATATGTGAAAATGAGAACCACATAAAAAGTCAGTAACTTTTATTCTTGTGAGAATTGTCCCGGAACATTGTTCTCACTGTGAATTTCCTCCAAAAAAAGATGGCTCACTCAAGGCTTCATATGTTGTTTATGTTTCACACAGGGACTTATCCAGAGATTTAGCAAACAATTTTGAGAACTTTCTGAGTGGAGATGTATTATTTTTTTTGTCATGTATAACTCTGAAGCTAAAGGAAGAGGAAATGTAGTACGATCTGAAAGAACAAATCACCTCAAAATTAGAGATTGAAAACAATGGAAATAATCCTGTTATCGTGGCAACTGCTGCTTTTACTGATAATGGAGGTTTAATTGGGGAAACTCCAGAACTACAGTGATTAATTTACATGATCCAGAGTCAGTACTGGTGTTTACAGCAAGCTACTCTGCTCAAAGGAAGGTATGTGACTTTCAGAATTTGGTCATTTTCAGTGACCATATTTTTGTGGGGTGAAATCTGCTAGTTTCTGAAACCATTTGAACCCCTTGGTTGAGTAACTTTTTGAAAAAGCTTTGCAATTCACGTTCATTTTTGACACACACAGACAGGGACTTGAGATGTCTGTGTGATTTATCTAAACTGTGCAGCTCCTCTGAGTTTCAAAAATTGGATGGTAAAGGCTTTAATCTAAGACTTTGTTACATTTTTGACTGATAGCTCCAAGTGTTCTCACATTGGGAACCGCTGCCATGATATTTTGGTGTTTATTGTTGTGAACAGGAACAAATACAGCAAAACCACACTAACTCACAAACAGAACAAAACAGAAAAGTCTAATGCTACAAACTGCAAAAACCATTAGGAGCACAGCTCAAGAAACAGAGAGCCATGAGAGCAGTCTGCCTCTATCTGAGCAAAATTCTAAATTAGGCATTTGAAATGCTGCAGTGTCTAGACACTGTAAACGCAGTGGTTAAGTTACTTGTGTTTATTTTCCCTCTCTGACTTGTAATGGGACTACCATTCAATGCTTACTTTTCCACTTAGATAATTCTATTTTTATCTTTTTCTCTCCTAACAAAGGATATTGAGTTCTAGCACATTGTTCAGAGATGGGGTTATGCAGATCTGCAAATGTGTATAATCCTCAGAGTCATGTACCATAGATGCTCTTACTCATTATAGGAACTTGTAAAGTGAGAAAGAGAACTCTTAGGAGCACTTTGAAAGGGAGCTAGATAGAGAACAGGAGAGAGGTATTCCATTCTTCTAATCTTATTGATCCTTTCATACAGTTTTCACCTCTGAACTAAATAAAAAGGCTTAAATTTGTACATTTCTCATAAAACTATTACAAAAGCAAGTATTCTAAACTGTTCAGCGTTACATAATTTTTTGTTGGATATCAAGATATGTAGCTTCAAATAATATTAGAAAGTTATACAGTTAGTAAGCGTAGAGAAACATCACAGCAGACAATATACTGTGCGCAATCATGTAATGATGTAACATTACTTGCTTTAATAACAGTTTAATATTCAATATTTTAAAAAATATTATAGAAAATTAAATGATAGCAAAGTAAATGGCTGAAAAATGGTTAATGAAGTTGCCAATTTTTTAGATACAGTAGAAATTAACTGAGAAAATTAGAAAATGCTGTAAGTTTTTCTATGTGTTTCTTTGCAAACTATGCTCCCATAAAAGAGTTCAGTTTAAACACAACCACATTTTCAAAGTTCAAACCAAAGAGCAGTCAGGTCAAATAAGATACTAGTTAGAGGTACCTAATGTTATCCCTGCTTCAAATTGATCATGTTTCTTCCATGAAAAATGCTTCATTATGAAAGCAAATTGAAAACTAGGAGACAGTCCATCTCATACTCTGACTGGAATTCAGTATCCATTGGTTTCATTGTGCCAAACCAGGGTCTTAAGGCTGTGACAGAGTGGACATGAAAATGTTTACATCTATAATTTCCGTTGCCAAATTCATTCTGCTCCCTAATGCAGCCAGTTCAAATCATTGCTTATGCGGTTACAGTGCATAACTATTTGCATATAGATTGTGAATCTGCCAAAGTGAAAAACTTAAAAGAATAAGACTAGCAATTTCTTATGTGCATATTGAGGGAGAGCCTTTCATTTAAAATACAGGCCTAAAAATTAGGGGGAGCACTGGTCTATTCTTTGTTTTGCCTTAAACTTTCTTTGTGACCTTGAATAAGCAATTTAGGACTCTTTCCATAGAGAAAGTATGTGTGTGCAATCATAAATGTGCTGCTCCTCTAATTATGCCAAGTTTAAAACATAAGGTCCTTCCTTTTCTATTTTTCTTATGTAAAACAAAGTTAACATTACCTAATTTGCTTTGTGATAACTAGGATGGTGTTGGGTTGATTCATTAGTTTAACTTTTTTTGCGCAGTGCTTTGAAAACCACACAGTTTTTTGACAGTTATATATAATTATCATCAAAGGCAGGTAAGTTTTCTTCCTTGATTTTTCCTGCTGCATATTTATGCCATTGATTTTATCATGATATCAGGACAGCAAATGGAATTTTTTTTTAATGTATCTGGAGTTGACAAGGAACTTTTGGAGTATTCAGGGGAACGGAGAATTACCCTGCTGCTGGACCAGGGTGCACACCATGGACTCATTACACATCTGAGCAAGGCCTGAGCAGGCACTATCTTCTGTCTTCCCCTGCCAGATTTCTGTCCTATCTTATGAAGAAATATGACTGCATGGTGCAAAGTACATTCAACAGATGCATTTATTTCTACAGTCAGGAAACCAACATTTTGAAACACATGATGGGGTTCATCACCCCCATGGTTTAGGATGAATTTCCGGATAAAATACTTTATATATACTCCGGATATCTACTTTTAGAGGACCCTGGTGAATAGGACTGAGACTTTGGAGATGTGGGTTCTGTTTGGCAGAATTACTCTGAGCAAAGTATTTTCTATCCCTGGCTTTTGGTATTTTTAAAATGAACAAATACCAATGCAGTTGGAGAACTGAATAATGAAAACCTCTATCAAATTATCATGAATGTTACTGTTATTGGTGATGTTTTTAGCTGAATTATGGGAGTAGAACTAGAAATTCTGAAAGCTAGTGGATCTGCTGGAATTTCTGTACTCATAATGGAATCATTAGATGAGTCTCTGTACTGGAAAAGTAAAGCACACCAAAAACATACCCTGCACCATGAACAGTGGGTGCTGTGGGATAGATTATCCTGTTTTTCAAAATTAGGAGATTGTACCAGAGACAGTGATATTACTTGGAAAGGATATTGAGTGTTAATATAAGTGTAAAAGACTCTGGCCCTTTATTGTTAGTGCTGTTATTAAACCATATTTTTCTAATACAAAAGAAAAAATCAGGTTCTCAGTTAGCGTGCTAGAAATACCTAAACTGCAGTTTTCTGTGGCACTTGTGTTGACTTTATCTAACTTACATTATAAATTTTACCATATTTTTTTGTCCCTGAAAAGCTTCAGGCATCAAATGTGTTTGTGACCTAAGTGTAATTTCAAACTTGCTTTAAATTATTTCTAGCCCAAGAGGCTTGGACTATACAAACCCAGTTTGAAAACCTGAAAAAAATCCATGTTTTTATTTTTCTGTTTGATAAAAGTTATACATAAGAGTCATTTCAGAGCAAAACATTTGTCTCTAATATCTGGTAGTCTAGTATTTCAGTTTTTATGTACGAGCCCAGAAGCTTTGTTGAACTTGGAGATTATTGTTGTAATTATTATTTATAGCTTGTATTGCCACAATACCCTGGCCAGTCCAGCTCCATTTCTGTTAGGTACAGTACAAGAAAAACACAAAACAACCCCCTCACAAAGATCCCAAACCTTGTTGTGATGTGGCCCCTTCATGATACACTGATATGTTAATTTTCTTCCATATTCTATGTATTACACAGACATTGAGGATCCCTTGGAAGAGAGTAAAATGCACACTGATGATGGAGTACAAGCTTTTAAATAGATATAAAGTGGTATTTTCGTCACACAGTGTCTGTGAAACTTCACTTTAATTTGATTGGCCTCCTTTTTCAAATGAAATATTGAGGTTTTCTCTGGTTTTTTTTAACTGACTGATGTATAAAATAGAATATATTGTATTTCATAAAAGCTTTTTATGCTTGCCAAAATAGATTGTACAAAACCTAACAGTAAATAGAGATAGTTTAGCTCTGTCTTGGAGATACAGCACTAAGAAATTGGGTCCATCACTGTCATTTTTCTCAGAGATTCCTCTCATCTGTCACAACACAGTAGTTATGAAAAATGAAACCATAAATTCAATTTGTAGCTAATCTTTGGAGTAATTCCAGTGTGAATAATGCAGCAATTTGGATGCATGGTCAGTCAATTCTGCCTCTGATTTATTAGGATTTAAGAATTTTTTTTTTCATTCATTAATGATAATTACCCAAGAAGAGAAAATAATTTCTCAAAAATTATCTATCTTCACATCTGTGGCCTCAGTTTTGAGAAAGACTGCAATGTTTTTTAAACTTACTATTTTAGTGGGGGGAAGGTTTTTCCAAAAGATTTATGAGGTATTTAAATTCTGAACTGTATCTCTTTACAGCACATGTGTGAACTGATCAGCACTGGTTTATGGCTGCTTTTATATCACTCCCATTAGAGCTAACATTTTGAATATCTCAGCATAAGGACACTGGGATTTGCTATTGATTTTCCACACTTCTTACACCTTGAAGATTGCATTAAAATCCAACTCAAGTAAGAGTGACATTTTTTGTTCCTGTTTAAAAGTCAAATTTATTATCTATGACTTTTTCTACTTATTAAATCTGCACTTTCTCTGATACATTATTTATGTATATTTTTTCTATAGCTTTCCTTCAGCTCTCAAGGTCCTCTCTTGATTTTAGCAGACAGTATCTCCAACACATAAATACAGTAGATATTATCCTTACTTTTGTGTCTGTTGCTAATGAGGAGTGTTGGGACAAGGCCAGAGGGAAAACCAGCTCATTTAACACTGACTTTGAGCTTCCGTTAAAAATTTTAGACATCTAGAGAAGTAGTTCTGATGAAGAAAAGGCCTTTAAAAACTTCTAGAGGAAGATTCCAAGCTGGGTGTCTTGACTTATTGTGCCTTCAAAGCTTCCTGCCTCTCTCCAGTGCTGATAAGGGAAAGGGGTACTTCAGGGGTCCTGGATCCCAAGGCAACCAAAGAGCAGTGAGCTAGCCACTAAAACTGTAGCCATCCTATGGCCACACATAGCTCTATGCCAGGTACCTCTGTCACAACATTTTCTGCATGGGGAAAGTCAAGAAGGACTGACACCACCCTCCCACCAGAACAAGGTGCTGAAGAAGGCTTAGCTCATGGACAGAGTTTTTAATTATCTTAACCTGTTCCTTCATAGACTCAGAGAATCAAACAAAGGCTTGTGTTAGAAAAGACCTTAAAGATCCTCAAGTTCCAATTCCCCTGCCACAAGAGATGCCACCCACTAGACCAGGTTGCTTCGGACCCGTCCAACCTCACCTGAGACGGATGGGAACATCCACAGTTTCTCTAGGCAACCATGTTCCAACCATGGATTCCTATTTTTACCAAAGTAGCACTTTTTTTCTTTGTTTTCTTGTTTATTAAAATGTTGCATGTTAAATGTGCAGTTAATTTCCTTACTTTGGCATTCAGAGCACCAGACTTTGAACTGCAATGCCAGTCAAAGCCTGAGGTGCAATCCACAAACTTATACATCTTGGTTTTCTAAATTTAAGGGTGATGCTTCTATACCAAAAGATGAAGAAATATTTTCTTCCCTGAAAATACTATAGTTATCTAAACAAGAGATCAGGTCTGCTTGTCAAGTTTGTTTCAGTGGAAGCAGTAATGCTGCATATGAGCGGGCAGCATCTGCCAAGTGAACCACGCTTCCCATGTTATTAAGTATTTTGTGTATTTAAAATGTGTTATTAACACTCTTGCAGCTTTACTTTTATTTACAATTATATTTAGCTAATTTTTAGTTTAATTTTGCACCCTACAGAATAGATTTCATATATATATGGGGAAGAGGAAAAAAGACAATTACCTATTTTCACACTTTTTCTTTACACTAGACTGTAAGCCTTTTAAAATAGGTTTGTTAAACCATGAACCTGGAAATGGTTTTTGATTGCTGAAGAAAGTGTGTATTTTCCTACTCTGAGCACATAATCTTTTTATTCCTGTGAGGAGAGTTTAAATTGGCTTCACAGGAAATTCACACACTGATAACAATTTTCAAATTATCATGTCAGAAGCCTACTTTTATTTAGAAATAAAATATTTGTTTTCTTTTTTTTTGTTTAAATAAATTCTATTATTTAGTTGCTATTCACTGAGTAGGTTTCCAAGAATATTTTCTTACTATTTTTTTTTTTACAGATTTCTTCATGCATGCTTTCAGTCTTACAATCTACAGGTATTTTTTGTTTCCTCTCAGGTAAGGGTCAGTCCTTTTAACAGTTCTCTATGTGAAGATGTTAGAAGAGGCTATTTTGCTTAACACTGTAGCTTCCAACCTTCACAACCAATAGATTCTCTCTAGTCTTCTTAATTTTGCAATTATGCTTGATAATTACTTCAGACTGCATCACAACGTCCTCCCTTACTTCAAAAACGTCTTGGTGAAGCAGTATTTAGTTTATAATTAGTCCATCTAAATTGTTTCCCTAAGCATGTCTAATTAAGAAATGAAAAAAAAAAAACAACATAATATTTATTTAGTTCCAGTTCTCTGAACATATCAAATGTTTTCCCAACTGCAGTGAAGTTGATGGTTAGTCTGTGAAGTGGGGCCATTTCTGAGGTGAAGCCACCTCACCTCTTAACTACCAGAAACCGCAAACTGTCTTTTCTGCCTCCTGCTCTTGCATCAAGGACTTCTGATGACTTGTTTTGTCTTCTGTGAATTTCCATTCACCTGGACAAACATATGGTGGCTGCAAGGCAGCCGTGCATGTGCAGTAGGGGAAGTTTAAGCTGGGTTCAGCAGGCTTGCTGGGATGGTGCAGTGAATGTTCATCTAGCAACTCAGTGGATTTCCATGCAGAGTCCAAGGCTGCATATGTTATTGGACATACAGGCAGGTGTGATGCCTGTGGTAGAATCTGGTCCTGACATGTTGGCTACTCCAATGGATCTGCACAGATTAACCAGCAGTTCTTTTCTCAAACACTTCTAAACTCCATCTAAACAGAGAGTCGGAGCTGGAAGCAGAGTTACCTTGTATCGGAGTCACAAGGCAGGTGATATATTACAAAGCCAATCTACTAAAAATCTGAGCCTTGTGTTAATGTTGTAAGTGAAATAAATGGAAGGAAAAGAAAGATACAGCACAATGGTTTTCAGTACTTTCCTCAATACATGTCACCTGCTAGGTTAACTTTTTTTTCTGGTTTAAAACCTTTTTAAAAAATCCTGCAAGCTCTATGGCAAACTAGCCCATAAGAAATCACTGAGGCAGGGGATGAACTGCTCTTTCAGTTCCCTGCCAGTCTGTAAAGTCTGAACAGAATCCAGCATGCAATCTTGAATTTACAGTGACTTCGTGCATTGTGCTGGGTGCTAAATAACCTCAAATTACTTTAGGCAAATGCTTCTGGGAACATTACTCCTTTGTTCACTTATTTAGGGGTTTAAAGTCTTCATTAGTCAAGGGATACATACATCTGTGGAAGTAATTTATCAAATTAGTACATGTGTCTTTGGGCTGCATTTTTTTCATTGGTTATCTTAACAATAACTTGAGGTGTGCAGCCTAAGTGATATTTGCTTACAAAATATGATATTTCTGTAGACACAGTAGGCTTGAGATGGATTCACAGAGCGCATGAAATTACATGCAAAATTAAATTATGGATGGTAATGTGTGCATGGCATTCTCAGCTGAGTGTCTTTAAGTGTAAAATACAAAATTGCATGGTCTCTTTTATTGCAAACCACACAAAAAGAATCTTTTTTGTACCTACACATCATCAACTGATTGATTTTAAGGAACAGTATTTCTATCACTCCCTAGTATAATCTATGCAAATACTTGTGTGTTAAGTGAAAAAAAGTTGTTCAAACTGAGTATTTCTACTTCACAGGAGATGTCCAAATTTTCCATTTTTCTCTGAGCCAGTTTTTTTAAGTGTTAGTTTCCCCCAAAGCCATTTGTAAAGAGAATTACAATATTTTACAAAATTTCAGTTTAAAATTAAAATTACCATTAGAAATATGCTTTTCTTTATGTATCTTTTTATTATTTCATAACACACAAACAGAATTGCATGTTTTGCTACTGTATACCAATTAGAATTGGAGAGAGGTTAATTTCTTCTAAATTTGAGTTGTAGTCATCAAAATCAGAGCTAGTCATTTAGAATTGCTTTAAAACTGGTAAAGGAGATAGGCACTTCTAATGTGTGACACCTGTCAACTCAAGCTAGACATCTTCAGTATGTCAGAAGAATAATGAAATGCCTACCTCACCCTTTTGACTATAAAGGGAATCTACATAATATGTAAATATTGTAATTACTGTAGGTGTCAAGGTGAGGTGAGAGAAATTGCCCCTTAGATGTACAGCTATGACATCCCATATTGACCAAAGTATTTAAATATAAATGTGTAATTATTTACTTTATGTATTTGGTGGTACTTGATCCATATGATATATATCAAGCATAATTTCTTATTTTGAGCATACTCTTCCAAGACCTGGAGTATGAAAAGAATGGAAGTAATCAGGTTTATGTGCATCTCATCTAGCTTAAAGCTTAACTTAATTATTAACTTAAAACCTCAGTTGACTCTGTAATCAATGGTGGTGGGCATCTCCAGAATTACAGTCACAACTCACAGAGTTGGCTGAATCCTCTGGAGGTACCTCTTTTTCTATGACCTGTGACATTCAGATAGCACAAAATAATAAGAAACATCAGCTGAAATCCCTGCATATGAGAATCTAGTTTCTTGAATCTTTTTTAAGTCCTAGACATCAATTTAATTGTCCAAATTTTCAGGACTGTCTAAGCTTAACGCCATCTAAATTTCCTAGATAGCTCTGTACTTAGCTTGAACCTTGGGCATCTAACTATACATGTTCATACTTAGGAGTTGAGCACTTATTTCCTGCTCAAGCTCTTCAAGCTCTGTTGAGACACCCAAGCTACCCATATTACAGAAATAACTTGCTAGAGAAATCTGGAGTATTAAATAAGTTTACCATCAATTTTTGCCTGACTGCTGAGCAGTTAGACCATTCATCATGGAAGTAAGAGTTGGAAAACAGGCTCTTCTTAAGCCATCATTCTTGTTGCAGAAAGGTGTTCAACCACCCTGGAAGTAGCCTTTGAAACAGAGTCCCTGTGCTGCCAGTGAAGCAAGAGTCAGAGAAAATTAGCTGGAAGGAGGGAGTCTTGTTCTGATCTGTTAATGCAGTAAGGTGAAACAAAGAGATACAGGCAGATCGGACTAGTTACTATGTTCTATGGGTTCCTTATATTCATAGTAAACACATTTGACAACTTTCATAAGATGAACTGCAGAAAATTCCACGTTTATCAGAAGAAAAACCTGATGTAATTAAGGGATCCTTCTCTGCAGGTGTTCAGACACTGCACTTCTTTTCCTGTTGTCTTCAAGGAGAAAATAGTTTTAAAGAATCCTATTTTACCCCTGCAATATTTTCTGTCAATGGCCCTAGCCAGTTGAAAGATCTGTGAAAGAAATTACAGATTAATCCAGACTGCAATTTAGGACTTTAGGTTTGGTGCCTAATGCAGAGCAGGATGAATCCGGGCCAATATACTCACCAGTGCAGAAGGTCTTTCCAAAATGTTGGCATTGGCTGAGAAACAATTTTCTAGGATACTGCAAAAAGCTGTTCCTTCAACAATTAACAGTCATCTAACTTTCTAGATCAAAACTATGGTATTTTAAAATCACAACATGGATTAATCTAAAAAGATAAGATGTTTCTATCAGTCTTGGGTAATAATAATGGTTCATAATAACACTTCAAAAATTAGAACATTTTAATTATCATATTATTCATGTTAAGGAATGTTAGCAGCAATGTAGATTGTCATGTAATTACTTATTTGCCGAAAATACATATTCTGTATTTCATGTTGCTGTTTGTACCATGAAATATGTGAATAAGCTAAAAAATCTGATTTGCCATTAAATTTGCTTCAAAATAAACTTTGAAAAATATTTTAAAGAAATATCACCATAAAAGTTCACCAGAAGTCAAAACCAGACTTTGGACACATCTGTTTGAATATTGGTTTATGGAATTCATGTCACCAAAGGGAAATGTTTACATGTTACATAAGGCGACTGGTTCAGATGAGAATACCTCCCGTAGAGGTATCTAGGATGTGGTTCAGCTGCCTAAACATAAATTTCTAGTGCCATATGATGTGCTGTAAGGTACCTGTGGGTTGACCCTGTATGGATGCCAGGTACTGACTAAAGTTGCTCCATAATTTTCCTCCTCAGCTGGACAGGGGAGAGAAAACAAAAGGCTTGTGGGTTGAAGTAACAGCAGGGAGAGATCTCTCACCAATTACTGTCATAAGCAAAAAGAGATTTGACTTGGGAAATTAATTTATTACTAATTAAATCAGAGTACAATAATGAGAAAATAAAAGCCAACTTCTAAACACTAGGCTTAAATTCACTCATGATTTCTCTATTTCCTTCCTGAAAGCAGCACAGGGGGATGAGGAAAGGGTGATATGGCTACTTCATCACACGTTGTCTCTGCTGCTCCTTCCTGCTGAGGAGGAGGACTCCTTACACTCTTCCTCTGCTCCAGAAGCAGTGCTTCTGCTCCAGTCTCCCATGGGAGACAGTCCTCCATGAACATCTCCAATGCAAGTTCTCCCCATAGGTTGCAGTTATTAATAAGCTTCTCCACTGTGGGTCCCTTCCATGGGATGCAACCCCCCAGGAATAGACTGGTCCAGTGTGGGTTGCCCATGAGTTCTTATGTCCTGCCAGCAAACTTGCCCCAGCCTGGGATCCTCTTGCCATGGAAACATGTGTCTGTCATGGTCTGCTTCAGCACAGGCTTCCCACAAGGTCACAGCCTCCTTTGGGCATCCACCTGCTCTTGTCTGGATCTCTGCTCCCCAGGGGCCACCATGGGCTGTAGTAGCACAGCTGATTCACCACTGTCTTCACCAGAAGCTGCAGGGGAATCTCTGCAGCTGGCGCAGAGCATTTCTTCCCTCTCCTTCTGCACTGACCTGGGTGTCTGAAGGAAGGGCTGTTCCTCTCATATATTGTTGCTCTTCTGGTTTCAATTGCTGTTGTGCAGATTTCGCCTTTGTAACTCTGTTGCCCCAAAGGTGCTACCATCATCACTGAAGGGCTTGGACTGGGCCAGAGTGTCCATCTGGGACCCACCAGGCACTAGGAAGGCTTCTGACAGCTTTTCACAGAAGTCACCCCTGTAACCCCCCCTTACAAAAACCTTGCAACACAAACCCAACACAACAGCAAAGAAATGGCATACTGAACACAAGAATTGCAGGAGACTGTGATGACAGCTGCATAGACCCAGACTCTATGCCACCTATGCTGAGGCTGCTAAATTGAGCCCCAAAGGAAAAGTGAAAAGAATGGTGCCCAATACATGGTTTAGACATGGTTCCCATGTCTGAAAATAAACAATGTTTTTACGACACAAAACTGCAAGCCTAGAAATCCAGATTTTAGAGGCATCTGTCATGTCTGACTTCTTACTGTATGAACCAATAAAGGAATGATGCTCACTGTAAGAGCTGGAAATCAAGCTTCTGCTGTGCCATTAATGTAATTGCAGCAGATTGAAGACTTCAGAATGTGTTTTGCATTAAATAAAAATTTTTTAAAGTGCTGATAAATAAAAATTAGAATGGGTTTGGAGAAGAGCTGCTAAGATGACCAAAGAGACAAATCACTTATCACCTGTAAGAGAAAGTTTAAAAGTTCTTCAGCTCAGACCAATGCATCAAACAGGAGTAAGCAGCAGGGAAAAAAAGAAGAGCCACTTAACCTAAGGAATAATTTTGGCCTAAGTACAAGTGTATGTAAATTGGCTGGGAATAACTGAGGTCTAAGCTGGATGAGTGTTTTTTGATCAGAGTAATGATTTTTCAGAGCATCGTTCCAAGTGGTTGCCAAGTGGACTAGTGACATCAAAACTCCCTTCTGTCCTTGTGCAGAGGTTTAAAAAGAAGATGATGAATTTATGAATCAGATCATCTGCTGTGATCAGCTGTGGTAGCAGGCACAGTGAAATCCCCCAGCTGCCTTCTTGCTGCTAAGTGAAACAGAGTCAGCATGTCCTGGCTCATCCCCTCACTGATGAAGTTCAATCTCTTCCAAGTAGACTCTCTATGTGGCATGGCACTCCACTCTGGCCTCATCTGTAGCCCATGTGATGACCTTAGGAAAAAATAGCTATGTTGTGGGAATTTGTTTGGGTTTTTTTCAGTTCAAAGGCACCCAAATGATGTGAAGACTGTGTTGTCACTCAGCAGAGTGCTGTTTTATTATAGCATGAAATAGGTACTTACTGCATATCTAGGATTTCACTGTCCTGCACATTGTACCCAACAGTGCAAAGCCTGCTGAGCTATTTTAGTTAGAATTGCTTTTTGTTTAGTTATGCTTAATTTACAGACCACCTTTCAAAGCCCAGTACGTCAGTGGCCAACAGATCAGCGAGAGAAAACTGAGAACCTCCACATTTTTGTTGATGACTGTCCACAAAGGATCTCATATAATGTGAGGACTGTGTCACTTTCAGGGGAACAGAGATGGAGGAAACCAAGTCTGGTACAGTATCATCCATGCTGTCTCCTAGGATCTGAACCTGGTGTGACGGCTATCCCGGGTCTTCCCTTGTCTTGGGAAGAAGCTTTGAAGAGCTGAACAGATGAGAAGGCTAGCAGAGAAGTACTGTCAGTGGTTATGGGTGCAGTGCTTGATTGTGTTCTCCAGCTGTCTTCTGTACAGCATACAATATTAGTGTCATCTCCTGGGTGAGATGCTTTGTCCTCAACAGAGGTGTGTGTGAGAAATTCAGAACAAAGTGTAAAAGATACAGGTAACAGATAAGCATGGTAATTCAAAGGTGTACAGAAAGTATTTCTAAAAATAAAATATTGTAAGTAGAGAAACTAATCTTCTTACACTTAATGTTGTTATCCCTGTTTAATCACTACCAACCCTGCTGGTTAAAGAAGATCAGTCTAAGAAATTTTATGGATGTTTTAGTGAGATTGAGAATATTCCTTATGAAACGTGTGAACTTCTCAATCACAGGTGTTGATTTTTACTGAATTTCAGCACTGTTTTTGACAACAGAAATGGCTATGAGCTCTACTTTGAGGGTAAACTGATTTTATTGCTTACATGTGGTTGTTCCTTTCATGCAGGGGAGCAACATTTGTCTCCTTTCACTCAGACAATTTAGTGTTGTGTGCACAATGCACCTTAAAAACCCACTGGTGGCTTAAATTGGAATCTGGGAGCTCTGTGGGCTGGGCCTTTCTCTCATGATCACCTATATTCACACAGCTGGCATGTAACTTACCATAGATAAAAACATGGGACAGTGTTAAACTCTGATAACTGGATTTCCCTCTTGTCTTTTCCTTCCAATATATTTATTTAAAAAAATATTTATGTATATAAATAATCTCGATCCTTATATATATCCTATATAGATATATAATTCAAAAGTAATCAGAGAATTAACAGAATTAATTTCACTTGTACTATATGTGAACATGAAGGCTAGAAGAGGTTAGAAGAATGACTTCATTTTGACAAGAGAGATAAGGGTTGTGTGCAGTATAGTGCATCAAAAACTAGATGCAAAACCAATAATTGATTGGAGTTTTTAATATACCAGAGATGGAGGTGAGCCACTCTATGTCCCTTTTTTTTCTGAAAGTTCTCCACTTTTTTAAGGGAGAAAAAGGGTGAGAAGAAGAGGAATAGAAAGAAAAAATATCGTCTTTGTGTGACTAGAACTGATGAATACATGAAAGTGAAAAAAAAAGAAACTTACATTTTGGTGATAATAGTACCAAATTAATACAAACTGAGTACAAAATTATTGCATTAATAACAATGGCTCACAGACCTGAATGAATGGCTGCAGTAATTTGTTTGGTTGCCTGGATTGCATATGCTGCCACATACAGACTCAACATACTGAGGTATATTAAAACTGTTGGTAATGTTGATGTGTAACATAAAATTTGCTTTAAAACTCATATTTATCAAAAGGTTTGCCAGAGTTCATGGGCCTTTTGAATGAACTCGAACAGAGTAATGACTTCGCAATGACATGATGAAAAACTTGTGATGCGATATGAAATACAGTAAAACTCCTCACTTTCAGCCAGGCAGCACCTAATACCTCCTGCATGTTAGTGAGACACGCATATCACAGCCCTTTTGCCTTTGAGAATCTCTTCTTCTTCTTCTTAAAAAAAAAAAAAAAAGTTGCACTATAGAGTTTCTTTGCATCTCAGCTTTGAATGGCAGATTGCAATTAGTGTTTAGAGCATGTGAAATGTGACTTGGAATCTGCTGTATTCCGATTACAAATTCTGATGAATTTTATAAAAAACTGTTTCATTTGGTGCCACCATATGTGATGAGTCACCTAGAGCTGGCGAAATTCCTGACACATATTGCCTGTCCTGTCTGGAAGATATCACAAATCTTCCACAGCAAGGTTGCTAGCATTAGGGAATAAGAAGTGGTAAAACAATGCTCATGCTAGGGAAATGAGTTGGAAAAATCTGATTCCACAATGCTGTTGGAGGGAACATTAATGGAAATATACTTTGAGACTCTGCAAAAGAACAAGGACCAAAGGGCTAAATGCAGTTTCAAAGGATAAGGGCAAAAAAATTACAGGATTTTGTGGAGTTGTTTTTTTAGGTTCCACTGTATGTATGTTCAAAATGGTTTATCCCTCTGTACCCCCCTTGTGCCTTTTTGGTTCATCCCATGTTTTCCCATCAGCACCTGTGTGTCCATCAATCCCAAAAACCCTGACTCATGCCCCTGACCCCTCCCAGGTCACTTGTCCATCCTTCCCCTTTGTCTGGAGGCTTCTGCTGGGGTCGCTGGGTGACTGGACAATGGCCTGGGGTCCCTCCCCTCCTCCCTCCTAAGTGGATACCCTGGTTGTCCTTCCCTCGGAGGGCCACTCCCATGTCTTCTCCCATTGGCTGATCAGGTTTCCCCGCCCACCCTATATCAAGGCCTGCTTGCGGCCGAAAGCTCACTCTCTTCTGGGACCTTTTGGAATGCTGTTGGGCTCTGGGACTCTCCTCGGAGTCACAATAAATCTTGGACCTATCCCCAGAAGAGTGTCACCTCCTTCCTTGCCAGTGGGATCAGCAGTGTCCTCGGACCCATGAAGGCACTCTCTAAAGCCCAGCTGGGTTCAGCAGGGAGTGCCTCTTGCTGCCTTATCGCCCCGAAAAGAGCTAGCTGGGGCTAGCAAGAGATCTGCTCTTGCGAAGTTGGGACGAGATGCGGCAGGATTTTTACTATCCCGCTTCAGACTCAATGCACAGAGACTTCCAGCTACTTCGAAAAGGATGTCCTAAAACATGTATCATGCAGCTCATCACTCTATGATTTATTCAAGAGAAAAAACCCCACCTGAATGGTATCAGTGATTTACATTAAAATAAAATATGAGTGGTGTGTTTTGTTTTGTCTATTTGGGCGTGCTTTTTTTTTTTTTTTTTTCCCAGCAGTTAAATCCAAATCTTTTTTCAGTACTTCACACTTGGACACTGAGAAAAGGTCATATTCAATATAATGGGAAGCTGACTAGGCTGGGGAATGTGTGTAAATGAATCAGTGTTCCAGAGAACTTATAAGGTAAAAGGTTCAGGAAGTTACACTTTTGAACTTGAAAGCATATTTATGTAAATCTGAAATTTACTCAGGATTTTTCAGAATTATGATGTATAGAATGAGGAATAAGATATTTACTGCTGTGTCTGGAAGTACAAACATACACACATATTTCCTAAACTATGATTTGAAATGATCAGTTTTACAGAATGTGGTATGTGTTCAATTGCTTTATATGCTGGAGAATATGATCAGCCCTCTACATCTGCAAAGAACATATCTACACCTGTTGAGTATGAATATAGATGGAGAATTACATTGTCATGTTTTAAAGTACAAAAGAACAGCTGAATAATAAATACTTACTTTTAAAGCAGAATTTTTTTTTTGTGGGAGAGTAACTGGAAACACTCTTAAAATAGAAAGTGTTGCAATATCTAGTTTCTTTGCATCTCAGTTTTAAATGGCAGATTTTAATTAGTGTTTCAAGCATATGAAATGTGACTTGGGGAATCTGCTGTGTACCGATTATGAATTTTGATCAGTTTTATAAAAAACTCAAGGTAGAGGCATTTTGTGTGTTTTTAAAGTCTCAAAACCAGAAGTTCCTGCATTGTTTTGTTACAAGAATAATTTTTCCTGGTCATGCTTTTTACTTTCATTTGCATTAGCAAAATGTTTCCACAATCCAGGACTTAGATTGCTTCATCTGACTGTGTAGTCTTTAAAGTAATCTCAACTAAATTCTCTCTTTCCTTGAAGTATTCTTCATTTTCTTATTTCAACATTAAACACCTTTGCTACAGTCAGTCTACAGGGGTTACTGGCTTTTCCAGAAACCAGAATCTTTATGTTTATTTCCATGCTTTCTTCTTCGTGTGAAGCCAAATACTACTTGCTTGGTGCACCATGGCTCTCTTTAAAAAAACCTTATTTAAAGTTTTCAATGTGGATTTTCCCCAAAGCGACAGATGGGAAACGTGGGAACCTGGTTTTGAAAAATCCTTAGGGAAGATGGAAGTAATGAAGATTGAGGCTTAAAGAAACTTAGAGTCTCTCGAGTAAACCTATGAAAGACTACTTTATCCTCAAAATGGAGTGACAGTAGCAAAGACAGGACAAAGAAATGCCATGATTGCTTCTTTAATGCAGCCTTATGGCATTACTAGGGCACAAGTAACACATATTACATTAGAATGCTTGTCTTTTGACTGGTAGGATCTGATTCTAGCTACTGGAATATTGTGGTGGTTCCCCACTGTGGGGAATAACGTGTATTGACTCTGTGTTTGCAGAAGGCTGAACAAAAGTTTGATTAAGCTATAATATATTACACTATACTAAAAACTATACTGCTATATTATACTACTCTACTAAAGAAAAACCTGTGACCCTTACAGATAGTCCTGACATAGTGTGGTTCTAATTGTTTAAATTAAATTAAACTATCACCAGAGTCTAATTAAGAAATTCCTCTTCAGTAAACAATCTCCATAACACATTCCACATGTGCCAAACAACAGATGTAGCAAATGAAGATAAGAATTGTTTTTCTTCTTTCTCTGAGTTTTCTCACAGCCTTCCCCAGAATTTTCCTGGGAAAGTCTGTGTCTCTGTTTAAAGGATATGTGAATACCACACTGGATCATCTTCAATCTCAAATGAGAATCATATTTTTAGGCTTGATTTGCAGCGTTGGCTCCCAGGAAATTGACACCGATGGATACAAGATAAACTATGTAAAACACCATTTAAAGAAATGTTAGGTTGTGTTATTTTTAATTCTTTTCCTTTTAGCCTGGTTGCATTCTTTATGAAAAATTATCCTGACTTTACATAAAGCAAGACAGGAAACCATAGTAGAACATTAGCAGAATCTGGGACTTTCAGGCCTTTTTTAGCACCTCAAAAAATCAGTCAGTTCCTAAAACTGCTCACTGGACCTGCACTATATCGAAGTAGATTTGATAGCTCTCACACTGTCCTCCAGAGGAAACTGCTCTCCTGAACAAAAAGAGATGTTAAGTGGTGCAAGGAGGGTTTGATTTATATGCCATAGTGAGTAGAAGAATTAGAATCATGGAATCTTTTAGGCTGGAAAAGGCTCTTATGACCATTGAATCCAGCTGTTAACCTAACACTACGACGTCCACTACTAAGCCATGTTCCTGAGCACTGCAAGTGGAATTTGAAAGGAAGTGCCACTACATGATGTATTCTGAAATTTTACAGTTGGGCTGCATTCTGTATGAGAATGTATGAGAATCCAAACAAAGTACTTTAACATTCTTTGAAGCAAATTTCCTTTGAAGTTTTATTAGGTGGTTAGAAACAGTTTGTTTCAAGAATATTGAGGCATTTAATTCTGAAGCTGACAATTTTTGCATTACAAAATATAGTAATATACAAATAAAATGTTCAAATTGTGATAGTTTTTTTTTTTAATAAAATACGTTGATCTGCATACAGTGTCAAAGGGAATTCAACCCTCTGGAGAATTTCCTTCTTCTTTTTTTTTTTATTTCCAGCATTAAATTTTGGAAAACTGACCTGATTTTACAAGGGTTTTGAAGGTACTGCATATTGTCATGGAAAATGGCTCTTTGGGAATGTCCCTGAGCACCTCTGGTAATGAGTTTATCCATGAAACATTTGCTGAACAGGTAATGTCTACTGAATTGAATTACTGTGTTTCCTTTATAACACACTGATCTTTAGATTCATGATTTCATTTGTTTACTTTCCTGTTTTATGGCTAAAGTAGAACTAATCAAGGAATAAAAAACTAGGACAG
Source organism: Vidua chalybeata (assembly GCF_026979565.1). NCBI lineage: Eukaryota > Metazoa > Chordata > Aves > Passeriformes > Viduidae > Vidua > Vidua chalybeata. The sequence goes on along the minus strand of NC_071531.1, from coordinate 59,197,921 downwards.
AACACTATATTGACATGCAGTTTACATTTTCTTATTTGCAGATCTGCAAGCTTTTCAAAACTATGGCAATAGAAGATTAACTGTTCTGTTGAAGGATGCTGGGAAGTGCTCTCAATCCCACCAGGGAAATGTTTTATCTTTTGAAACATGGACTGACTTTAGTTTTTATTCTAATTAAATCAGTTAGTAGAAGGAGGAAAAAAAATACCTGCCAAGAAATTATCTGTAAGACCAGTCAGTTCATTAAAAATAAATAAGTAAATAGATAAATAAATAAATAAAAATTACCCATTCTGTGTCTACAATATATCACAAAGGGGAGAAGTGTTTATAAAGAGGAAAAATAAGGTGATTACTTTGATTCATTATAAGCGGTACTTCAAGTCATTCTAACAAAATAAAAGCCACAAGTTTCTCATTCACCTGGTTATATTCTGAATATTTCAGTTTTATGTTTTTCGGAAATGTATGGCTTTGCTGTATAACTTTTCATTTTACCATTGCCTTGACATTGTAAAGCACTGAACTGGTAAGGGTGGAGTTTTGAAAATAGTGATCCTTACTCTGTCATAAATGTCCTTGCGATAACACCATAAGATACCACCAGTTCCTAAGAAGGAATTTTCTTCACTTCTGAACTGTGATTTATTTTTTGGTCTTGCCTCTCACCCTACCATCCCCTCAAAGTACTCAGTGTTGTTTGTGCTGCTCCCACTGCAGGCAGATAACTGTGAGCTATGTGTGGCAGGAGCACAGTGCAAGTGCAGCCTCTGTCCCTAAGACCTCTCAAACAGATAGGGAACACAAGGACAAAATTCCACCTTGCTATTACCTGTAGCAGCAGGTTTGGCTCATGTGTACCTTAATCACTATCCACTCTCTTCTGCCAGGACAAGTAGAATTTTGAAGAAGGGCTTTCAGTAGATCATAGTTTTGGTATTTCTATGTTCCTGTGCAATCTGCAGAGCACCCATATCCTGGGAATGTTGTGTAAAAAGGCTCAGTGAGATTAAGTGGTGTTCTACATAGGAAAGATATCTTAACTGAAACTATGCAAAGGCTGCAATAAAAAAGAAAGGAATAATCCAGTATCCATGTCCAAGATTGTACTTTTCTGGGTACACAGGATTTCTGCAAAAGGAAGGACTCTGTCTTTGCACTAAGGGAGGAGAAACAATGGAATTGAGTGTATAGAGTAGATTTGGAATGCCCAGTTTGTGCACTAAAAAAACCCCAACAAAATATGAATAATACCCATTGGAAAAAAACAGATATAGTATGGTAATTGGATCAAAGAATGGAGAGAAGGTCTTTCAGGTTCACTTGAAGCCTATCTCTCATAATTCTGAAATTGCCATTTTATGAGCTTGTGGGGGCCAGAGGGAAGTCGGTTCTTCCAGCTGAATTGCAGCTGCTTGTCACTGACTGGACCTCCTGATGCTCTCTGGATCCATTTGAAGGAAATATGCACTGCAGATGTGTAGTTGCTTCCCAGTGTGGTTTCCTCTTTATAACCCAAGTTTGCTCAAATTTGGATGTATTAGAGGTTTTCCAAACTGGATCCATACATGGCATATAATACTTGGCCCTGTGCATTTCTCGTGCTCTGCATGTTATCCTTCAAGCCCTAGGAGACACTCCCTGCATTGCCTTTGCTGGTGCAGGCACACTGGTGTGATTGATCTGACAGCCAGAGTGGCCTGGGGAGGCCAGACTGTTAGTTCCAGAGACCCTCAGGAATAACTGATGGCTAAGCATGTGAAGCATGTCGAGTTCAATAATCACCGGGCTGCTGCTGAGCTCTGTAAAAACACTGCCTCTTGCTGAAAGGCAGATTGCCTTTGACTGGCACAGGCTCATGGAGGGGCAGAGCCATTGCTCCCTCCAGGGACATGCGGATTTCATTTCTCTGAATGGAGCTTTCCTAATACAAAGGGATAAGGGCTGTTGAATAAAGCCACCACGGGGTTACTTGCATTCCTGCTGCAGCCCATTTTCTTAATCTGCTCCTTGCCTCCAAATGTGATAACATAGTAGCATTGCCATTTTCTGGACTGTTTTAATGAAGCCAGTGGCTGGAACAGCTAGCCACGTCTCCTTATCTGTATGGACCTTTAGTAGCAACTTTAGTAATTTGGATTTATATGAGTCTTCTGAGACATACGTTAAATATTTTCCTTTGGGATCCTTCAGAGCTGTATTATGCCTGTAAATTTTGCTAGGGACGGGGTAGAAGAGCTTGTCTTCCTGTGTGATACTCCAGTCTGCATGTTGGATATCCATATGGTGTAAATACTGTTGCTCCATTGACTTCACAATGATTTCCTACTGAGACAGCTGCATCTCCTGGCTGTGTACAGCAAAAATTAAGACTTAAATGAGAAATACATGAGGGAAATTCAGCTTCTGTTGGAAGCAATATCAGTAGGCCAGGGAAAACAACTTGCAAGTTTGGAGTATAAGGAGATATTTATCCTCCCAAACCACATATTTTTGACAGCAAAATTACTACAGTTAACAAGTTCAGTGCTTTGCTAGATCTCAGCCTCTTATTTCTGGAATCAGCTTACTGGGCTGAAAATATTCTATCAGCAAAGACCAGGGGCTGGGACTTTATTCCCCCCACTTATTTCTGGCTATGAAGCTGCCATCGATTCTCCATGCACATGCTATCCTTGTCTTGTCCTTTCTTCTTCCAGGTAGAATCTTAGGTGATCTGAGGTGGTCCAAAGTGGTTTAGCTTAGTGCTAATAATGAGACTGGTTAGGAATATGAGCTTTTCCTATGTAAGATTAGGTAATGAGTACTTCAAACTGTGCACTGTCTTTAAGTTTAGTCGTGGCAGAAGTTCATGATGCTAGTGTTTCTCTATGACACCTTTAACTATTTGGACTACTATTATCCTACAGGTCACCTTTCCATTTCTTTAGCTTGGCAGTTTGAGAATAAGTTATTTGCTCAAGTTTATAGTTCTCACAGCTGTTTTCCTCGGATTGAATCACACAATTTATGGAAAAATATCCTTTTCTTCTTAGAAGCACTCCTTGTTTTTTTCTAGTGGCCTTGCTGAGTCTTTTTGACCTTCAAAACAGAGATGTATCCCTAATATTTTTTGATTCAGTGCTCAAAACCAAAAGAAAGTCATTTTGGGTCAACCTGAAAAGAAAATTTGTTTGGTTTCTTCTCTTCCAGCTCCTGAGAATCAAAACTAAAAATCATTTCAGATTGAAGGGAATATCTTGTTGACTCTAGAAAATGTTGGATAATTTTTTTGTCACTATAGTAATGCAGAAGAAATTTGGGAGCAAGTATTGAATTGACAAGGGAAATTAATTAAAAAAGGTAAATGTATCATGCTATATTTTTCTGTTTGCCACCTTTTTCTTGTCTCTTCAATCCTGATTTTGGAACAGCTTTTGGGAAGTACAAACTTCAGGGTCAGCTCCCCTCTCTCTCTCTCTCTGATTTTAAATATAGATTTTCTATCTCTCTAGCATGCCTATTGGTGCATTTCAGACTTGCTTGCTGAAGCTGCTCCACTTTTTGTAAATAAATGAGTATTCATTTTGACAGACAGGGAAATAAATGTGAAAGCCTGGTTCTTTAGTTTGCGGGTTATGGCATTTTAGCTTGGAGGTATGAAAGTCAGTTGAAGTCCTTGCTTCAGCAGCGGTTTAACCACTTCTGCTGGCTACAGGGCTTTGGAAAGAGAGCTCACTCCTAGAAATATTGCAATGCTTGATGGTATGAATACTTTTATGGTAATAAAGGAGACTCATCAAGCTCTGATGCACACAGGGAAGAGGAGAAATAGAAAACAACTTCCTCCAGCCCTCCAGCCACAAGTGCTTTCATGAGAGGCAGTAGCAGCCTGCACTGCGTGATGCTCATGGGGTTACCATAGTGTTTTGGTGAAGTTTATAAAAAGTTATGTTGCTTTGTCCAACCAACAGTGCTTGTCTAAGCTGAGCTGAAACCACACATGGTTTCAACTGTTCCCATATTCATATTTTGGTATAAAGAGACATCAAAGCAATGTCTAGTGTTAATTCAGGGCTCTTAGATTTAACTTGATAGGATTTTTTTAGGAACTAGTGAAGGGAAGGAGAGGCTATATAAGGAAATTATCAACTTGATGATGTTGTTTTATGTATGTGAATTTAAAAACTCCAATTTCAGTCTTGTTAGTCCTCGAGACAGTCATATCTTATAAATAGAAATAATAAATGTGATCACAAAATCCTTATGAGAAGTTTGAAGATGTAACATGCTAAAAAACAAAGAAAAAACAGAAAGAAGTTCTAAGTTCATGTCAAAGGAAAAGTCTCCAAATTTTTGACAGTTTGACAGGCACTTTACATTCTGGGTGCTCCTGTAAGTGATATCCCAGACTTCCTTTTAAAGGCACACCAAGCAAATGATCAGTATGTATACCAGTGAATTTATTTCAAATAAGAAAAGGTCTTTAAAGTTGACAGATAACAAGCTCCTGAAAAAATATTTTGCAATAAATAGCTCAATGCAAAATATTTTTAGGAGAACACAAGTTCAACACCCTGAAGACTGAGAAAGGCATTATACGTCACTGAGTGGACTCAGTGATATCAGTCATATCAAATAATTAAATTATGCTATTGAAGCCTGGTCCAGAGAACACATGCTTACACATCTTTATACCTGTCATCCAAAAATGCCTCCCAACAACCCTATATTAATTAAAAAACAGATTATAACATTCCACTGTCCTTTTTCAGTGTTTTACTATTGAGGGACATCAGGACAGCTACATCTTGGCATTACTGCCCATGCTTCAGAATAAGGAAGAAACAGCAGTGGTTCCTAACAATTTAACCTGAGGAAATTTGAAATTTCATGGTCAATTTATGCCTTAGAATAGGACTAGAGACCTAGAAAGCACTACACTTACCTAACTGGACCTTGTTTTATGAAACCTTATTTTATAAATCTTCTATGTAAAATCCTACATTTCAGCTAGTCATAGAAACTACCTTAAAAGAAAATGCACAAAAATGAACATTTCTGGAAGGCTGTTGGTGGTTTGATATCTAACATGTTGGTTGTGCATTGGTTATGTGGGTTGTGCATTGGAAGTGACTCCAAAGGAAACATTTGTTCTGGGCACAAATGTAGGCATCAGTACCTCAGGTGTACTCCAGTCATGTTAATTAAGCCTATTTTATGCCAGGATGCCCACCTAAAATTTCTGCCTGATAACTGAGACATCAGTCTTAAAATTCCTTTGAACTATAAGTGTTCTATCTTCATCACTTTTGCCTTTTATTCTGTTCAGAGTACAGAAGGTTAGCAAGGCAATGGAGGGTTTGCTTTACAGAACATTGATTCTGAAAAATTCTAAAGTAGTAGAAAAACAAAAAAATTGAAGATAAAGAGAAGAAAACAGAAAGAGAAATAAATACTCAGCTGTGTAAAATGTCCTATTATGTGACTTAAGATTATTGAGAAATAATAATAATCTTGAAGCACAAAATGTACCATTTTGCTTTATTGCTGAGAAGCTGCAAATTTATCTGCTTGAGAGTTTAAAAAGTCAATTTTTTTAACGAACAAGAAACCCTGCTGGTGTTATATTCTCTCCATTGTTTCTGTACTGTTATATGCCAAGTTATTTTATTAAACTGAGAATGTAATACAACACTATTTAAAATTTTGGAATCTTATTTTATTAAAGCTAATATTCAGAGGTTATTGGGAGAATGAGAAGGCAATTGTTTCAATTACATTAAAGCAATAGTAATGTTAATTTCAACTTCTTTTTTAATTCTTGCCTTACCAGAACCCTATGCCAATCAAGAAAAACTCATTAATCCAGTTAACAAGCATAACAACAGTTTTTCTTGTGGAATCAAGTAAGCAGAACTCTGCTACACATTGCCCATTAGCCCAATATTCTCTGCATTTTCTTACAAAGAGCTTATAACTCTGCTTGGCAGAATATTTTCTTGAATTAATGTCATAATGATCTATTTCTTTCCAGTTATGCAACAGTGAAGAAAATGGCCTTTGGACTATTTCACATGGTGTCTCTGAAGTCTGTGAGCACAGACAGTATTTCTTTGGTGTGTCTTTCAAGAAAAGAAAAAAACAAGAAAACTCATCAAAGCAAAGGTGCAGAGAGCAAAGATGCAGAGAAGAGAGGAGAAGAAATTTGTCTCCCCACAAATCAGTCACCCAGCTATTCCAGGCAACAGGGTATGGCTGAGGATGGTGCATTTGTTGGAAGGGTGATATTTTTCATGCCTTACAGGTCCACAGGAGATGGGCCTCCACTACTGTATGGATAAGATTCATCAGGTTCATCATTCAGGTAAGGAATGCCACCTTAAAACCATAATTGAAAAAAAGGATATATAAAAGTAAATACTGGCTTTCAGTCAGGAATAGATTGCTTCAAATAGTAGTCACCTCTTACCATTTTTCCTATGTTCTCACTTCTGGCAAAATTTTATCCAGTTTCTCCAATTTAGGCAATAAATCTTTAGAGATGTACTATTCATCATCTGCACAATTTCTTTTATTATGACAAGAAAGGACTTCTCAGACACACAAAGTGTTCCCTAATATCCACCATGGCATGGAAAAAATTTACATTTTAGCTGAACTTCAGAAAATATGGTCCCAGAATTTGATACTACTGATTTTGTCTTTCAATAACATAACAGTTGCTTAACACTGAGTGCAAGCTGTAAGTAAATTGTTGGAAATACTGGCTTAGCATTTGATAGATTCACATATTCACATTTCCTTTAGGGGGTCTTTCCTCCAAAGAGATTTGAATAATTGAGTTCTACTGGCAGGAAAACAATACTAAAATTCACATACAGATATACTCATGCCCACAGAGCAATACTCACCAAACTGAAAAAAATAAATAAAATCACATGTTTCACCAAACCAACTATGATGTACCAATGCAGATCAGGTAGCAAGCTCACAAGCTTCGTGTTTCAAAGGCTTACAGGGAACTGTTCAAGTTCAATCCATGGAAAAAAATATTTAACAAAATTATCAGATGATTTTGATTAACAAATAAACTGGAAAGTAGATTTGCTACTGGATATTCAGCAAGCAGAAAATGAGCTTACATTCAGGAGATGAATTATTCATTGTGAATTATTTGCTCAGTTCTAATAATTATAGCAGGGAAAAATTAATTAATGTTACAGCAAATACTTTAATTTTTGTAATAAAAAGATTGATCATTGAAATGAGTCTCAAAAAGAGATTTCTAAATGAAAGAAAGTATGAGCCATGATCAAGAATAATATGAAGCTTCAACCTGAATAAAATTTACACCTGTGAATAATTTTACACAACTGTAATCCCATATGCACATAGTTCTAATAGAGAACATGGGCATTTAAATAGTTTCTTACTTTCCTTTGCATTATGAGAAATGTCTTTTTCTTAACTATGGCTTATAGATGTATTCAGAAGATGATATTCTAATTGTATTAAGTCCAGGTTTAGTTTTAATTATTTACTGATAATTTTCTTGTAATTTCTTTCTGTCTTGCAGTCACAGTTTTATTGAATGGACATATTCCCAGAAATGAAGCTAATACAAAAATTGGTGTTGAAGTCACTGAACTGACAGTATGGAGACTATCAAGAAACTGGTGACAGGAAACTTCTGTATTGGCATGAAAGGAACATTCTCATTCAATCTTAGAGGGAGATAATGGAAAACAATGACAGTGAATGTTGTTTTATCTTACCCACCCTCTTTAGTGGTAAATTTTTAAAACAAAATATAGATTGTGCTAGAGGAAGGATTTTTCATGTAGGAAGGGCTTATAATAGGATTTTACTTATTTTAATTATTATATCAACAGCTTTACAGAAGGGTTATTCAGTTATAGAGATTAATTTATCAGCAAACATCTATTTTGAGGCATTCACAATTTTCATTGAACCAAAAGCTGCTTTTCTATCAAAGTGAAAATTTTCACAGAAAAATGTGGCAATGAAATTTTTCATGTTTTCATGAAAATAAAAGTGGCTTGTTTTTCTAAAATTCGGCATCAAAAGTTGTTACTTGTTTTAGAAGAAGAACTGTAATAATATTAAATCAGTTTAGTTTGGCTTTGCTAACTTTTTATCAACTATCAAAGATTTTCCTGACTAAGTCTAATAGAATCTCCTGATAATTTCTGTAGGTTGTTTAAAACTTGAATATAAAATGCTTTCTGTTGCTGTAGGGCTGATTGAGAAGGATATGTTTAATTCCTCTGCTGTGTTGTTTAAGTAACAGAAGTTCCATGCCATTATATATTATTAAACTCATAATTTAAACCTGTGCTCCAAAAACATTTTGTGAAAACATGGGTTCCCATCAGCATCCAGCTGCTTTAGAGCTGAATATCTATTTTATGGTTATGACTCAACAGGGTGGAAGACAAGAGCAGCACCTGTCAACATGTGTATGCCGAAAGCTGTCCCAAATATACAAAAATAGAGATAACAATAGAATTAGAGATCCACTCTGTTGAGGAGCCTAGCAACACACAGCAAAGGTGTCTCTACTCCAAAGATTTTTCCACTATGATATAATCCAAAACCACAGCATCATCATGAAATGAAGAGGCTCTGCAATGGAAGGCAGAGATAATAAGACCTTACAGGTCTTATTACACAAAATACTTACACGCCTGGTTTCACAGGCTTATGTTTAAAAAGCGAAAAATACATAAAGAACAAGGGACATTAAATATGTCAGGATCCCTACTGGCTACCTGCCTAAATGTTAGTCAGAGTGCTTGTTAATGCAGTCTAAATTCAAAGAGATGCAAAAAACTGCTTGAAATCAGAGTTCAAACAAATACAAGGCAAACGGATTTTCTACAGACTCTCTTTCCTTTTTCTCAGGGAAACTCTGGTCCTTGGAGCTGTCCAAATTTAGAATATGAAAAAGTAATAATTTTTTTCTTTTTTCTTTTTTTTTTTTTTTTTTTTAATGTGTAATGTGTGTGTATTTCCTGGCTTCTGTCCCTCATGGAGCAATTAGCCTCATCTGTGTGCCCTGATTCAGTTTCCCATGGCAGATCTCCACAGCAATCTCTGCAGTAGGTCAGACATCTGCTGAAGTCACTTGCTTCTATGATTTCATTTAACTATTTACTTTGCTACATGAGGAGGACATACAGCTGAGCACCAAGAGGATTCAGAAACACTGGCGTTAGAACAATTCTTTGTAGAGCCTCAGATGTGATGTTTTAATCCTCTGAGCCTCATTTACTAGATATGCCACATGGCATTTCCTGTTTTCAGTTTGAAGGTAGCATTTGGGATCAGCAGCTCTTTTAGCCCTCTGCCTTCCCCCTCTCTGTTGGCCTCCTCTGTCAGCAGAATGTGCCCTGCTGGATCCCCTCAATGCTCCTCTGAAGCATGTTGAAAGTGTCTCTGCCTGTATGCTACATTTCTCCTTTTCACATCTTTTCTCTCTTTTCTTTTCTTTTTTAAATGAAATTTTGCCTAGCCAGTGGCAGCTGTTGGATCTTTAATTGGTAGTGGAATACCTCTCAAATTACAAGACTGTGTCACATAGAAAATATCAATGTTTCCATAATATTGTGACTTGGCAACCAGTATATTAGCTTGGGAGGCTTTGTGACATCAGGTGCTACAAATCATCCCTTTAATTTTCCTTAAAAAATACAACTCAAGAAAGGAGATTTTTCAATCACAAAGGTACACATTTCATTAGTATTCTCATTACAGTTCATGCTACTTATTTATGGAGTGCTCACAAGTGTGATAAATGCTATATGGCTCTGCAGACCTTAGGAGCAAGCTTTACATATGGTAAGGCAAGCAAGACCTGAACAATAGGTGAACCAGTCAATTTCCTTTTGTATTAATTGGATCTGCAAAGAAAACTGAAGAAGGGGGAAAAATCCCTCTGCTATTCAAGTATCTCTAAAACTTCCACTGACTTCAATGGCTGTAGAATCAAGGCTTTAAAGACAGCCTCGTTCTCTTTGAGCAGCAATGACAATAATTTCTCACTAAGACTCTGTAAAACCTCCTGCTTATTTTTCCTTTCTGTATCTTTTCTGGTAAGATTTCTGTGTCAGCTTCCCAAGTGTGCCTAGTGGGGAAAGTCTGATTTTCACTTTCAGTGGATTGCTGATGCCTAACTAACAATAATAAAAGCAGTTTGTGTCCCTGAACCCTCTCAGAAGCATTGCAGCCTGAATTGGGTGTTATGCATTGCAGTTCGGCCTTTTGAAAGTGTCCACGGAAACAGAGCACAGAGCCTTGTCAGCTGCTGTTCAATTCTTCAATTAAAATGTGAGCTGTCTCTTTTATAGTTCTGTGTTTTGTCTCCATTCCTTATTGCAGCACTTCTACCTGATGCAAGATATTTTAACACTTGCTTTCTGGCAGTCATTTATATATTGAAGATTTTTTGTCCTCTAGGAATGAGCTCTGTTGTTTTGATTGATTTTTCACTCTTTTTATTACCTGCAAAATACTAGATTCTGAAAGTAATAGCAATCATCGTTAAATAGTATAGGAAATAAAAGATACTTCAGTTGTCTTAAGGCTGTTTCAATCTCCTTTTCCCTTTCTACAGAGTTTGTCTATGGCTTAGCAAAAAAAAAAGAAAAAAACGAGCCTCTTTCAATGTAGAGTTTTTTTTTTTTTCTTTTAAAGGCAAGCTTGAAAGGCTATATATTATCTGAAGAGAATAAGAAAAAAAAAGTTAGGCTCCTAGAGTCTACTTTATTCTGCCTACTACATTTATTCCTGCTGTTAGCAGGATTAAAATTTACTACTAGAGAGAGGCATAAATAAAGACATGTTCTTGGAAAATATATGCAAATGTGAGCACACCTTTCAAAACCTCATTTGGCAGTTCAAATGCCTAAGTGCCTGAGCTAGAAGCTACTGTAAAATTGATTGCAAGGTGGAGAAAATGTATACAAAGTAAGCCAGAGGCAGAACAAGGCTGCAATCCACAGAATACCCGTCCAGGATAGCATTCTCTAGGGTACATTGCCATATATTTGCCTTGGTTATGTTTGTGAGAGGGCATTTGTCTTTTCAGGATGGCTAGAATTTGCTAGATGGGGTGCTGAATCTGGATTTTAGGACATAGTCCCCCTCTTAGGAATTTTTCCCAGCTGTCCTTCCAACAGTGGTAAATACCCTTGCAGGATGAGCTATGGAAAAGTCAGATTGCTGCTGGGAGAGGAGAGAGACAAAGGCCTAAAGCTGCTTCTGGAAAGGGTGGGCAGCGGGTTGACAGCATGATTTTCCATGTCTGGTCTCAGGGGAGGAGGCTAACTGAATCTGGGCTGTAGAATTTGTGTTAGGTGTCCTCCAAAATCAATAACCCAAGTCTGTATTCAGCACCAGGATTTCCAAGGCAGATAATTTAATATGGCTCTGAAATCCTCCTGTATAAGTACCCTAGCTATGGATGTTTGAAAATTGCTTGAACTATCAGTCCTTGACACACAGCCTTGTTGGGAGCAGATTCTCTGGTGATCACTTTAAATTGTACCCAGATAATTAGCCCCCAGAGGGCCAGGCACACCTTTATCACACAGAGTTGGTCCTGGCATTCCACACCACTCCTGGGTCCTGCTGCTGACCACTGGTCAGAACAGATATGAGAGAGGAAATGGTGTGGTGGCTGATATGCCCTGATAAGCAGGTGCTTGATCTCTTTTCTGGGCACCTTGTGATGTAAAAGGCCAGGGTAATTTAGAATAGCCTGTGGAGTGCTCAGACACCGGCCAAGGGAATACCTTTCACAGAGCAACAGACCTTTCTGCACAACAGCCTCAACCTGTGCAATTTGATTGCACCTTAGGAACAAATCCTCTGAATGACATGGGCAATGACCTGAACCTGCATTAAAATAAAAGCTGGTTTTAATCCTCCCATTATTTCCTCTCTGAATGATTTCTACAGAGGGGCCAACCTGTGAAAAGTGTAGCTAGTTAGCATATATTTCATTCTTCCTTATGTGTTTATTTGCATTATTTTCCAGGCATGTGAATGAAAGATATGAATAATGTGGTTTGAATGCTTCAGTGACTGGGTCTTTTAAATAAAACCAAGAGGGGATTGATCAGTGCCACAGAAGAGCCAAAGAATCCCTTAAACAGCAGTTCACATAACTGTGGATTGCATAATTCAAAGCTATCCTGGGCCATCTTTAAATGATGCATAGATTTTGTTTTCTTACTTTACATTTTTGAGAGGAGAAAGTTAGATGGAAGTTTGTCATTGGTCACGGTGGCACTGAGAGATGCAAAGTGTCTCCTTGAAAGATAAGATGTCACCCGTCTGCCTGCTGTCTAAAGCAGGGAGGGTGGGGGAATCAGCTCAGCTCCGTTCAGTAGGAGACGCTGCCTGAGCGTCACTTTCTCCCTGGTCAATTAAGATACGGGCTTCAAAGGTAATAGAGGGAGACAAGCTGGCTTTTAAAGCCACTATCAGATATTGTTAGCAAGGATGGTGTGAGCATCCCTGTTTTGCAAACCCAGTTGCTGTCTGGTGCCGGAGGGCTGCTAGAGCCTCCCAGAACCCTTCAAATACTGCTTCGTGCAGCCAAACCCAGAGTGCCAGGCATCAGATGGCACGAGGCAGAAGGTGAAGAAATCCGAGATAATAATTTTATTTGTTCAGGACATTTAAGTTTTTTAAATTGGCAAATTAAGACAACATAATTAGTTAACAACATTTGCTCAGCCCGTGTGTCTGAAGAGCTGGCATCATTAAAATAACACCTGTGGATTATGTCTAATTACCAAAATTTTTGAGAAAGAGGTATGCATTTTAATTTTCTGCATTTTAAAACTGAAGTCAGAGTTTAACAAGTTGATATTTATGAGAGAAGAGATTTTAATTTGTAACGCGAGCAGCGGGTTGTTTTGCTGGTTTGTTTTTTTTTTTTTTTTTTCCTTAATAGCCACAAGGTGGCACAGCCCGCCCGCAGTTCGCCCGGAGCCGCGCCGGGGCCGGGAATGGGGACGGGGATGGGGAGTGGGATTGAGATGGGCATGGGCATGAGCCGAGACCAGGGCTTAGCTCGGCTCGGGGCCGCTGCAGCCAGGGCGGAGAGCCGTGTAAAAACAAGCAGGAGAAATGGCCAGCGTGCAAAAGGGTGATAGAAGCAAGAAGACCCCTTCAGGTACAGAGCTGGGCTACGTTCATGACTCCCACTCGCAAACCTAGGTGGAAATCGCTCGATGTAGAGAAATAGAAGCTTCCTGTAAGTGGCGGTGTTAGGAGAAGGGATGAAGGGAGAAGGTGTCTTTGTCATCTCTCACCACTGTCCCAGTGTGTTACATCTGGTGTTTGTGTGTGTGTGTGACTGGGGATGCAGTGTTTAGTCACTGCCTGGCTTTCTGCCTGCAGCTCCCTGTGCATCTTCGTTAGAGATATTGTAAGGTTTGATAAGTTTCTGGGTGAGAAAAGTGGGGCACCCCCCTCGGCCCCAGTTTGTCGTCCACACACCTTCTTTGGCATACTGCAGATTGCTGCAAAGTAGCACCAGTCGTACAGGGACTGATTCTGGAATGCCCTTTCTGTAACCACACCGGGGCAGAGTCTTGCTTTGTGTATGTTAAAGGCAGTAGCAAGTGTGCTGGCAGTGCTTAAACAACATATGGCTTTTCATAGTGGAACCTAATTTTAAGTACACTTCAGTGATACACTGCCAATAGGTTAGCATGGGGGATCCCACCAAATTATACCCTGTAGCTTGTGATAAAATACATTTTCCAAAGCAACAAGCATTTGAAGAGAGGAAGGAATGGCAAATACACTTGCTTCATTACTCATTTAAGCAAAAAATATCCTTTCAAAGCATAGAAAGGAACTTGGCAGGTGAACTGGTGGGAGAGACCAGATTCCCTGATGTTTTAGTGGACTGCTGCCTGAGAGTGCGATCATAGGGCCCTGTGAAGCATGTCTTGCAGGAGATGCAAGGAATCACCTTTCTCTTCAACTACAGGGATTTTGGATGGAAGAAATCTCCTTTCTCCTCAAATACGGGGATTTTCTAGACACCACTGCATCTCTGTGCTGCCTTATCACAATACAGTGGGTAGTCTGGAAGAAAGGAAGGATCAAGGCAAAGCTCTGGTCTCCTATAGCAGTTAGGTGCCCCTGGCTGGATCTTGCACACAACCACCATGAAGGAACAATCAGGCAGCAGCTCTGAGAGGGTTTCTGCATGGCAAATTGGAGTGGTGATTGAGGCACTGATAAACTGGTTGTCTTCCCTGAGGGCCTGGGGCTTACTGCCAGATTGAACAGCCAGTGTGTGTATAGCTGTCTTTCCCAAAAGAAGAAATAGGGTATAACATTCCCACTGCTTCTTAGTTCCATCAGTACAGCGTTTCATCCTGTATTTTCTGAGCCTGAAAGCTGTATGGTGGGTGGGTTAGGTCTTTCAGGTACAGGTAGCACAACAGGAACCTGAAATCAACCTTTTTCTCCTTCTTCCTCAGAGACATGGGGGAAAGGATGAGCTCAGATCTTGTGTGCATCTGCAGTGCAGCTGCTGACACAATTCCAACATCCCTGCAGGTATCAAGTATGTGGATGATTGGAGGCCAAGGACTATGCCTGGCACATGTGCACATACACCCTACACAAACCTCCCATTTCCAGGGTATGAGGTACCCTGAAGTGAGTTCAGTCCACTGCTGATGCTGTGTTACTGGGCTGCTAAAGGTGACAAGATCCCACGGAGCAGCAAACAGAATTCATTTAGCATGGCTCAAGGTTTAATATACATACTTCAGGGATTTTTTTTTTTTTAAATGCAGTGACTGTTTCACATAGACTATGTATTAAATTTTTCATACTCTGTCATGGACACTTATGATAACACAGCAGGTGTTCAACAGGCATTCCCTGGCAGGAATAGCACAGATATGTTCAGATGGAGAATGAGTGACATCAGAAGCTGAAAAACACACCAAAATTTCCATCACTGTGGGAGCAAGAATATAGGCCAGAGCTACTGGCAGAGAAAAGACCCCCTTCAGAAAATACCATTTGTAACCTATTGTAGATGGTTTGCACTCCCTCCCAAATATGAAATTGTAATCAATAAGACCTACTTAATCAAAATGTATGAAGTCATAACCTGAATTTTAAACAGGTTTTGGAATTTGCACAGGAAAATCAATCACATAAAGGTTTTTTAACAGGAAGATTGGGGTTAAAAAATGACTGAGGCTAAGCAGAAATAAAACCAAATGTCAAACTATATGCCAATCAATCATTTCAATGTATTGAACTCAGAAAATATACATTTCATGCTCTCACCTAAACATTGAAATTTTATGTGTAAGGATACCACTAAAAAGTAGGTGCATTTTACTGTGTCTAGCTCCATGGTTTCACAGCACAATTTACAACTTTGCAATTAAGGCACCCTTTATTTTTCATTTTGTTTAGCAGCCACACTAGTATTTTGTTCCAATGACTATATGATTTCAGCCTGTATTTCTTGATCCTGAAGATAAGCCATCCTGGGCATTGGAAAGGGGTTAGACAGATCAGTCAGGAATTAATATGCTAGTTAGTTTCAAGTGATTGAGCTTTAAGCAGCATTTGGATTATCCCATGCTAAAGAATCTCAAGTTGTAAATCGCAGTGGTAAAAGATAGTGAATCTTGAGGGTATATAATTTGCAAACCTCCCCTAATTATTTTAAAAACTCCCAAATGAATTGGTATATTGACACAACTCTGTCTACAGTGGGGAATATTTGTAGTTCAACAGCTATAAATCCTAGAATAGTTGAGTAATCTTACACTAAAACCAACTCTGTAAATGTTATACATACCACCGTGCATTTTCCTGCTGTATTAGCCTATTTAATAGCTCTGACAGAGAGTTGCCATCTATTACTTTCTCCACTGGCAGGTTCACAGCAAGGGAAGCTGCAACTGTCCCACTCTGTTCATGGATCAGGTACCAAATTTTTGTATAGGGACCCAGCTGCACACAGTGGATGAAGAAACTAGGAGGTTTCTACTCCAGTTCTGCTGGGGAGTATAGGCATAAGTTTTATATAAAACTTATTGTTGATCCTCTGCCTCCTGAGAATTCACCTTTTCTGATTTATTGGGATCTTGACTTTTTAACACCAAGTCCTTGCTCTGAGCATAATCTTGGAGGAAAATAAAAGAATTCCACCATATATTGACAGCCAGTAATTTATGCTATCTTCACTTGAGTACAGACGGATGCATCAGGAATATTTTCAGTATGAAAGAGACCAGGCTTTGATGGAAAAAGTGCAGGTTTGTGCTGGAGTTTAAGGTTCTTACAGTGCAGTATTCAGTTATGGTAGTGATATATGTTGATAGATTTAAAAGTGGCATCTCTTGTAGTGTGAATAAATGTTGCATACTTCATGTAGCTTCAAAAGAACATTTCTTCTAATGAAATTACATACATAATTAATCCTATGGACCTCATTATATATGAAACAGTGGAATAGTTCTGAACTCCTCAAGCCATCTGTTTAAACAAATCAATGAGAAATCTTGGTGATCTGTACTAAAAAGCTTCTTGTGATCCAAATGTAAGTCTTTCCTATTAAAAATTGTGGTCTTGTTGATCCTTCTAACAGTAACATTTATAGAGATTGAATTAATAGAGTAATGGCCTCATCAAACTTCCCTGTATTGTAATTGCAAAGATCTGGTAGGGGGTATATCCTTTTTCTAAACATTATCACATCATTTTATGCTGATCCCTGATCCCATTTTCAATATATCTAGGATTACCGTACTGAACAGTACATAAAGCAAACATTACCTGCAATCAATACTATAAAGGCCTGTCTGAGTCAGCTGCAAGTGCACTTTAGAAACTGCCTCTTCTTAAATCATGACATGGCATTGGAGATCAAACAAAGCGCTGAAGATGTTAGTCCCTGAATTTACATCTCAGGGTTTCACAAAAGGGCATTTACAGTGGAAGACCCTGCAAAAAACTCACATACCCTGCACTTAAGGAGAAATGTCAAAGTCTGTTTATTCATCCTTTTGCTCAAATGGCCTGATCCTCAAATCTCACTGAAGTTAATTAAGTGACTCAGGTTATAATGGGGTTTGGATTAGAAATTTATTAAAATAAGTGTAAAGATTTCTATTTAACTAACTTAAAACTTTTCCCTAAGCAATTACACCTTTCAAGTCCTCAAGATGTTGCTATTTAAGGGTACAATTGAAGTTTATGAATTGGTTTACGTTCTGAGAATGTAGTGTCATTTCTGTTTTGGCAATTTGTGTAAAACAAAGCCATATATAAAGACACTTACATATTCTCTACTATTTGCACATTACTGTTAAAAAATACAGAAAGTATTGCTCTTTCCTTTTCTTCTCCAGAACTATTCTTTAGCATTTTTCTTTACTACACAGGTAGTAACAAGAAATAAAATAAAATCTGATTGTAGTATTTTTGAATTAAAAGATACAAATATCAAAAAATTGCTAAACAAAAAGGAAAAAACTGGGTAAACTTCTATTAAAAACTATGTGTAAAATCTCAAATGAATTGTGTATATGTTCACTGAGGACATATATCCTAATTCAGGAGAAGGTTGCTTACACTAACACACTGAGGTCTATATAAAGTTTTCATGTTATTTAGCCCTGGTCAAAACATGAAAACCTTTTCATTTCAAACTGTGCATTGCAAAGTTGAAAGGGCAACATTATTTTCAGTGATGGAACTACCAGAAAACATTTGTTTGAGTGCTGTAAGCTAGTCTACCTAGAGTTCCCCCTGAGAAGGGCTAATCTGCATGACTAATATTCAGAGTGTAATTCCCTCCCCTGGGCAAGACTTCCCATTGCACTAACAGTCCTTTCTCTGGCTGTTGCTTTGAGTAGTGTCTTCTCCATTCCCTCTGCTCCTAAGGGAATAAAGCTTAGTGGAGGACAATGAAAGAAATAGGACGTCAGCAGTCAGCACACTAAAGCTCTCATCAGGGATAGCAGGAGCCCCGACATATGCAGGTTTGTCTGCACCACTCAGAGAGAAATAACTCATTTAGGGTTGTTAAGGTGGAGTATTTTAGACTTCATTCTCAAGAAAACATATATTTTGTTACTGTGATCATTTTATCTGTCTACCTATCCTTTTTTTTTTTTTTTTTTTTTAATTTTTGGCAATGTTGACCCTAGCATAGCAAAAAAAAAAAAGAAAAAAAAAGTGTAAAAATTAAATCCTTTTGTATTTCATGAACATAGATAGCTATGTAGAGAAAAGGGGCCCAAATAAAAGAGAGAGAATATGGATGAAAGTCAGTTATCTCCTCTATTTTAACAAGGGGATTCCCATCACCAAACCCATCAGTCAAAAACATACCATAAATAGGGGCAAAACTCTGCAGACAGTTAAAGGTACTGTAAGGAGAAAATGTTCTGAGTGATACCCTTTAAAGCTCAGAGGAGAAAGATCTCCTTTCTGCATAGCAAAGGACTAGTCCCAATCGATTGCTGTCAGCAGAAAAAGGTAGGCAGACAGCACAAATGTGGAAAACAGCTGAATAATGGGAACAACACTCAGAAATCCAGGAGACAAAATATCTCATAGAAGTTAATGTAAGATATATGAGGAGATGCACCCACCAAGCTCAGACATGAATCTGCACAGACACTGTTTCTGCGTACCTCTTTTAGAAGAGCTGCAGCACATAATCAGTTTTGACCGATACCTGAAGAAGATGCACGTCCCAAAAATGATAGTTCTACATGAGAAAAATGTAAGTTATCTTGGCATTATTTCTACATTTTTTGAGTTAGACCAGCTCAATTTGTTAACAGTTATAGATCCAAACAGTCTGGATTTTAGTATCAGTCCAGGCACTGCAAAAACACCGGTCCCTCCCTGACGTAGCCTTGCAGAAATCCTCTTTAAAGAACAAATGTGCTCATATAAGCCAGTACTAAAGTAAAATGGAAGAAGAGCATTATACTAAACTGCAACTTTCTTATGAATTCTCTTCTTATGAGTTTTATTTAAAAGAGAGCATAGATAGCAAAAGAGCTGTTTGCTTATAATGTAATACATACTAATACCTACATTTTCATTAATAGCAAGACAATCGCCAATTACATACTTGTTTTTCTCTACATTTTTTTAGCTGAAAATAATGGAACATTAAGAAAAGTGGGAAATGCAGTAACTGCTGCAACAGTGAAGGTTTCCTTTTTCTTTAAAAGAGAAATTATTTTTGACAGATTTCAAATATTATCGTATTAGGAAAAAAGAAGAAAATGTCCTTTGGACTCCTTGTATTCCTGAAGCAATTACAGTAATTCTTTTAATGTGTTGTGAGCTGCTTTTCTGATTTGATCCAACGTAATTGCACCAGTTTGCTAGTATTTTCAGATTTCAGTCTCTAGTTTCCACTTAAATGGCTAAGATTTCAGTGTCTAGGCTTTCATTGTCTTTGGTTTTCTTTTGTGGGAGTCACATCTTGGCTATCTGCAGAGAAATATTCCCACGGTCTGTGAGATAGTGTTGCTAGCACATGCTTTTGTGTGTCAGATAAAACAAATGTCCTCATGAGGCTAACTGAAGATACCAGCCACATTTTCATTACCTATCATAATTGATACCATCACCAAAGCCTTTTCTTGTCACCAGTAAATAGTGGACTCTCAATTACTTGCTCTGAATTTATCACTGTGCACAGTTTTCATTCCTGCTTGGAGGGTTTAATGCAGATATAAGCTGCACTCGGTCCAAGATACCTGCAATTGTCAGAGGACATGGAGAAACACAGTTCCCATATACCCTTAAGCAGTATTTCCTGAGACCTTATGCCTGGTTAACCTTCCTGCTGCTCACTGCTATCTCACCTCAGAGAGTAAGTAGCACTCCTCACAGTCTTTCCAGTCTTTCTTATGTAGGACTTCAGCTTTATACAGATGTTCCATCTACCCTGCCCTCTGACTTTAATCTGCCAGCCAACCTAGGCAGGTTAAGGCTGCAGAACCAGAAACATTCTGAAGGTTTACAGTTTTGTGTGGATTTAGAAATGATGACAGCAAAAGGTATGGAGACTTCCCCATGTCTCTCATTCAGAACATATCAACAATTTCCAGAATTACTATTATCTCACTGGTAGTATAGAGCTGGAAGACCAGAGTCCAGATCTCATATCAATCAAATGTCACTTCTGTTGATGATACACCCCCCGTACACAAATATCTTGAGTCAAAATATGTGCTGTTCAAGGTGATGCAATTTGGATGATTCACCATCCCTGGAGGGTGATGTGATGTGTGGATGTGTCACTTAGAAGACATGGTTTAATGCTGGACTTGACAGTGTCAGATTAAAGGTTGGATGCGATGATCTTGGAGGTTTCTTCCAACTTGAATGATTCTCTGATGCTCTGTGAGGTAGCTACCTGCTCTAAATATATATCAATATTGTAACATCCGTGATACCACATTTATTTCCTGTTTTGCTCTATTCTGTGGTTATTAGACCAGCTTTCCTGTATGTCACCTCACCATGTGTTTATCCCCTCATCCCAACACCTCTCATAATCACTCTGAAGAGAAAGATAAATTACTGTTGGATACAGCTCTTCGCCCCTTCCTGATTCACAAAATTTATGCCTTGCCAGTGAAATGCTGGAGCAGACCCATTGTGTATTTTAGGTCAGTTGGTCCCTAGAGGAGAACATATGGAGAAGGGAAGATTCTGGGCAAAAGCAGCATCAAAACATGGACTGGGAAGTAGTCCTTGTGCTGTAACTTCCACTTGGCATACATTTCCCTCAGAACTGGTCTTGGCAGCCTGATAATACAGAGTTACTGTGATGTAGTAGAGCCTCCTCCCATTGAAAGTCTTATCCGACAGACCCCTTTGCCTAAAATTTACTTTTATTCCTGATATTGTGAAGAGGTTTTTTTTGTTTGTTTTGTTTTGCTTTGTTGTTGTTTTTGTTTTTTTGTTTTTTTTTTCAGTATTGTTATCTGGAAAGACTTTAGTAATTAACTAATTCTTTCATAATTTTTAGATTGCACATTTGGTATTTCCTTGGCTCCCTGACTACTAATGCTTACCATGCCAAATAGCTCCTTTTTTGAAATGTTCTCTGTGGCATTCAGCTGTATTCTCTATTGTGGTCTGAAAGAATCTGGACCATGTTACTTGTCATTAGAAATGCATCCAGGATTTTCTAGGATTTGGGGGAGTTCAAATTTGAGACTCAGGTTTTGCCTGTTAGACTGATCCCTAGGTGCCAAAGGGAAAGTCTGAGTTTAGAGCTACTGCTGTTCAAAGTTTGACAGTATTTAAAGTGGATGTTTCAGGCCTAACTCTGCTTGTTATATTTCCCAAAGCTTTCCAGCTATTGTGCATTCTGTGCTATAATAACCAATGCTCTAGCACTCGACTGCACTACTTATAATGCTCCCAGTGCTACTTGACTCTGCTACTAAAAATGCACCTGATGATAATGCCACTTGCCCACTACTTCCTAATGCACCACTGGTTGGCTCATTACTGGATGCCTGGAGGCAAAGTGAACTGTTCCAGTCTTTCTCTCCACCTTGGCAAAGATAAGGGTAGCATAATAAATACTATTCAGCCATTTGATTTCTCAGTTCCACTGAGTTCACGCATTTGGAATAGGTTGTAAATTCTCTTGAACACAATCACCCCTAGATTATCACTGATGCACATACCCTGAACTCTGTGCTCTTTATTTCAAAACAAGGGCTGTCTTCAGCTCAGCAGCTCAGCTCAGCTGCTTTCCCATCTTCATGTGCAATAGATTGTATCTTTAACAAATTATTAATGTTCCTATTACAAACTGGTAGGAATGGTCTAATTATTTTTGTATTACTGTGTGGTCATAATGATAATTGTCCTCAATTTACACACTGACTAAGCATTTACTTTCACAGATTTGGCGATTGTGAGATTTCTGATGAGAAAAAGCAGAGAATGTAGAAGTTTAATATAATTAGTTGTAAGGGAAGTCTCTAATAAAGAACCATAAAAACTCAATTTTTATTGAAAGGATCATTTTACACTGTATGGTTTCTGTGTAGGTTTGAGGGGTTTTTGTTTCTTTTTTTTTTTTCCTAGAAGCAGAACAAGCTGATCTTGCTGTCACAGTTATTTTATTTGATCAGTCTATTTATATGTTCTTTGTAGGTTTTTGGTTTGAGTAATAATATGTAGAGGCTAGTGAACCATTTTAAGAACTGAGACCTAACTGCTCTGTACATCTTATGATTTTTGAGGGAGAATAAGAGATCCTGGCCCTGCCATTTTCCACAGAGCCAGGATTTGCTTTTGGATTGGCAAGATACACATAGATGTGTAAAACATCCACCAGGAAGAAAAGAGTGGATAAGATAACCACAAAATAAACAAATTATTGCAGAAGAAGTCTGAGCTTGCTAACAGCTTGTCCATTGTCTGTAAGCCCTGTAGGGCCCAGGGAGTCATGTTGTAAATAGTGATTTGACAGTAATTATGTGGATTTGTGAAGGAATGTTTGCCATGCATATTGAAGGTGGAAAGTTAAAACCTGAGCTCATCACCTGAAGGTCTTTTTGTAGTTAATAGAAAGAAACAAACATCTGTAAAGAGGAATTCATCTGGTCTTTGCTAGATTTCTGTCTGAGGCTGACTACTTCCTGGGAGGTGTTTACTGCATGCCATTAACTCCAAGGAAAGCAAGAATTAAACTGTACTTAGACAATAGGAGTTCAGGTGCCTAATTTACAAGGGATAAATCCCACCCATAGGGGGTTTAAATTACCCACTTTCACTATAAAATAGGGTAAAAAACAATGAAAGGGAGTGGGTTTTTTAATAGCTTCCAAGAAAAACACAACTGTACTACTGGAGCACAGAAAAATTCAGCTCCCTGTTCTGTCTTCATTAGAATATTTTTCTTCTCCATAAAAATAACAATTTTTTTTTAACAAATGCTTTTAGCTTATTAATTCCATATAAGAAGAGCATTATTTCTGCTAAATTATACCAGTTAAATAATCTGAAATCATTCATGGCTATAAACATTCTGCAGAAAAATATTCAAAATTTTTGTGCAATAAACCCTATTTTAGCAGATTTTATATATATTTAGGATATTTGCTTATGTTCACCTATACATTCATAATGGTAGATTTCCAAAACTTCAGATTTTCATCATGTGACATCAGAACAACAGTATTTAGGAAAACAGTGCAATCTGTGAAGGAGCAAGTATTTGTTACACAACTCCATTAATTAGAAACATAGTTTGACAAGTTATAAACCTTCTTCCTAATTTTAATTCTACCTGGTAGATCTGTAGGAATGAGTTATTAATGCTGATATTCTGAAATGCCACTTAGGTCTTGTGTAATCAAAGAACTGTATTCTCTCAGAACACAAAGGAACCCCTAGTGTGAATCTGTAATTAACGTGCTGAAGGGAATGTTTCCATCCATGTACTGAACACAGTTGTTGGGCTAATAAACAAGCACAATGGATTCATCCTTTCAACATGATCAAAGAATACATAACGATACAGGCACATGTCATTTTGGGAAGTGTGGAGACATTGCTTAGCATAAGCTTGTATCACAAGAAGGATGTTAGAACTATGTTTTTGGATATGAGCAATTTCCAGAAGAGATACAAAAACATCTTGCCTAGGCTGCCAGAAAGATGCGGTGTGTATTAGACAAAAGATGGGGTAGAACATTTGGTAGAAATGAAACCTGGTACCACTTTCTAGCTATTGAAAAGGTTGGGAAGACTCCTGAACTAAAAGGACTCTTTCTAGGTAATGCAAAGATATGAGGAAGAGAAAATATCTTTGTGAATATTCTCAGTTCAGTGAGAGAGAAAAAGATAGGGTTTTTCTAACCAGGCGAGAGCCTGGGAAACAGTTGGGAAAGAATGTAAATAATTCTCTAATCTATCTTGTTGTTCACATTGTTTATAGATATGTTCTGCCTCTGTGCGTCATTCACTGCATACCAATGGTGTGAGATGTTTTTACTCTAAGACCAATGAAATTAGTCTGCATGATGTTCTCTATATATAGAGTGGTGCATTTGAAATAAATCAGTTCATTCTCTTTGCCTTCTAACTTGGAGTCATTTCATTCCCATCCTGCTCAACAGAGACATATCTTTTATCAGATGAACAAAACAGGCAGCTTTCCAGGCACAATAGTCTTTCTTTAGATCATTTCAGGCTCATGAGTCTATGTCTTGCTTGGGGGTATAGATTTTTTTTCAAAGTGTGTTAGTTAGTAATAAAATATATCAGTCCATATAAAAATTGCTTTGTTTATGTCCTTAGATCACAGTGGTTACTATGTATGCCACCCCAATGGCTGCCTTAAGCAGACTGACCAAAGGCATAGATTGTCCTTAATTTTGTCTCAGTAAAATATAAGTTGAGCACAAAAATCACTGACGATTTTTATCAAAAGGTGAACCATGGCCAGGGGGTGGCCTCATTTAGCTATCTCACACTAAGAATAGTATAAAAATTCGAGAGGCTCACCTGTTAGATTTGAGAGTAGGGTGGCTACTCTTGTTAACAGATATCCTGCTGACAGAAATAGCCATCATTTTTGAACAAAAATACAGTCCAAAATTGTGGATGTGCAGCAGCACCTATTCATAACAGGCTGTTGCATTTTTGTAATTGCAACAAGAGGAAGGGGTCTTGTTTTTATAGGATAATTGCTATAGGTTAGTTATTACTGCTTAGTAACCAGTGTTTAAGATTTAGTCTAGAAACAAAATAAAATTTAGGTATATTTAGAGATGTATAAGAAACCATACCATTGAGGTCTCTGGTTATTTTTAATATTTTTTTCCCATGGATACTTGGTTATTGCTAATATTTGCAGAAAAAAAGAATTTCCAGACTTAAAAAAAATCTACCTTCTCCCCTTGAATAATTTCAAGCCAAAATTATTCTAGAAGTCATGTTTAGTTCTCTTAACTCTTGACCGTTGTGCCAGGGCCTAGGGATATGATCTGTCTTTGAAATATCTACAAGTTATCAAATTAAGAAATCTATATCATAACACATACTTGAAATAGGGAAAGCTGATAAGTTCTACTTGTAGCTGAATGGTCAGCAAAGGCCTCAAAAGTAAAAAAGTATTTAAAAACCTCAATAAACCCATATCTATCTATCTATCTATCTATCTATCTATCTATCTATCTATCTACCACAAAGTTAGCTAGATAGTTTCTTAGTGTTTTTTTTTTTTTTCCCAATGTAGAACCTATTATCACAGAACCTAAATAACAAAATTATCACAGAACCTAAATAACCTAACACTCTAAACAACATGCAAACTGAAGAAACTGACAAAATACTTGCCTGGAACATTGCAAATCTTCCTATTTCGTGCTGTGTTTGCAAGCTCATGCATGAATGCTTTCCCCATATTACTGGGCTTTTGTTTGTTAAGATAGCAAGGATAAATGAGGAAATATATATTTTGTGACTTGAACTGAAAGTGCAGAAATATTTCCAGTGTTGCAAATTGCAATTTATTTTTTATTTTTTTAACATAAAGTTTTATGGTAATGAGGGGAGTTCATGGACATTGCTTTCTCTGATTTCCAAACCTGATTTTATTTGTTAATAATTTTCAAATGTAATGAAGCCTCAATTTGCTATATATGACATTGCTTCTTCTGAAAAGGTAATCATGTGGATTGTTAAATTATCAATGCAATTGGTTTATTGTTGAAAGTAAAGAGACCTGAAAGCAGAGAGAAGCCTTGGGGAATTCATAGTAAATCTAATCAGGTAAAAAATCATTTGTAAATCTCAGTGCATCTTCATGTTATTTTTCTTTGTGGTAACCATATTTTCAGGAAAATTTTTGTGGTACTGTGTTGTAAAACTAAGAACAGTCATTCCTTATTCTCTAGCAGGGTATACTACGTAGGCGTATGTACTCCTTCTCTGTCTCTCCCTCCTTCCTGTTCTCCCTTTTTGAACAATATTGATTTTTTTGCTTATTTTGTGGGATCCCATAAGGCCTTTCTTCAGTGGAACTCACTCTGAAAGTCACGTTCAACTCCTGAAACTAAATGCAGAATATGGACCACCTTGCTGTAAAAACCACTATTCCAACTTTAAGCTCCTCCAAATTCTGTATATTTATGGTTTGGGAGCCTACACCTACTGCATAAACTCTGGCTGGATGGTGTGCTGTATGCTACCAGCAGGGCCCAAGGCTTTTTTGCAAGGCAAAAATGCCCACCACCTTTTTTTTTTTTTCTACCTGCTCTCTGACCCTCTCTGAGGCTTCAGCAGTTATGTACCTCAGAGTCAACTTCACATCAGTGGAGAAAAAGAACCTTCTTGAACAGTTTTTGCCATCTGTGAGGTCTCTTTATAAGTAATTTACCTCTGCTGTTCTAAACCAATCAGCTGTTATGCACATGGATAATTTTATGGACTGGGCTATACCCTTGAATAGGTAGAGACACACTCTGACAGTTAAGCTATGTAAATGCCAAGCTGTTTGCAGCAAGAAGGCTTTAGCCTTTAAGATTTTCTGGCAGAGACTATGCAAAATGGATGTTTTTTTTATCGTCCTCTGCACATGCCCTCCATTTTATTTAACATCCTACTTGCCCCAGTTTATAAATGTTCACCTGGCACAGTGGTGGATACACCTCACTCAGGAGTCAAGTGAATGTGGCACCAGGAATCTTTGGATTATGGAACACTAATGAGCCCAGGTGCAACTGGAACAAATACAAAAGCTACGGGTGGACACAAGGAAAATGAAAGAGTGGGAAAATTCTTGTTTGGCCTTGTTATTATACATATGCAGAGAGAAACGATATGTGTCTCTGACAATTACATTGGTGTTTATCAGCAAGGCAAGTGTTTTTAAAAAATATTAAAAAATGGCATTTCCTTTTCATAAAATCATATAAGTTCTATCTAGTTTTTATGGTATATGTGAATTATGTTTTGGATTTGATACAATCTACAAAAAGTATTATTAAATATTTTTCTGTTTTATTTCATTCTATCATCCATGATAAGATGACATCCCTGAATTGAAAAGCCATATTCATTAATAAATAGTCCAATATTTTCAATAACTGCTTTGAAAAAGATGGGTTTTATCCAAACACTGAAGCAAAAGCTTCAAGAGAATTTCCTTTCCCTGCAAATAGGACAGTTGTCTTTAGAGTTTGCAGTCTCCACTCACCTCTTCCACAAAGCTGTGTTACCTCCTACACAGCTTTGCTCTCAGGACCTGCCTTTCATCAGTTGTTCTCAACTCTGCATTTATCTTTCCTTCCTGTAGAGACAACATAGAGCTAGATCACCCCCTCCAGAGGCAAACCCAACATCTATGTTGAATGTCTAGCTGGGGTCACCCTGCACAGTGCTCCCAGCATGTCTCCAGGCAGGGTGGTCCACGCAAGGGTCTATATTTTTACCCCTGCCTGTTTGTGCCTATTTGTAAGACTGGAGATTGGCAGGCTTCAGGGAAAAGATAATACAGCTTCAGTTTGTTGTTTCCTAGGAGATTCAGTCTAGAGCAATAAGGGCTGCTGAGTCTCTTTGGAAATCCTGATCCCTGACTGAACCAGCAAGACCTGCTCACACATGGCTCCCCCTCAGAAAGCCTGGCACTGCTGGGGCTGCCTTTAGGGGATGCCTTGGTGCTCAGTGTATACTGCTGAGACAACTGAACTCTTCAGGCATGGACCAGGGACTACTCAGGAGAGAGAATAGCAGATGAATTCCAGAAGAAGCTGGAAGCAGTGACTCTAGCTTGTGGTAAAGATACAGCTAGAGCTGAGCCATACTTGGTCTATCTGAGAAAAGTATTAGAAATGGCCCAATAAAACCTGCTAATCTTACATTAGTTGTACATGAAGATTAAGGACACCTTTTGTATTATATGTAAATATATGGAGATGAATGAAAAAGATAGAATGCCCTTTGAATTAGCAAGTGGATTGCATCTAACTGAACTTTGATAACTGAGCTTGTCTAAAGAGATTGTTTTAGCACATAATATTCTTGGACTCAATGTGCATGGAAAATAATTGCACATTGGTAATAAAAGGCAGATTAGCACAAGATCATAGTGTGTGAACTACAAAAATTATTCTAAAGTAAAAATAAATCCTTGGGCTGTAATTCCTTGAGAATCAGACTGAATGTTATAGAAAGTATCAGCAATATCTTGAATACAAGATACAGGAAAGCGTTAATATTTTTTCAAGAAATACAAATGTAGCAGACATTGACAATATGGAAGGTGATCAGAATATCACATGGGAAGAAATGGATAGGCTTTAGAACTGGGACAAGGTATGTGATTTAATTAGTTTGAAATGCGAGGTAATGAACATAGGGAGCAATGAGAATTTCTTCAATCAGTAGGCCCACTGGTTGAAACAGGAAGACTTAGGGGTATTAGTCAGTCAAAGAATTATTATGCACCACCTAGGTGCATGCAGCAGTAAAAAATGGAAATACAATTCTCAGATGTATCCAGTGAGGCTTTTGCAAAACGAAAACATTAAGTATTAATTATAAGTTGCACTGTTGAGACATTATCTGGTATGGAGTTTAGAATTCCAGTCATAAAAACTCAACAAATTAAACTCCTAATGGAGCAGGTAGAGAGAGGAAAAGAGTTAATAGCAGTGCTGTAGGAACAGAAAGCCTGTTTTGTGGCCAAATCTTATCAAAGTTTTTAATATAATGAAATAAAAATCAAGAGTACTTTTGGTCTATTTATATAAAGATATGATAGAAGTAGATAAAAATAAAAGAACACCCATTAAAGGTAAGGTACAATTTTGACCTAAATTGAGGACAAAATAAATGTGGTATCAAAAATGGAAAAAAATATGTTATACAAAAATCTTAGTAATAGAAGTAGTGGTGGCAGGAAATCTGAATTAGTTTAAATCCTTAATGTTATCAGTGAAAAGGACTTGATAATCAGTGACATGTATAATTGTATACCTATATGTAGATCTCCTTCTATGCTCTTTTACTGACCTAAGCTAATTCTCAGGGCCCTGTGGGCATCAATTCTATCCAGGGGGCTGGCTGCCTAGTCTGAGGGCCAGCTCACAGTGTCCGTCTGTCCATGTTCCCACTTTGCTGGCCTGGCTGAGGCACCCTGCTCCATCACCATGCTGGGCAGGACACTGCCCTGTTCCTGCCCTGCCACCACCCAACCTCCTGGATCCCCTTTCCCTGCAAGTGGCCTTGTTAGCAGCCCTGACACTAAACTACTTTCATAATCTGGTATTACTTTGTTGAGAGGAAAAATATTTTGTTTTCTGGGAACCTAGGAAGACTTTGCTGTTCTTTCTAATCTGTAAATCCAATTTTGATCTGTTGAGGGGCATCAGGAGGGCTGATGAGCAAGGAGTCTGAATCTGGCTAGGATATGCAGAGAAGCCCAGGAGTTGGGAAGCACTCTGGAAGTCTCTTTGGCAGCTGCCTGCCAGGTCAATACTTGATGTCTTCTGTCAATACCAACCCATAAAATATCTAAGCACATGGTTTCTTCTGAGCATGCAATCTGAACCAGTTAGGATCACCAGAGACACAAGTACTTCACAACACAATATGCTGAAGCTCCTGGCATGCAGAAGTTCTGAAAACTGAGTGCTGATAAAGTGCTAGTAGATATATCAGGGTTAGCAGAGAACACTGCAATTCCTCTACAGTCCCGGGAGCTGCGATGGTGCGTATCCTGTGTGTTTTAAGTTTTGGTTTGAATATTCCACATAGCTCTATTTGGTCCAGGCTCCCCTTGCAGTGGCACTCTTATTTCAGCAAAAGCAGTACAGAAATTATTCACATTCCTGGGTAATTTCCCTCTGTGTTGTTGCACAAAAGAGGGAAAAGGAATTAATTTTCCTTTGCAACCAATGCTTGAGACCAATGAACTTAAAGATATTTTTTTGCTTCCTCTCTTTCTCTTTTCCCTCCTGGAGTGTAATAAAAGAAATTGTATTTGTTCAAATAAACAGTGTATTGCTATAGCACTTTCCCAGTCCAAAGCTTTTTCACAGAGTGCCTTTTTTTCCCCCAGTGAAGATCTACATGATAATTCTGGTACTGTATTAGAGACCCCCCAGAATTCCTGTATGTGGACTACAATAATGGATTCCATATAGACCAAAGAAATTCTAAGCATGCAGGAAATGTTTTAGTGCATTCTCCAAAAGCAAAGTCTGTTCTAAAGAGAAAGTTACTGAGGTGTCAGCAAAGTAACTTTTACAAATCAATGTATTTAATTTTTCTGAATTCACACTTGTTAGCATGTGAGTGTATTCTTCTGTATTTACTTGAATGCACTGATCATATGTTAGAGTATTTGATTTATGTTAATGAAGATGGTAATTGGATGATAGTGAAAAAGAGAAAGGGGAGCCAACATAAAAACGCTGCAGGGGAAGCACAGGATCAAGAGGCTTGGATCTGTTTCCTGTTAAGGTCCTTGGGAGTGTTTCCACTAATTTCACTGAGCTTTAACTCATGTCCTTAGTGGAAAAAAAGATACTGGGGTTCATTAGCTGCTTTTATTAAATAAAACTTATTACCATAAAAAGTACAGTCCCACCTTCCAAAGAGCTATGTGGAAAGAGAAGATAGGAATTTCTTGAAGGTTATTGGGAGGTTTCTGTTGTTTGGGATTTTGTTTGTTGGATGAGTTTTTTCTGGGTTTCTTTTTCTGTTTCTTTGATTGTTTGTTTCCATGTTTGGTTTTGTTTTAATTTGTTTTAATGCAAATACTTTGAAACCAAAGCTCTTTTTCCTCAGAACTGCAGAAATGCCTGTGTTGCAAAGGGTCACTTGCTTTATTTACCTGGGTCAGAATAAGAGGCTATGAAGTTCCCATGAGCTGAAGGAAGAATACAAGTCATGTTTCTACCTCCTGGACCTGATTTCATAGTAATATGTTCCCTGACACGTTACTTGACTATCAACATGGGTGTGGGTATGATCAGGAGCAGCCCTGGGTGTGAAGGACAGAGGAGCCATTCCACTCACAGGAAGAGAGCTTCCTAGCTGCGGGGATACTGACTTTGCCTTGGCACTTCCCCTCATGGCCAGACAACAGACAGTTTGACTCATTTCATACAGTAGTATAGTCATGCCCTGTGAGTTCTAAAAACTAAGTGTTTTACCATTTAGGAGGCTTTTCTGCATTCTTGCTGCCAAAACTCCTGCTTGTTTTTAAATTGGTGTAAAATTAATCATTTCAAGATAGGAAATGCTTTGCCTTGCCAGAACTTAAGGTACTGTCCCCTGACACAGCACTGATTATTTATTTTGAATCATTTCCAACTTCTTTCATCACTACTTCTGTCTTCTGTTATGTCAGCCCTTACAGAGTGTCATTTTTCTAATAAATTAATTTATTATTTTGAATTCACAGAAGTAAAATATGAATAGGGTAGAATGAAGCAGACAAACAACAAGAAAGGATGAAAATTGAAAATTGTTTGAGAATACATTTTGAAGTAAATGGATTTTAAAATACCCTCTTGCTCATTTGAAAAGCAGTGACAACCCCAATATCTCAACAAATACAGAGCAATTCCTGTTATAAAATAACTGGAGTTTTTATATCTTCTAGATTCATGGGTGGAAAGGGGGATCTGCATGATGAGGAGTTTCAAGGTGTGGAGAGAGGGACTCTGACCTGATAGTACCTCTCATAGTACATGGTGAGTCATCCTAACAGAGAGAGTATAAATACTTGGCTTTGGCTTGAGGTTTACTACACAAAGGCCTCAAAGACAAGGATTTCTTCTGCCTTTAGAGTAATTTTCCCTTTGTATACATCCACATACACCTTTGATTAAGTGAGAAGTGAAAGGTGAAAGATGAGGGTGAAAGATGCCAAGTACCAACTTTTGTCTCTTTGACTTCACTCTATTCCTCAAAACCTTGGCCTTAGGTAGATACATATACATACTGCAGTTTTATAAGGTAACGATCCAGTGCACTGCTGGATGACCTTGGCTTCCACTGGAGTAAGGGGTGCCGTACGTACAGCAGAGCACTAATGCCCATGAGTAGTGTGATTACAGAGAAAATCAGCCCCTTGGAGCCCCTCAACTTCACAGGGATAGAGAGCATTAGGCCTCAACTAAGGGAGGAATCAGCCCTGAAGGCCTGGAGTTGTTGACATTGCCACTGACAATGCTGTGCTAAGGACAGGAAGGGAGGAAGGGAGGAAGAGAGGAAGAGAGGAAGGGAGGAAGGGAGGAAGGGAGGAAGGGAGGAAGGGAGGAAGGAAGTTCGGAAGTTCGGAAGTTCGGAAGTTTGGAAGTTTGGAAGTTTGGAAGGAAGTTTGGAAGTTTGGAAGGAAGTTTGGAAGTTTGGAAGGAAGGAAGGAAGGAAGTTTGGAAGGAAGGAAGTTTGGAAGTTTGGAAGTTTGGAAGTTTGGAAGTTTGGAAGTTTGGAAGGAAGTTTGGAAGGAAGTTTGGAAGGAAGGAAGGAAGGAAGTTTGGAAGGAAGTTTGGAAGTTTGGAAGTTTGGAAGTTTGGAAGTTTGGAAGTTTGGAAGTTTGGAAGTTTGGAAGGAAGGAAGGAAGGAAGGAAGGAAGGAAGGAAGGAAGGAAGGAAGGAAGGAAGGCTGGCTTAGGGCTTCAGAACATCATGGCGATAGAAGAAAGGACTGTCTATTGCCTATTCCCTTCGAAGGGGATAAGGCTGCAGAATGGCCATAAAGCTACCCTCCTCTTGCAGCAGCTAAAGCAACAGCTGTGCAATTCAGCTCAGACAAGTGTTCTCAGATCCCATTTCAAGGGAAGCAGACAATGATAAATTGAATGAAACAGGAAAATTGGTGAGAGAGAATAATGGAAGAAACAACATGCAATGGGGCAGAATAGTGCTACAGCTGTCTCTGCTTTGTCTGCTTTTTCCAGCAGCTGGACTTGAGGAAGAATGTGACTTAGGTCTCAGTAGAGATGGTAAAGGCTGAGCATTATTTGCATTAATGTTTTTAAACTCCTTTCTCATTCTCTCTTTCTTTTTACTTTTAATTCTTAATGATCTTTTTAATATCTGAGGAAAATAAGCAAAGCACTTACACTTATATTAGTATAGATGAAAGCTGGTTCTTTGGATTTTTATTTGTTATCTTTCTGTAGGTATTATTTTCTCTTTTAATCCTGTTTTGTTTCACTTGGCAGCTGCAGCAATAGTTTCTAGCTACTGGCAAGGAAAACAGATGATCAAATATTCTCTGTCTTGAAGTTAAATGCATTGCTGCAGCAACAACCCTCTCCAGCTTTCCAGCCACCATGAATCCTGAGCCTACTCTTAAACTGGTAAGTCAGCAGCTGTGTCAGCACAACACATTGCCAGAATTGTTCAATCAGGCCAGTCTATATTGATTTATTTTAAAATATATTCAGCATCAGTTCCTCTGTTTTCTGTCAGTTAGTGATACTGTCACTGCTTTGATTCACCATCCCTTCTATTGCAAATCGTATGAACACCTTATCAAGCAGCCAGTGCACCTTGGTTTTGAGGCTGACAATAGAGGATCAATGTCCCAGGGGTTCAACCCTGAATTTCAATAATTCAATTAAATTCCTTGAATACTGAGTTCAGCCAGACCGATTCCACATTGCTTGCATGTTCACGTATATGACATCCTCCACAGAGAACCCTGCATATAGTCCCCTTGTCGGTGTATAACAAAGGGAAAAGAGAAGATATTGAACTGGAGGAAAGATAATCAAGCATTGAACCTGCTGAGCCTAACAGTAAAAAAATATGCAGGAGAATTCTGCAGCAGCTGAAGACACTGGAGGATACTGTATGTAAAATTGCGGTCCCATTAAAAATGTATAAACATATCCAGGATTAGGTTTTAAAGCTATTGCTATAGGTATGAAATGAGCTTAACTTAACTGGGCTCCCTCTAGGCTCATTTACAGCTAACCAAGGGAAAAAATAAATTCTTTTATTGCTTGAATAATTATATACTACCTATAACAGTAGTTAATAGTTAATAAGGATTTATGCCTCTCATAACTGAAATGTGTATCTAGATTCTATAAGTGGATATATACAGATGCTAGAAATTCATTACCCATACTTTGTTCACAAATAATATAGGAAGAAAGAAGAAGAAAGAGTCTATGCAAGACACAGGTTGTGACTACATAGGAAGATTCTTTAAAGAATGCCCAGTCTTCCAGGCCCAGCTCCCATCTGTGGAGCTGCTCCTTTGGATGCAGAAGCCTACAATACCCTGCATCATGCATGGTACCCTGCATGAATTCAGGCCAGGTGTAGGTGTAATAACCTTCCTCCCACCTAGCAGCAGCTGCAAATCTATAACTTCAGGATGTGCTGATTAGTGATAAATGCTCCTCCTTAATCTGCAGCTGGAAGTTTCTTGGGACCCTCATTACTTCTTGGTGAATGTTTGTATAACATCCACAATGAGAAGTTATGGTTTTATTTAAGCCAATGCCCTTGTATCATGGAAGAAGGTAAAATAGCAGTAATTGACAGTAATAACTCTGTGAAATCAACTTCCCAAACAATAGAAAGTCTGCCATGACTAGCGGCATCATGCGGCTTCTTCCGGCTCCGGGCAGCTCCGCCTCCGTCCGGAACTCAGGCTCGCTGCTTCTCTCCCGTGTGCTGCTGCGACTGGCACACCAGTCGGGGCTTGCTGGGTTCTGTCACTCGCACGAGGGTCTGAGGCAAAGAGGGAAGGAATGGCCCAGATCACCCACAAAGGAAAGCAGGAAGGCTTT
This sequence comes from Vidua chalybeata, assembly GCF_026979565.1. Lineage (NCBI taxonomy): Eukaryota > Metazoa > Chordata > Aves > Passeriformes > Viduidae > Vidua > Vidua chalybeata. Next base: position 59,163,084 of record NC_071531.1, on the reverse strand, counting down.
ATTGTCACGGAGAGTTGCAGTGGGGGGATTACGACCCATGCTTCCCATGCCATGTGTGGGAAATGGCACCGGGGCTGGGGAGACATGGAGTTTTATCAGGGGTGGGGCGAGGGGAGCAGGAACGCCCCCCGGCCAATGGGGCACATGCTGTGGCAGTGACGTCGACTACAGTGACCAACGGGGGCGCAGCAGGGGCAGACATGGAGCCCCGGGGTGAATGGGGTTGCAGGATCGGGGGGACAGACACCAAACTCCTCAGGACTGGACAGGGGAGTGGCCAAAGGAGTGACAGGGGAACACTCCAGTGGCGGGCAGCCTGGGGCTAACAACTGTGGGGGGCAAGAACACAACAATACACAGGACTCGGCTAGCTAACATAAATAAGAACCCCTAATCTAAACCCAAACCCAGGATGCAACCATGACTAGATGTTCTATATGTTTTGGAGAGGACATTTGTTCCTTATGGCCTAATTCACTGGCAACTTTTCATTGACCACTAAGGGACAAGTCAGTCCTCTTTAAAAAAATTTACTGGGAACTCAATTAAGAACAAATTCCAATTGTTTCTTATTAAGCATTATGATTATTAAACACTTAAGCAAAACATCAAATAAGGTTCTGTGATAAATGGTCCATTTAGGATGTAGCATAATAATACCGTGGAAAATAGTAATTTATAGGACTTCCAGTGTCAATAGCCAGCCCTGGAACAGCCAGCAACAGAAACAAAAGATCACTTTAATTTTTAAAGAAGAACTTTTTTTCTTTAATAAACTACAGCCATTTCAATTTCATACTTTAGGTTCCTTCACAACTATTCTATTTCTTATTATTTGTTATAGTAGCAGACAGCGACCCATTCTGAGCTATTTCATAAACACTCAGAAACCCCCCAAAATTATTTTTATAAAACATAAATGAGGATCAATGAAAGCTGTAAAGCATAGAGGTTGGAGTGCATACCATTATGAGATGGGTAAAACCATTTACATAAACAAAAATGAGCAGTGTTGGGTAAAACAAACTGTGTAATAGTTTGAGCTTAAAATTTAATTAACATGATGAAGGGGAGTAGGATAAATAGATGGCTATTTTGTTCTTTTCAAAATAAAAAAAAAAAGATATTTTAAAAATAAATTCTTATTCCTTTTGTTGACATCTTCTCAAACCAGAGTGAAATTCTCATTGACAATATCTCTAGGGTCACCATTTTAATAACTTTTGACAGTGAGTACCTTCCCTCTGACTAGCTGGCTTATGTAGGATAAGCTTTCCTTCTATACCCTCATTCACCATACAGTTTTTTCTTTCATTCCAATCATCTTATTTGTACCCCACAAACTGAATTGTAATGTTAGTGCTAGTAATAGTACTTGTTTGAGTACAATTTCAGGATCAGTCTCCTACTATACCACTGCAGTGATGCTTTATTATACAATATATTTGTGACACAGAATGTTGTCCTTTGTGGCTGAAGCAGAGCTAATTCAATTAATTTGTTCATGAAAGCCAAGCTGGTTTTAAAACAGGGTCTAGCACAAAGAGGAAAGGACAGTTTTTTATTAACTTTCTTCTTTGTCTCAAGACATATTTATTGCTTTCTGCTCAAGCAGAAATAATAAAAACCTAGGAGTACAACAACTTGCATGAAAAATCTTTCAGCTCTTGTGTATGTAAATAGATTGGACTTTTGATTGAAAATACTCTGTGCATTTCTTAAGGCTCAAACTTTAAAATGCCTAATTCGGAAATATACCAGTATGTACAAAAGAGTGACTTTCATAATGCATGGCAGCAACATTATTTATTAAAGCAGAGGACACTGCAAGGATATGTCAAAGCAAAATAACCTTCAGCTAGCAGAAACAGACTGAGCTATAGGTCAATTTTATTGTGTTATAGAGCAGATACTGTTTTTCACATTGTGTTACCAGAGGTACCAGTGAGATACTCAAGACATGTTTTTGCTAAACAGAGAGATCACCTAGAAAGCCTCAGTAGTCACATATAGAATTTATGTGATGGATTTTACTCCATTATAAACACTCTTACTCCATCCTTTATGCATCTCTGAAATAAAAGTTGAACTCAGCAAAATGGAGTAAAAGGGTGAGTGTATGTTTACACAGCACAGAGACAACATGTATTAGCAATTGCTTTGCTGGGAGAGCTGTGAATTTGAGCTGCAAGCTCACAGTCATGGAAGATACTCCCTTTCTGGGTGCTGAGCATGTACTCTGACTGGGCTGAAAACCTCCAGGAGGATGCTGTTGGTGAAAGTGCTTTTTCATGGTCCTAAAAATAAAGACATTTGTCTGAGTGTCTGGCAGAAATTTCTTTCCCTCTGTGTTATGACACTAATAGTCATTAGCAGGTTTAAAAAGCTTTACATACTCTAGCAAGGTAGGAGACAGCAAGGTAGATGACTCAATATAGACTAGTTCAGGAGTTGGAGTAGTATTCCCAAAAGTATTATTGCATTCAGAGATGGGGTCATGCTCAGAGAGTTTTACTGTCTGTCTAAAACAGCTGCTTTGAGAAGTATTTGTCCAGTTATGAGCAAACTGGCTTCTCTAAGACTTGTCCTCCTTGACCTTTATATATTGCAGCTATAAACAGGACAGAGCTTCACCTGGCTTTATTTGCCATGGGTACACTGATGCTACTTAGAAAACTTTCATCAGAATCTGCACTTCTCTTGAGAACACATTTCTGTCACACAAACCGGCTGTCCTGAGTTGTTCTGTGGCACTGCCTCATAATGCAGTCCAGTCTGGATTGGTGCTAATTAGCAGCTGCTGGAAACATTGATTGGCTGATGCATGGCTTTCAGGGAGAGTATATGCAAACCCACAGTGCAGCCTGAAGTATGCAAGATTCTGCTGTTTGGACTATGACGTGGAGTCAGGTTGCTTTCTTACTATGAGCTTTCGACCTGTATTGGGTACATTAAGCAAATATCATCAAAGATAATCCAGTTGTAATATTCCTGTAGATTGCTATGTGAATAGCCCAAATCGTCTTGATTTGGAGGTAATAACAGAAAAATAAAACCCTAGAGATCATTAGATTGCCTATATCTAGGCATGATACTCTGATTTAGAAAATAAAAGGAAACAAGGTAACATTCTCACAATAGAATGATGATTTAATCTGTCTGTGGAATATGAATATGAAAGTATTTACATGTTTTCACAAGTCATAACCAGAAACATGGCAACAATGTGGAAGTTGAGGGATACATGAGATACACAAGCTTCTGACTTGTCTTTTGTGATGGTGCCACTTTTACTTGATGACTGATTGAGAAGACCAGATCATCAGAAGCTGCTCACCTATTACAGGTGGGCATTGCTAGATATCTTGTAGGGGGCCATCTCTGTGGGGATCTCTTCAATACCTGTGTGTATTTCTCTTGCTTGGCTGAGATCGGTGTGTTTTAGATGAAGTGCATGAAGTAACAGTTCTGTACATACTGTGCAAATGTTTATTCAACCCTACAGCAGCCCTGTGCAGACTCAGTCCTGCATGTGATTCTTTCCCTTTGTGCTCTGACCTGTGTCACTTGCTTTTCACTTGCTCTGCTGGCTGAGGGTCAACCACAGGTGACTGGGCATTCATTTTCTCAGTGCTTCAATAGCAGCAAACTTGTCCAAATTATACAGCAATCCATTTTCCAACAAATGCATCCCCTTTTCTCCTTCTGTGGCCAGGTTATGCTTAAAGGTATTCCCTCTGCTACTAGCCTTGTTTAGAACTGCAGAGATAAACACTGAGGTGTAAAAAGTTGAGAAATATTTAAATGGTTATCCTGGTATATCTCATCAGCATTAGTGAGGTAATCTTATTTTATATTTCAGAGAAGGTACTTTCCTCTTGATTCATTGTAGGCATCTTTTTTCTCTCTTATTTTTTCATCTATAACAACATCTTAGACCACTCATGTAAGATTTTTGTGAGCATCTTTTCTGTAAATACTTTTTCCTGGATCTACAAATTTGGGTGGAGTGAAGAATATATTTTAACATGTTTTACTGGAGGTAGGGCTTTCAAGTAACAGAGGTTCCACCATGTTGCAAAAATTCTTCTACCAATTGATAGCTTTATTGTTAAAAAATCCCTTATTACTACTCTAAATTTGTCTTGATTAACTTCTAAACCAGTGGAAGATTTTTTTATAATTGTTTGCTAGCCAGAAATTTATCCCTGATGTGCACAATGATCAAACCAACTCATAATGTTTCCCACGTACATTAACAAGACTCAGCTCTAGGCTTCTAGGAAAAGTGAGATTTTCCAAGTCTTAGGTAGCTATTTTACATCTTTACTAAACATTTTGAATTTATAAACATCATCTTTTGCAGCCAACAGAGTTTTTATATATTTTTTGTGATATTTTATTAATATTATTACTGGTTATATACAGTGGAATAAATAGTTTGTACTTCTCACTGTGTTTTGTTTTGTTTTTTTTTTAATTTCTGAATATCCTTGGCTGAACACAGTTTGGCTTTTTTTTTTTTTTTTTTAATTAGGAGGTCATATTGGAAATACTGTCTATTATCACCTCAAAACCAGCACGTTTTCAAAACCATTCCTTCCTTCAACTCTGACCTAAATTCCATTTTCACAGATACTTGTCCTTAAATTCAATTGTTTTAGAAAGCATGATGCTCAGATGGTCTCATCTTGCTAAGTGAACTTGATTGCTCTGTCAAACTGACCTGTCCTTATCCCAATTTACCACTTTACTGGTTTTGTGTAATCTGTAGACCTTAATATTTTACTTATATTTTACTTATAATTATGTATACCATTTTTGATATTTTCTTCCAGATCATTGATAACAACATTGACTAGTGTGGAGGCAAGAAGAGATCATGGTGCGATATGACTAAAAATATTCCTATTAGGTGATGATTACCAGCCAGTTTTAATTCAATAAATATATATCACAATGATTTTTTTTGGTAATATATCAAATTTATTATTCAGAATGTGATGAACTTCTGGGTCAAATTACTTAGATGACTTTGTCATATGTGTGATCTCAAAAGAACATAGCTCCTGTCAGTGAGATCTGTTTCCAATTAAGCCCTACTGATTAGCATTAAAGGTACTATAATTTCTTTTTCATCCTGAATGTACCATATATCCATCCATCTATTAATGCTCCCCAGTATGCCTTTGTGGGGTTTTGTCTCCAAGAAGCTGATTCTAGGTTGAGATCACTTTCCCTTAGGTGAGTTTTCAGTGATCAAGTTGTAACATAGAGCAAAACTTCAGGGCAGAGGTAGAGTGTGAGGGAAAGTAAGAACTGGGTAGAAAGGCTACATGACAGTGTATCCAGCACACTGCCTTATTTTCATTTTGCTACTTGGTGAGTTGTTTTGTTTGTTTGCTTTGTTGTGAGTTTCTTTGCTTGGTTGGAATTTTTTCCCCTGTTAAATGTTTTATGGCTCTGGTCCTCTGAACTGGGACATCTGTGGCATTTCAGGATTTTTTTCAATAATTTTTCTAATTCTCAATAACGCACAAGATCAGTACATGTGAATAGTAATCAACTTGCAAGGGAGTAATTTTTCTTGAGGTACTGTGAGCTATATAATAGAGGTTTCATAGCTTAATGAAAACATTCAGTGCCTCTGCATAATTTTAACACCTTCCCACCCCAATTATCAATAAAAACTACAGGAACCTGTAGGTTTTCTTTAGTAAACAATCTATAAGAAAATTGAATTTGAGTAGTGTTTTAGGAATTTATTATAGACGCTTTATGGTACAAACATTCAATTTTAAAGATGTTTTCTTCACCCCCAGTGCCCAACTCTTAATAATCTGGCCCCAAACACCACCTCAAAATGACATTTCTGGCTTAGGAAAGCCAAGAGCTACATATTGCTGGAGGCTGAGAAAGCATCATTGTATGCCTGTCCTATTTTACTCCTTTCTATTGGCATCTATTGCTGGCCATTGTTGGAGATGAACTGTTGGGTGTTTAGTTTAACCCAGTTTATTTTACTAGTGGTCTACATTTTCCAATAATTAATGCATATTCTTTAGGGGTACTAGCATATTAACTTTCTTCAACTTGGCTGCACAAGTTTTTAAACCCTCACCATTCAGGCTAAGCATAACACTGTAGCACTAAGGTAAATGGCTGCATGTTGCATGTATTCCCTTTTTCTGTTGCTACAAATGCAGTGGTCATTAAATACGGAAACACCCTACTTATATTGTATGTTTCAGAAATCCATCTAACCTCAAATATACTCAAAATCTCTTCATATTTCCACCACGCAGAATAGCTGTCATTTTTTCCGTATGAATATTTTCAGAGAACAACAAAGTGGTTTTGAGATAAAAAGAAAAGCATAGAAGGTAGAAAAAAAATTATAGAAGATATTATTTTATATTAATGGAAGGTATCATTAGCTTACAAGTTTCTTAGAATGCAACCTGAATAAAACACATGCTATTGAGTTAAAAGCAGTAGTACTTATTATACTGCATTTGCCATCCTTCAAGATCTATGATTTTGTTCAGTTTAAATTATTTGCTAGTGGATGTATATATGAGTGCAGTGATACCCCTAGGCCCACGGTCTGAGGACACTTCCATATGTCACCTAGTGAGACAATTGTCATGAAATTCAAGTCACCAAAAAACAGACTTTGAGAAAATTCAGATGAAGAAAAGCTTCAATTTGGCTGTTTAATTTTTTGATTTCAGTAGCAGTAAACCCATCTGGTACAGTTCACTGTTCTTGTGCTACAGCAATCTGAAAACTGAAGCAAATTTTGTATAAGTTGAATGGATCTATAATTGAATAAAACAAATAGTCTAAATTCTCTTTTCTTAATTGGAGATATTCAAGTCATCAAGATACAAACACACTCAGCAGGAAAAACCATCAAATCAATAGAGCACACTTTAAAGGAAATGTAGCAGAGTCACTATTGCATAGTCCTTTGCAGCCCATACTATTGGCTTATAATAATACCTTTAGTACTCAGGCATACTGATGTAAGAGTGTAACATTGCCATGGATCTGTAGGTACCCAGGTGTGGGCACTGACAAAAAGAGAAGTCTTAACACAGCAGTAGAAACCACAGTCATACAGTGAAATTGCTTTGTCAGTAATTTTGACTGCTCCCTTTAGAGAAAGGAACATGTTATAGTCATTCTTTCCACTTTCTCTCAAAATATTTTTCAGTATGCTCCTTAGGAATCAAAACATATCCAGTTTCTACACTCTGCCTTCAAAAGCCAGAGTGGAAAATGCAGCTGGACATTCATGCCTCTCATGCACACTGAAAGTGCCAACAGAACAATTTCTTCACAATATAAGGATGTGGTTTATGCCTCTACTCTCCTACTTTGCACCAGCAAGCCTGCTGTGCTGTCCTTTTCTTTCATGCAAACTGTAATCTATACAAAATTCTCTGTATTCATATTGATAACTGAGGTACCTGTTTACTTCAAGCTTAGAAGGAAGTAAAATAAACAATAGAAGTCCATGACCATGAAAGACTGCACACAGGCTTTTTTTCCTTCCTAGAAGCCTCATACAGAGTTAAAAGTGTGGCGGCCTGGCAGAAGGACAAGAATTTTTAGCTGTGCTTAATGTAATTAAAGCCAGTCAGACACAGACATGAGGTGGCTGTCCTGCAAATTGTTACGCACATTGATAATTACAGAATTGTATATTAATATATGTCTGTGTTTGTATTAAACCTACAAGCTGCTTCACTGAAGCCAGTGTGGATCTATTTGTATGACTAAGGATCAGCTCTGCAGGTCCAGGGAGAAAGCATTGTGCTGTACCTTTTTTTGATGGAAACTATGAGACATCTTTGTAATTTTAAAATAGCGTGTGGAAGAAAAGCAGAATCTATCACTAGCCAATACCAAATTTCTTTTCTACTTTCTTTTCTTCTTTTCTTTCAATCTTTCCCTCATCTCCAAGGCAGCAGGAGAAATCTTATTTTGGTACACCACAAAAAATAATATTTAGAATCTGGATCAGAGGCTATTTCCTGCTTCTGCTTCTGTACCCATTGCAGAATGGATCAGGTTGGAAGGGACCACAGGAGGTCATCTGGTTCAACCTCCCTGTTCAAGCAGGACCATCCTAGAGCACATGGCATGGGATTGCAGCCAGATGGTTCTTGAATATCTCCAGTGAGAGAGACTCCTCAACCTCTCTGGATTTTTTTTTCAGTGCATGGTCACCTGCACAGTGAAGAAGTTCCTCCTCATACTCAGATGGAACTTCCTGTGCATCAGTTTCTGCCTATTGCCTCTTGTCCTACTGCTTGGCACCACCAAAAGAAATCTGGCTTCATCCTCTTGGCACCCTGCCTTCAGATACTGATAGATATTGATGAGATCCCCTCTCAGTCATCTCTTCTTGGTGCTGAACAGGCCCAGCTCCCTCAACCTTTCCTCACAGGACAGATGCTCCAGTCCCTTATTCATCTCTGTAGCCCTACACCAGACCTACTCCAGGAGCTCCATGTTCTGAGGAGCCCAGATCTGGACACAGTACTCCAGATGTGGCCTCATCAGGGCTGAGTAGAGGGGCAGAATTACCTCCCTTAGCCTGCTGGCATGATCTTTCTAAAAGAAGAAATTCATGACTTAGAAAAGAAACAAATACTTTGTTAAAAATTTTACTTCATAGTCAAATATAAAGAAAAAATCAAGACATTCTGGTTATGCTGCAAAAGGGAACTTGACTCCCTTTTACTGGTAGGGCAGTGTCTGTTGCTCTCAAAAGCATGGCTTCTTTTACACTAAGCAATAATTTTGTAGTCAAAAAACTACAATAAGCCAAAAATTTAAGAAATAACCCTCCTCCAGCTTAAGAACTCTAAGATTCTTTTCTTCACATCTTTTGTTTTTTTTTTTTTTTTTTTTTGCTTTTGGAGCATTGCTTCCTAGTTTGCATAGTAGCTCAACTTTGTCTACAAAAGAGATAGAAACTAATTATATATGTTGAAGTACCTTACATATCATGCAGAGTTTCAACATCATTTAATAAAAAAAGCTTAATTAAACCTGTGTCACTTTTAAGACAAATTTTGCAGTGAAAAATGCTGCTCTCCTAAGTGTCTGTGTGGTTTTACTTTCCTTTCGGTTCTCAATGTCCTTCTCAAATATATTGTGATGTTAAATTTACTTTGTAATCAGCTATAAAAGTATGTTATTATTGAATAGAAAAAAATGGAAATTTTCCAATTCTGGAATTGAAAATTTTAAAGAGTAAGTGGTAATGTTTGCTTTGAGTTGCAGTAATTCACTTGTGGGAAGAAAAAAAATCTGAGCTCTATGTAAAATTCTGACATTCACATTTAATAAGCTAATCATAAACCATATAAGAACTACAAGTAAATAATTATAAATTATAATTTTTTAAGTAATCCAAAGATTTTTTAGCTGTTTGCATAATGTGTATCTAATAACTTAGGGACCTGGTCCCTGATCATGCAAGGCTAAAGTGTTATATTTAATAATCAGAATTACAATTAAATCCAACAATTTATCTTGTGTTTCAGATAAGAACTCCAGTTGCTTAGTGTTCAAATGCAACATTTTAGATTTTATCTTTTCAACAGCCTTTTGCTGAAAGGGTTAAACTCATATATGACTAGAATAAAGGCTAGACAGATACTGCTCCCAGGCAAAAGAGAAGACAAAAGAGAAAGAAAATAGCAGAAGAAAAGAGAGCACCTGTATTGCAAATGCTTAAATGAGAAATCCAAATAAACATACAAAACATCTGGGCTTAGATCACTTTCAGAGACAATTGTAGGACTTTGTTGGGGAAGATGAAATAGCAAGGCCCTATAAATATGAGGGCCTGGCAAAAGAATCAGAGAATACAGATATCGAGATGAAAACAAGGTTTGAAATACCAAACCTTCATTACTGAGCATCCCGAAAACAATAATGCAATCCCCCCTTTCTGATAGATCCTAAGGTCAAATGGAATGTCCTGTCTCACCCCCCAATGTATGGTTCATCCCTCACCTGTAACCCTCCCCTGAAGTATCCGATGTCTGTAACCCCATTGGCCCAAGTCCTGTCCCAGCCCACCTTGAAGCCCCCTGATAAGGTGTGGCCGAGGGACCGGACGCTCTCTCTCTTGGACCTTCCTGCTGGGACACCCACCTGGCACCATCTCTCTCTCCCCCCGCTCTCCCTGGGCCTGCCACGAGTTGCGGCTAGCAACTCTAAGCAAGGCCCTTCATCCTTTACAATAAACCCTATGCTCTAAAGACCGGGCCTCAGAGATCCTTCGTTACCACCCACCCACACCGTCCTGGAGTCCAGCAATCCCCGCAGACTTCAGTGGTTTTATGGGTTCCCTGTTATTCTCTTACTCTTGAAGACTGGTATCACTAGTGAATGGTGCCAGTTTTTGCATAAAAGTGTTCTTGAGTAATCAGGTTTTGTCCTTTCACCAGTAAGGATTTGTAAAAGTAATGATACTAAAATTTGCAGTGTTTCCACAGAGCTTCAGTCACCTCTAAGCTTAACTGAAATCTAAGAGATAAAGCACCTCTGAGAACATAGTCTTACAATCCAGAACTGGAAGGAAATACTAAAGTATCAAATTTCTTGGACATTTCTGACAGGTTTAGCCCATTATTTATACACTAATAACACTTTCACAATATGAAAGGTGGGGGGGGGTTGTTGTTGGTTTTGTGGCTTTTTGTCTTTTTAAAATGTTTTTTATTATTAGTCTCCATTTATTTTCTGTACTGAAAGATTTAAAACAAGTGAGCAAACAAGCAGTGCCTAAAGACAGATTCCAAAGTAGTTTCCATTAACTTAAATGGTACTTGGTGGAATTCAGAACTTCTTAAAGTCAGACTATTTCATTAGTATGATACCATGGTTCTATGAACCTAAATTTAAACTTGCACTTATGAAACTGTTGTCTCAGATACTAAGTTTGCATCTTAAGGTATTTCTGTGAGTTAAGAAGATACAAACTTAAGATAATTAGCCAGCATATGTCTTTTCACCAAGCAGCTAGGCTAAGAAATCTTTTAAGGTTTTTCCTACAGGAGAAATGTTTTGGTTGTTTTTTTCCTTTAACAAATGGTCAAATATGAGAATTTAGTTAACTGAAGATTTACCAACAATTTTAGACCTTTTTGTCTTTACATCTTCTTAGTGCAAGACATTTTACTTAACTTCAAAGGAGCATTAGTAGGCAGTGATGTTGCAAGACTGAGATGTAGATTAATTTCCACCACATGGTGTTTTTGTTTTTATCACAATCTTTGGAACAAAGGTTAGAACTTCCTAACTTGTTCGGGGTCTTTTGAGAAGACTTAAAATGCTAACTTAAATCCTATAATTTCTGGTATTTTTTTCCCTTTTTTTTGTTTTTTTTTTTTTGTTTTTTTTTTTTTTTTTTTTTTTTTTTTTTTTTTTTTGTTTTTTTTTTTTTTTTTTTTTTTTTTTTTTTTTTTTTGTTTTTTTAGCTTTCACATATTCAACACTGCATAAAAGACCCATTTGTAATAATTTGTAACCTTTGTAAAGCCTCTGGGTAAGGTCTACTCATTAATCTTTAGCCTGATGAGCCTTGGAGGTGGTGAAATTGGTGCAGCCATGTATTAGAGGCTCAGAGACCACAAACTAGAGGTACAAAAAAGGGATAATTAAGTGATAGTATGAAAGGAAAGCGAACAAAACTAAAGGGATAGGATGATATTGTGGTACATGCCAGGCAGTAGTAAGGACAAGGGAATGCAAATTGCTACAGATAAAAATCAAAAAATAAAGGAGGCAGTGTCTTTTTCAAAACAAAACAAATTTAATGTTCTCATTTCTTAGTCAAGCACAGATAGCCTTCACTAAATTAGGCCTCAAACATTGTAGTAACCATACAGAACAGACATAGGGTTATTTTTTAATAGTGACCCCCTATTTATCTTTTTTTGTTTGTTTTAATGAATAAGCTGCCTCACAGTAACTGTAAAAGGTGCAAGTTATAATATCTCAGTATGTCTCAGAAGAAAACAACACCTGGACAAGTGTCAAGCTGAAACTAAGGGAAAAATCCTGCCCCTGGCCACCAGGCTGTGAAGAACACCTGGCTGCTGGGCAGCTGCTCTGTGTTGATCCCAGCCCTCTGTGGACTCACAATGTAGGTGATCATCAAGGGTCTGAGATGTGAGGCATTTTTGGGAAAGGAGACAGGGCCAAGATTCAAAACACTAGCTCTGATGAGGCTTTATGGCTTTTCCAACACCTTGGTAGGGAATTCTTTGAAATTGTGAAAGCTATTCTCTTTGCTGTTCCTAAAGCACAAGGTCCTGTCATCTTTTTGACTGCATATTGAGAAATGTGTCTAATTTTAAATTCATTAATTATTTCATTAAGTACAGGTTTCATTGAGTACAGGTCTCTCCATTTAATTAGACACTTGCCTTGGCATTTTTCTCAATCCGATCTCCTTTGACCAGTCTATAAAGTGCTAGCATTAAGTGGTGATTTTTTCCCAGTTGCCTGCAAAAATCCTCATCGTTCTGTTGAGATATTTAGACTTAGCTTCAGGGACTGGGTTTCCTTTAAAAAAAAATTCATTTTATGCTTCTGTAATCCTTCAGTGTGTTACTGAATACAGCAAGACTATCATGCATTCATAAACTGATAACATTATAACCAGTAAGTTATAATCATTTGCACTGGGGAAGGATGGAGTAGCATAAAAAACCCAAGCATTATCAACTTTTGGAGTTTTATATCCACTTTCACAGCAAGTGACGATTACGTTCCAGATGGGTAAAGTTGTTTTTATCAAGGAGTTACGTGAGAACCTCATTTTTCATCATAAATAAAAAATAATTTTTAAAAGAGCTATACTTTATGTTTTAAAAGAGCTAGCCTTTATATTTTCATAAAAGTGAGGCAGCATGATTGTCTGTACCTCTGCCCCTGCGCAGGAACAGAAAAGTCACTATAATGGGCATGTAGTGGTAGGACAAGGGGCAATGGCTTTAAATTGACAGAGGGTAGGTTCAGATTGGATGTTAGGAAAAATTCTTTGATGTGAGGGTGGTGAGGCATTGTCACAGGTTGCCCAAAGAAGCTGTGGATGCCCCATCCCTGGAAGTGTTGAATAGAGCTCTGAGCAACCTGATCTAGTGGAAAGTGTCTCTGCCCATGGCACTGGAACTTGATGATTTTTGGGATCCCTTCCAACCCAAACCATTCTATGATTCTACGATTCCATGATCTCCAGCATACTGGAGTTGTAATTTTGACAGTTCTTGCTGAAGGAAGGTCATATGCTCAGTGAAGTAGAGGCCTATTAGGAACTAATTCTATATTTGAATATGCATCTATGTGACTTATTAACTTTTCAAAGTTGATGTATATCAGGAATCTTATTTTAAATTCTCAATGAAGATAAAATACTTACACTCTAAAGAGGAAAAATTGTAAAAGGAAATGTGTTCCCACTGTACCTCTCTCTATGTGTTTATCTAGCTAATTATGAAAGTAGAAAAATGTTTGGAAAAAAAATAAAGAAGAAAATAATCATAATATTAAAAATAATGCATTTTCATTTCCCTTTGTCAAGGGCAAATACTATAATTGCAAATATAACTAAAGATCCTTTTAAAAAATGCAACAGAAATGTTAATGAGCTGGTAGAAGGAGACTTCACCAGTTTGCATAGGATGGACTGACACACTGTGGAAATAGTCAGCTTTGCACAAAGAGTACATAGAAAATCTAAAATCACACACTCCAGTTTGACAATGGTAGCAAAAAAAAGAAAGGCTTAACATTTTGAATTATTTTCTTTCTGCTTTACTTCTTGCAAGAGGCCTAGCTAACTACAGTAAGCAGATTGAGGACCAAATATTACCTTCTTTGTTAATGGTTGAAATAGTCTCTCTGTTACTTAAATAAATATATAGGGTTTTTTAAGGCCAGCATCCAATGTTTTTAAGGTCAAGATCTGAAATGCATATTAGTGAGGCACTCTTATTATGACAAAGTTATGTGAAAAAGTAGAATTATAGGGAAAAATAAGATTTTGTACAGTCAATTTTAAAAATTTCATTAAGGATGCAAACCTCATATACTGAGAAGTATCCAGCTTCCTTGGTTCTAAATGAACTCCAAAGTTTGTTGAATGCAGTTACCTTTAAATAGTTAAACCAGAATAAAACAAATTTAATAACACAGAGAATCATGCCTTGGCTTGTGAAAAGATCAATGTAAATAGGAATTACCCTTCTTCTCCTTTCTTCCCTTAACCCAGCCCTTTTCATTCCTTAATGAGATAGAGTACATGTGTAGGACCTACTCATAGGATATGCTTATCTTTCTCAGTCCTTCAGGGCTCCCAAGAGGAACTAAATCAAAGCTAATCAAACAAATTCTCACTAAATTTAACAAATAACTAGGAAGCCAGAATAATGGATGCAACCAATATGCAAACTTCAGATATAACTGTAAGACAATTATAGGAAAGAAAAGTAGGTCAGAAAAAATAAGGCAGAAAATGCTGCATTTTTAATGCTGTATTTATTAGCTGTCTGGGTCAGCTACTTTATCTCTTTCTAATCATCTGTGTAAATAAGACTAGCAATGTCATATTCTTTCATTCCTGTGCTACACTGACAATTTTCATTGCTTAATGAGATCCAAAGTTTCTGGGTTCTACATATGTATACTCATTCTCCTCAACTCTTTAGGGCATCTTCCTTCCCATGATGAAAAAATCAAGTCAAGGAATAATAAACAGTTTGTAGTGAATTCAGCAAATAAGTACACAGTGCTTTAAATTTTCGGTTATACTAAAGTAACACTTGAAACATGCAACATAGATCACTGCTTGAGGTGCAGAGTGTTACAAATCAGTGCACTGGTTATTTACCCTGGAGTCTACAGTGTTGGCTACTGTTGGATACAGAATATTCGATTTAATTAATGTTTCTTTATTAACACAGTGATAAATACTGTGTTACCTTAAACAGGAGTAGTCTTTTTATCAATATAAACAATTGCTTATATTGATACATGGTTATATTAATAAATTGTTATATTGATAAAAGCTTACAGTGAAGAATTTTAAAATGGACAATATGGAGCAAAATACAGCATTACTTGCCTCTGCGCTTTTCCCACTTCCATGCAAAGCAGTTTGCTCATAACTTTCTTATAATTTATTTTCTTGCCTTTCTCAAAGTAGTTATCTCATAGATAGAGCAGCTCCTTTGATTCAGAGTCCAAACAATTGAAAAAACACAAAATATCATCCTAAAGCAAGAATCTTTTCAAAAGTCTGGGGTAATGTTCCTAGAAAAAGTTAAGGTCAAGACAACGCTTTATTTGCTTGGGGTGGAAAGGAAACAGAAGGCAAAATATTTAGACTCAGAGGCAGACTAAAATAACACAGAAACCAGTCAAATATCCAAGAGCAGCAACACTGGAATCACTCAGAGTTGAATATTTCCATGTGGATAGGCATAATCCTTAGGAGAAGGTCGAAGAATTCACTGTCTAAAAGACATGAATATCAGCATTATGGAGATGCTGATATTATTATAGGAATGTTGCTATTGGAGCGAAAGAGAGGAGCTCTTAATCTAGCAGAGTAAATCACATACCTTACAAATCATAGAAAATGTGAAAAAATAGATTCATCTTTTCCATTCTAAATATTAATTCCTGGAAAGTGTCTGTAACTCTCGCAAATACATTTGGCGCAGTTTTGCCAGGAACAAATACTTCCTACCTTGGAGTTGCCCATTGTATACAGTACCCATGTAACAGTTCATACTGTTACATTTTTAGGTTTCTTAAACACTGTCGTCAAATGCTGACTGCTTAATTTGACATCGGTCTGGAACATGAATGTCTTTTTGCTGTCCTTAGTCTACATTTTAAATTTTTTTCAACCTTTTTCCATTCACATAGATTAGTTAAATATATAAAAAGAGAATACTTTGTCTCTGATCATGCTAAATAAGTTAATACATATTTCATTATCACATTTTATATGTACCTTCTAAACTGGTTTTACCGACTCACATGCTTAATGACTGTGACTCCTAGATCTTGATCTAAATTCTTACTCTGGTTTTGCCTCCCTCTGCTTATTTTAGCAAGGTGATGCAGAAATCTGACATCTCCTTGTTAGATTGCTGCCAGTTTCAACTTTACAAGTCCATGTGTGATCTACTGTCCTGCCCTGTGACTGCTTTCACCCCTCCTCTTTTCTTCTGTCACTGTCACTTCCATCATCACACTTTTGATCACTAAGCTCCATAAATAACTCATTTATTCTCTCTTAGACTTTTTTCTCTGTGGATTTGTACAGATACACTGCTTCCAAAGGTCTCTGTTTTCCTCATTCAAATAATTTTCACACTGTAGATTCCATTATGTCTACCTTTAGGAATTGGGCATCTAAGTTAATCCTAGCCACCCTAAGGACTTTTTATAATCATTGAGACAAAAAGGCGTATGCAGAAATAGACTTACTTCTATCTTAAATGTCTAGTTTAGGTTTAGATTAATTACCCACAAGTCGCACTTACAGGGAGTGTTAGGTGATCTTTCCAGACTTGGAAATATCAAATTTCTAGACTTAGAGCATAAGACTTCTACTCCTGTTGGAATTTTGCTCAGTTAATAGCTGTCCAACTTATCCACAGCTATACTTCTAAAAGTTATGGTAAATATATTTGTTCTGGGTTAGCAATATTGTTGCTGTCCCACTTCAGCTCAACAATCCCTTTTCCGTAACCATGGGAGAATTTTTTTGTGTTTTATTTCTTTCTACAATGCACCCTCTGATTTTGACTCCTTCACCACAGATGAGCCAGAATTATGTGTTGCCATGGCTGCAGTGATGACATGAGTTCAGAGAGGTGGAAGACATAACCAGTCAATAATATTTTTCATTCCCTGAGTTTACTCTGGACCTTTGATATCTGGGCAGCTATGACTTATCACAGCAGACTCTGTGTAGTTAAAACAGGTAAATTGTTTTGCTATATAGCACTGATAAATTAAAACAAGATATAATGCATATTAATATTAATGTAACCTGTTAAAATTATGGGCTGTTCTACACAATTGGGTGGTCAGGGATGTGGAGAGAAAACTGGCTGAGCTACCTGGTTCAAAGATCACTGGCACAAAGTCCAGGTGGAGGGCAGTCACTAGCATTGTATCCCAGTATATAATCTCAGTATAGATTCTGTTTAACACTTTCATCAATGACCTTCATGATGATGGGATCAAGTATGCTGCCAGCAAGTTTGCAGAGAACACAAAGCTGGGGGGAGTGGTTGATGTACTCTTATCCAGAGAGATCTACTCATGCCGAAGGAATGGGCAGATGGGAATCTTATGCAGTTCAGTAGTCCTGCAAGGGGGGAGGAAAAACTCCATGCACCAATACATGCTGTGGGCCCACAGACTGGAGAGCAGTTTTGCAGAGTAGGGCCTGGGGGTCCTGAGGGGCAACAAGCTGCCCATGAGCCAACAGTGTCCAGAGCTAACAGGTACAGTAGGAGGAGTGCTGCCAGCAGACCAAAGATGGTGAGTCTTCCCCTCCACCTAGTACAGGTGAGACACATGTGGAGTGACTGGTCCAGTTTGGGGCTTCTCCATATAAGAATGATAAGGACATACCATAGAGAATCTAGGGAAGGGCTACTGAGGTGATTAGGGGACTGAAGCCTCTGTCATATCAGGAGAGGCTGAGAGTGCTAAGTCTGAGCAGCCTGGAGATAAAAAGGCTCAGGGGATCTTATCAATGTGTATAAACACATAACTTGAGGGAAAGAAGACATAGCTAGACTTTAGTCAGTGGAACACAGTGACAGGGCAAGAGGCAATGATCATAAATCAAAACACATGGAATTCCTTCTGAACACAAGAAAACACTTGTTTTTACTGTGACAGTGCTCAAGCCTAGAGAGCTTGTATACTTTCCATCTTTAAAGATGTTGAAGACCATTTTAATCATGGTCCTAGGAAACTTGGTCTTTATATATGCTGGGGATTGGATTAGATGATCTGCAGTGGTCTGTGTCAACCTCAACCATTCTGTCATTCTGCAAAATTGGAGTGGGATTTATTAAGTAACATACAAGTAATACTTCACTTGCCATGAAGGAATGGGCCATAAATTATCATGTATTAGTGGTATTTGGACATTTAATTTTTGTTGCAATTCAGATAATTACAAAGTTCCTGAAGTGATAGTGTTAGAGAAAGTGTCACAAATGGTTTGTGCAGGATGGTTTGTGCAAGACCACTTAGAAAACTTGCATTATTTTAATTTTATGATACTTGATATATCAACATAGTTATTGATGCACATGCTCTTTTGAATTGGGGCTCTGTTGCATCCTGGGTTTGAGTTTAGATTAGGGGTTCTAATCTATGTTAGCTAGCCAAGTCCTGTGTACCGCCGTGCACCCCCCGTGTTTCCCCCCTACCCTGTGGTGGTTAGCTCCAGGCTGCCTTCCCCCCGCCACTCCTGTGGCCACTCTCTGTCCCGTCCCAGGAGTTCTGTGTCTGTCACCCTGATCCTGTGACTCCGTTCGCCCTTGGGCCCCATATCTGCCCCGCCGCATTCCGGTTGGTCGCCATGGTCCATGTCATTGCCACGGCGCCTGTCCCAGTTATGTGGAAAGGCTTCTGTCCTCCCTTTCACACCCCCTATATCATCCCGCTCCCCCCCGCCCCCGGTTGCCATTTCCCCCACGCAGGCACTGGAAGCACGGGTCGCGGTCTCCCCGCTGCAGCTCTCCATAGCTAATAAAACCTTCCGCTTCCCTCATGGGTGATTTGGACAATTCCTTCACTCTTTGCCTCAGGCCCTCGCACGGGTGACAAAACCTGGCAAGCCCCGACTGGCGTGCCACGGCAGCGGCACGTGGGATCAAGCGGTGAACCTGAGCTCCAGAGGGAGGCGGTGCCAACAGGCGCCGGAGCTGCCTGGAGCTGGGAGAAAGAACGAACCACCGCAGAGCTCATATGTTGTCTTCTGCTAAAGGAGAAATGGACATATGTGATTTATAGCTGTTATTAATGATTTGGAAATAGATCTTTTGAGTTGTGCATGTCTTATTCAGAACCTGTTACTGTGGAGAGATGTAAGTGATAGTCTGGAAAAAATTCTGTCAAATTTGTTTCTAGTGAAGCAGAAATGCAAATTTTACTGAGTTTGCTTTTTATTTATAAGTTTGAAACACACAAGTTGGCATCATGGTGTATGCAAATGCATAGCTGCTACTGTTAACAAACATAGCCTAGGAAAGAGAAGACAGAGAGGAAAATTACAGATTCCTTACAAGGATGGATGCTTCCTCACAAGGATTAAAGTGAGGAAGGAAGAAGAGGCTCTGATCTCCTCTCTGGTGACCAGTGATAGAACCCAAGAGAATGACCTGAATTTGTGTCAGGGGCTTTAGTCTGGATATTTGAAAAAGGTTCTTCACTCAGAGGGTGGTTGGGCACTGGAAAAGGATTCCAGGGAAGTAATCACACCACCAAGCCTGACAGAGTTCAAGAAGCACTTGAACAATACTGTCACATATGTGGTGTGATTTTTGGGGTTGTTCTGTGCATGATGAGAAGCTGGACTTAATGGTCCTTTTGGGTCCCTTTTAGCTTAGGATATTCTGTGATTCTCAGCTGTGGCACAGAAGTTTTTTATTAGCATTCTAATTGATATTTAAACACCTAAGATCATACCTAAGGACTGGATTTTGATCATAATATTGAATTTTTTGTCTCCCACCTTATTTTACTTGTAGTATGCCTATAGATACAACAATGAAAAAAGTCCTTTCTGGACTAATCCAAACAATCTATTGCAAAATCATTCACATCTCTCATCACAGGTTTGATGCTTATAATTAATCATGAGCAAAAGAAAACATATGCTTAAGTGCAAGATCATTTTGAAATTGGAGCTATACATACTACTCGCCTGTGATTTAATGTCTCTGGACCTATGACCCTCACCTCCCCTCTGTATGATCTCTGACTACTTGCATTGTTTCATAAATTAGATACTGACTTTTTTCCTGTCCTTGGACAATGTTGGGTTTGGTGCTACTGAGTACCATTATTCTGCAAATGAATAGAAACAAGAATATCAGATAGATGTAGCCTATGGTTTGAAGCTGAACAGTTCAGATTCTACCCAGGAGAGGGTTCATGAGCTTTGACTTTCTTTGTGCTCTTTTGGCCTAGTCTATAAATCTTTATTAATGTCCACAGTGTCTTTACTTACACAAGATCTGGGTTATAGCACACAAAGTTATAAGTGATTTAAGAGGAACTGTTGCTAGCCAAAATTTTTTGTTGTTTAGATGTGAAATGCAATTAAATTAAGATGTATTTTGAATCTTAATACTTAAATCTGAGCTTTGAATCTTCGTTTCTCATTTTTTCTGATGGTGGGTGGTGAGACCAAATAGGATTTTGCCTTCTCATCCATCAAATTGATCTCTTTTCTAATTAATGAGTGTGAGAACCTACAGAACTTGTGACTCATGGGGACGTTTCATTTATTGGTGCATATAAAAGCATTCACAGCACTAAAGCATCATTCCAGATGAACTTAGGTGAATATTTGGCAGAAAAATTCATCCTAAATGAGCAGACCAGAACAGTATCATTAAATCACATCTCCTCTTCAACACTTCTCTGCAGCCTCACATCTTGTTGCATTTTAAAGACTTTGTGTTGCTGGGCTTGACTGAGCACAGTACAGAGGCCACATTCATCCTCTGTACTTCACAAACATAACCAAGACAATTAAGTCAGAAGTGTGTTGTCTTTTGCTCTGTCTGTAGGCAACAGAGGCAGGCACTTCTAGAAGACAATCCAGACCTTAGATGTACTAAATCACACTCTGGCATGGCCTGTTCTCTTTATATAATAGAAACAAAGGTTAGGGTGATGATGAGCCTGCTTCAGCTTTACATGGATGCCACAAGAGCTGCATAGTTAACAAGTCAGTTGAGCTCATCCTCGGATCTTTTTAAAACCCCAGACGCTGCGTAGTTACAGATGTTGGGAACAGATATATACTGTCCATCACTTACAGATTTTGGGAACAGATGTGCATTGTCCATCAGTCAACAATGTTGACTGCCAGGTGGAGCATCCCACATTGCCCTAATGGAGATAATGCATCATAATGTGACAGTAGCTAGCCATGAATGAACAGTTCCGACAGCTGTTTATACCTTCTCATGGTACAATTTTTTTCTAATTCCTAGTGCAAAACGGTTTCATCTCATGAAGTCAATATACATAAACCCCCCAAATATGTGGTTGAAATTCTCATTTACGGTACTTTATCATGATCTTTACTGGTTTGAGCTCTCAGGTCTTTCCTCTTGTTTATTTATCTTCTCCATATCTGCTACAGCTAGCTCAGTTCTACATTAGCTACATTCAACATCTACTTTAAATCTGTAACCTAGGCAGACAGAATTCTTGCTATCAGAGGGGCTTCCTCTTGGCATATTTTGTTCACTGGGTGCTGTTCAGAAAGGCACAGGTGGAGTTTTTTGATTTTATTTTCTTTTGTCTTGATAGTTTGTTTTAAATATTGAGTCAAATAAGGAAGTTATATTAGTTAGGATATAATTATTTATTTATTATTTGAGAACAGTCTATACTCCAAAATGCAGGGGGTCTGAATAGGTATTGAGAAAGGCCTTCTTATCTTCTTTAATTCTGCGTTTTTTTTTTTTTTTTTTTTTTTTTTTTTTTTTTTTTTAATGAGTGCAGGGTTTGAGGTATGCTTTTTAAAAACTGTCATCCTGATGGTAGAAAATATTGGTGCTCTAGTAGGTGAGAGCAGAGAGTTATATATTTTTTGTTGCTATTTACTGCAAAAGTCATCAGAGGTTAACACTCATATGTAGGAACAAATTGTGTCATTTAGGGTATGTTTACACTCTGGGTTCAGGTAAGTGCAAGAACCTTTGTTCATGGTCTGAGTTATAAGTGAAAAAAAACCTTTGAGCTCTGGTCTTCTGGCTGAATCAGTAAATCTTGCCTCTCCAAAGGACTTATTATAACAAGTTTATATGGCTTCCAAAGTGAGGCTGAGGTAAGGAGAGTGACATGAGGTCATAAGCATCTGAGAGAGCAAAGTCCTTAGGTGCCTCTAGTTACTGTCATAGGCCGAATTTTTGACACTACATATACAGTAGTCCTGCAGCCCTGTGTTCTTGATATAGCAGAATTTATCAAACAGGTATGGTGGAAGGAAGGAAAGGAAGGAAGGAAGTTCGGAAGGAAGGAAGTTCGGAAGTTCAGAAGGAAGTTCGGAAGTTTGGAAGTTCAGAAGGAAGGAAGTTTGGAAGTTCGGAAGTTCGGAAGGAAGTTTGGAAGTTCGGAAGTTCAGAAGGAAGGAAGGAAGTTCGGAAGGAAGTTTGGAAGTTCGGAAGTTCAGAAGGAAGTAAGGAAGGAAGGAAGGAAGTTCAGAAGGAAGGAAGGAAGGAAGTAAGTTCAGAAGGAAGGAAGGAAGGAAGGAAGTTCAGAAGGAAGGAAGGAAATTCAGAAGGAAGGAAGTTCAGAAGGAAGGAAGGAAGGAAGTTCAGAAGGAAGGAAGGAAGGAAGTTCAGAAGGAAGGAAGGAAGGAAGTTCAGAAGGAAGTTCAGAAGGAAGGAAGTTCGGAAGGAAGTTCGGAAGGAAGTAAGGAAGGAAGGAAGTTCGGAAGGAAGGAAGGAAGGAAGTTCGGAAGGAAGGAAGTTCGGAAGGAAGGAAGTTCGGAAGGAAGTTCGGAAGGAAGGAAGTTCGGAAGGAAGGAAGTTCGGAAGGAAGTTCGGAAGGAAGGAAGTTCGGAAGGAAGTTCGGAAGGAAGGAAGTTCGGAAGGAAGGAAGGAAGGAAGTTCGGAAGGAAGGAAGGAAGTTCGGAAGGAAGGAAGTTCGGAAGGAAGGAAGGAAGGAAGTTCGGAAGGAAGGAAGGAAGTTCGGAAGGAAGTTCGGAAGGAAGGAAGTTCGGAAGGAAGGAAGTTCGGAAGTTCGGAAAGAAGTTCGGAAGGAAGGAAGTTCGGAAGGAAGGAAGTTCGGAAGGAAGGAAGTTCGGAAGGAAGGAAGGAAGTTCGGAAGGAAGGAAGGAAGGAAGGAAGTTCGGAAGGAAGGAAGTTCGGAAGGAAGGAAGGAAGTTCGGAAGGAAGGAAGGAAGGGAAGGAAGGAAGGAAGGAGGAAGGAAGGAAGGAAGGAAGGAAGGAGGAAGGAAGGAAGGAAGAAGGAAGGAAGGAAGAAGGAAGGAAGGAAGGAAGGAAGGAAAGGAAAGGAAGGAAGGA
The DNA here is from genome assembly GCF_026979565.1 of Vidua chalybeata. NCBI lineage: Eukaryota > Metazoa > Chordata > Aves > Passeriformes > Viduidae > Vidua > Vidua chalybeata. The sequence continues at coordinate 59,139,739 of NC_071531.1, read as the reverse complement.
AGGAAGGAAGGAAGGAAGGAAGGAAGGGAAGGAAGGAAGGAAGGAAGGAAGGAAGGAAGGAAGGAAGGAAGGGAAGGAAGGAAGGAAGGAAGGAAGGAAGGAAGGAAGGAAGGAAGGAAGGAAGGAAGGAAGGAAGGAAGGAAGGAAGGAAGGAAGGAAGGAAGGAAGGAAGGAAGGAAGGAAGGAAGGAAGGAAGGAAGGAAGGAAGGAAGGAAGGAAGGAAGGAAGGAAGGAAGGAAGGAAGGAAGGAAGGAAGGAAGGAAGGAAGGAAGGGAAGGAAGGAAGGAAGGAAGGAAGGAAGGAAGGAAGGAAGGAAGGAAGGAAGGAAGGAAGGAAGGAAGGAAGGAAGGAAGGAAGGAAGGAAGGAAGGAAGGAAGGAAGGAAGGAAGGAAGGAAGGAAGGAAGGAAGGAAGGAAGGAAGGAAGGAAGGAAGGAAGGAAGGAAGGAAGGAAGGAGAAACATTTAGAGAAATATTAATATAGATTATTAAAGAGTTACATACATGAGGGTCATACATACCATAGATTTCGATCCTGTAAATCACTGATATTTTTGTGAGTTAGAAACAACTCCATGAAATCTGTCCCATAAACTACATGTAATCTTTTGCCACTTGCCTCAAAAGCAACTGCTGCTAGAGACTGGAAAAGATCTGCTGGTTTAAAAAAAGTGTCATTCTCATCTTTTATGGAAACCTTTAAGAGCAACTACTTTATCTCATTTTCAACTGTTGTAACAAAAGTGACAAATAATAGAACAAGACAGTAATTCCCATGAAACCTTTTTACATTGCTAGCTTTCTCCTTGACAGTAAAACCTAAGTGGGAAAAGCCCCCATCAGGTAGCAGGTGCTCACTAAAGGATGTGGGTGCACAAAGCAGTGTGTGGTGCTGCTAATCCTTTCAGTTAATTGGAGGGAATACAAGCTGTTAAAGTTTTCATAAAATTATGCTTTGACTTGGCATTTTTCCCTTCTTTTAATCTTGCTAAATGATATTTAGTTAGATGGGACCCACAGGCATGATGAGTCTGTCACCACATAATTTCCAAAGTACAGCATAAATAATATTTTTTTATTTGAGTTAAACACAAATAGTTTATTTCTTGTGCATGGTTAAATGGCAGTTGGTGGTTTAATTTTGGCTATATGTAGTTAGTACTGTGGCCAACATATTTGCCAGAAAAATCAAAAGAAGGTTTAGTTTAGCCATTTCTGTAATTACATTGTGGACTTCCCTGAAGAGAAAAATAATAAGTGTTTCAAGGAAGAAAGAGACCAGGAAATGCTTCCATCAGGAAGTTCTGCCACAGTAGAGATGGGCATCAGAGCTTTCTTTTCTCATACGTCTTCCTCTGTGGCTCAGAACTAAAGTCTTCCCATCAACTTTCTACTCTTATTACCCTTAAAGGAATGAATGAAGTGGATTAAAAAGGTAGCTCATGCTGCCATAGACCTTGACCCACTAAATTTTGAAAGCTTAGGGTGTACTTCAGTAGTGGCCCAACTAAGGTAATAGAATCCTGAAGTTTCTTTACTTCTGATGCCCTGGCCATAGTGGTGACTAAATGCATTGTTCAATCTGACTTCAGGTTATATAACCTGGAGGTCCTGTATAGTGGTTTTAGACTAATAAAGCAGTCCTAAATATGAAGCTCATAATTATTAGCTATTTATAAATTATTTAGCAGAAGTACCTAAATTAGATGAGTTTTCTTCATTGCATGTCACCAAAGAATAACTGAGGTCTTCGACAGCTGAAAGTCTCCATTCACTCTGCAGGCAACTTGCACACTTATACTAACTTAAATGTCTGCTCTGAAGGTCTAAAAATAAGTGATTTAAATGTCCTTCATTGTCCCTGGAAATATTTTTTTCATTAAAATTTGCATCTGAATTAGAAATACGGAAAATCTTGCTTGATTTTAATTATTCACGTGCTTTATTTTCAGTGCATTTTTAATCATTGGTACAAAATATTAGCAGGGATTGTAACTAAATGCTGCAAACTGAAGCTTGGTGGAAAGATTGAGAACTCTAAAAAGACAGGAGAAAACTCATTGCACTATTTCCTTAAAAATTCTGTATTTCTTACTAATAAAAATAACAATTTATCTTTATAATGATATAAATAATAAAATTATCCCTCTTATGTTCACCAAAGTCACTAAGCTGGAAGGTGCTCTTAGAGACTTAATTGCATAGCTTATAAAAGCTTACACTAAAAGAAAATGAAAATCACATGCAATTATTCCTAAATATTCCTATTAATTACAGTGCACCTGTGAGTTATATATTCAGAGTTGTTAGATTTTTGTTGTTTTGCATTACTCAGGAAGAATTTGAATTTTGGTTTGAATTTTCATCTCATCAAGCACTTAAAAAGAAGGAAGGAATCAATGGAATTCCATAGTACACAAGACTGAAATATGTAGGACAGTCAAGTACAAGCATCTGCCTCAGAGAAGAAACTTCAGCAATATTTCAGGGGACTTCTAGTCACATTGTATGCTCCCAATTGGCATGAACAACTGAATACTAGTGTCAGGTCACAGCTAAATAACTTACGGACATGCTTGTCAATATGATATGTTTCAGAAAATTAATGGCAGAAGATTGATGCTAAGAGAGAGAGTCATTAGATCATGTACTCCCAACTGAGACTTCAGTTTTCAACTTTTGGTGTGTTTTCACTAAGAACATCTATTTTTCAAAACATCCTTGATGCTGGATGACAAAAAGTATTCAAGGAGATTTTTAAGTTTGTCCTTAGTCCATATATTTAATATATTAAAGCAGGTGATTTCAGGATAGCTGTTAATCCACCAATTTACAACTAATTATCATGTCAAGAAACTCAACAGAAAAATACACTGAGGAAGACAGATTATGAAGAAAGAGTAGAAAATAAGAGAATGGGTACCACTGGCCAGACACTGGTTACTAGAGGATGCAATATCTGTCTGCAGGCAATTGATTTGTGTAAACACTTAAAACACACAGGATTTGCTTAGAGAGGTCCAAGGGAACATAACTAGGAACTACTGAATGAAAATTGACCAAGAAAAATGTAGGCTTTACATCAATGAAACTTCCTGTGAGGTCTATTAGTCCCTAGTAATCTCCCTGAGGAGGAATTGGGAGCCCATCATGTGAATAATTTAACACTGTACTGGATAAAGCATTCCAGAATATACTGTAGGAAACAATCTTGTACTGATGGATGAACTACATGCCTACATTGCATGGAGTTCTCATGGATTTGAAAGCCAGGCTGTTCAGTGTGTAACTGGACTATGGTCCAAAAGGCTACACCAACTTTCCACCCTGCAACAAAAAACTCTTTGGGTCTCAAAATGCACTCACGTGTTGTTTTCCCTTCCAGTATAGTCCACAGAAAGAGAAATGTCATCCTCAAAGTTACTGCCTTTTTTTTTTTTTTAATCTCTTGATGCATACAGTGTTAGATTGGTGAAATGTATTGTGGTGTCAAGTTATTCATGTTGTTAATATTTTAACAGTATCACACCAACTCAAAAAATCTGATCCTACAAAACTCAGTAAAATTCAGGAAAAACAGGACTTAAGGACTTAAAGGACTTTTTAGAAACTTTGGTAAAGTTCCAAGGTATGTCCTGGACTTTCCAGGGCAAAACTACCTATATTTTTAATATTGTCAGCTCTATGGTTCTATTATGAGAATTTCCATATTGCATGTTTCTGTCTCATGGGATTTATATTTATCGTTATCCTAAAAACATTTTGAATAAGTGTGGTTTCCACCTATTGTTTTCTACAGGCAGTACATATCTATGAAGTTATTTTAATTGCTAATGTCTATTAGCAAAGATGTGTTTGGACATGGTCTAATTTAAACTATAAACACACTTCTAAAATTCAGTCCTTGTCAGTCTTTTAGTAGAAGTAAAAGTGCAGTGTATCCGACTTTCAAATAAAGTGGTTTTCAGTAAAACAAACATTTCAAAGTTAGAGTAGCAGGATTTTTTGGCCTGCCAAGGGTTCTACAACTTTTTAGACTAACATGACCACTGGGGATCACATCAAGGATGTGTTCACTGTCTTCTGCTGCAGCAATGGCAGGCTGAAAAGATATGATTTTATGCAGACTTAGGGAACGGTGACTGCTATGACTGGGAGGTCAGGCCTTGCAGATAAAACAAGAAAAACTGAAGCACCACCAAATCATATTTGCAATTTTAGTTTTGGAATACTTTTGGGAAGCAGTGTAATCACAATAAGAAGTATGTCTTCCACCTTGTAAAAGAAATAGCTAAAAATATTGATTGCAGAGGATACATCCAAAACCCCCAATGCAATTTAGTTCTTTAGTATAGTATTATGCGTGAGGAGATTGACCTACATCCTTTTCAGTTATTAAAGAAAATTCTATCATTTTGGTATGGACTATTTTCTCTGGATGTACATTGCAAATGGAAGTAACAGATTACTAAAAAATGGACAATGGGTTGCTTTTTAGCATATGATATAGGCAAATAAATGCCATCTCCAGGAAAGCAGGGCTTCATGACATTCACATGCCACAAACTGGGAAGATAAATGTTATCACTCCAAATTTCTCCCCCTTTGTCCTACTTTCAGCTTTCTTGCAGCTTTTCTTGCTGAGCATGATGTCATATAATCTGGAATATCCCTTTGGTCAGCTGGGGTCAGTTGTCTCAGCTGTCCCAACTGTGTCCCCTCCCACTTCTTGTGCACCCTCAGCCTCTTCCCTATCAGGAGAGGTTGAGAAACCACAAACGCCTTGATGCTATGTAAGCACTGCTCACCAATAGTAAAAAGCATCCCTATGTTAACAACACTGTTTTCAACACAAATCCAAAAAATAGCATGATATAAGCTTCCATGAAGAAAATGAACTCTATCCAAGTCAAAATAGTACACCACTGTCTTGAATACTGTAACAGTTTTGAAGTACAGTGATACAGTAAGGGCAGATAGAGCAAGAGACAGTCTTTCTCATACTCTATAGGAATTATAGGAGTTAATATTTCCAGAAAATACTCTACAAAGATCATGCTTCAGTTTTTAAACCTTCCTCGTATCCTACAAACTGGTAGTAGTTTTGCTTAGATTTTATTATTACCTTCAGATGAATTTGCAGCATGTTCAGAATATTCAGTAAAACATGACAAATTTTCTCTAAATTTTCTTCCTTTTTGTCAGAACTTGGCAAAACCAGTAATTTTCAGTATATTCCATCAAGTACTTACACATTTGAAAGTTCAAGGATATTTACACTCATGTTGTTTGATTTTGTATTTTACCGAAAACAGCACAAAGTTGAATGATACAAACAAAATTGAAACTGCTTATATTTAAAGAAAAACACGTTCTCTTTTTACAGAAGAATTTCTTGGATTTATTTTCTTGGTAAATTAAAAAAGTTTTAGAAACTGATATAGGCATTTATTTGCCCTAGTTTTTTAAGTGTCCTTTAATGGTTACAGATCTATTTGTAAAACTCCTTTCTGATATGGGAAGAAAAGTCTATTTCTATAAGCAAGAGTTTGCAGGGTCAAGGCTTATAGTTATAGTAGAATACTCAGGCAGAACTAAATAACAAAGAATAAAGTGAAAAACACCAGTAAATTAAAATAAAGCTGGAATACACTCAATTAGCTAAATTACTATTGATATCTGTCATTATAAAGTACCCAGGGCTGTATAATTTTCTTCTAATCCCCTAAATGTGCAACTAAGCAAGTGAGAGGACATATATTCTTACAACCCCCAGTGGAGACATTGAGATTATGCATGCTCTTACTAATTTAAAGAGGGACTTTCACACTGGGATACATTTTAAAAAGAGAACATTTAAATAAAAAAGCAATTTAGTCTGCCTGTAACTGTTATTATAACCCTTGCTGTTATTGCTAATTATTGAAGGTATTTGTGCTTGAATGTCTGAACTTCTTTATTTTCTTTTTTTTTTTTTTTTTAATTTTGAACAACTCTTGTTTCTACTTTCACTCAATCCTTCTGAAATCACAGGATTAGAGTCTTTCTTTCATGTTTTGGTTTATAGGTGTCAGTGTGGTGAGGTGACCTTGTCTGGACATCAGTTGCCCACCAAATCCACTCTAACCTTCCCCTCCTCAGCTGTACAGGGAAGAGATAATATTATGAAAGACTTATGGATCAAGATAAGGACAGGGAGAAATCTCTCACTAGGTACTGTCATGGTAAAAAACAGACTTGGCTTGGAGAAAATTAATTAATTTTGTTATCAATCAAATCAGAGTAGAGTAATGAAAAATAATCCCAAAACTTGAAACACCTTCTCCCACCCCTGCCTTCTTCCTAGGCTCAGCTTCACTCATAAATTGTCTACCTCCTCCCTTCAGTGGTGCAGAGGGATGGGGAGTGCCTGCTGTGATCTCTCATGCTCTGAGAATTAGTGAATCCTTTCTCTCTTTGTTTGCACCCATATAAAGACTGGGTGCTTTGTAGATGTTGCTTTATTAACTCAAGCTACATAGATGCTATTGGACTCAACAGAGAGGTGATTATTTTTAATGTACAATTAGCTAATTATCTATTGGCCATTTCTGGTATTAGAACAATCTGGTATAAACTTTGACCTTACCATAGTGGAACTGAAAAGTGATGAGACATACATTAAAAATTACTAGACTTAGGAACATTCAACATTATTTAATTCTGTAATTTCTGTCTAATAAAAAACACCATCTATTTTCTCCGTACAGAACACAACAGCAGAAAGAAAGACCTTGTGATGAATATAGCCTTGTGATAAGAATGTGGGTTTGTTAACATTCTCATCCAGACCATAGACAGGCTATTTTAGTTTTTTTATTAAAATATGAAGTGTGAATTTTTGAGCATGGTGGGCAACCAGCGACTCCTCAGCAGTTCAAGAAGCATTCCCATGCTGGGGATTCATCACACAACAATCAACAGAGAGATCTTGGCTTAAAGCTTCTGAGTGAATCAAAGTCCCAGCTGTGGGAGAGTGTAGGGTCCTCAGGATTATGAGGCCAATGTTACCAGGTTACCCTTGTTCCCTGGCACGTGCCGGTCCAGTGAAGACTTTGCAATTCTTCAATTGTGAATTACTCACTAAGTTCCCTTATTATTATTCTGAAATGTAGGATGGATATTATATTTTCCAGTCATATGAGGGTTTTCAAATGTGGTTAGTAGGATCAGAGAGCCTGGCTGTCCTCCAAATTAATATATCTGACAGATGAATTTCAGAAAGCATATTTTTAATAAAATATCCCAAATATTTCGTAAATGAGTTACCAGATATAGCAGTATGCTAGCATATTTTAAAGAAACAGGCACTCCACTTCTCAGGCAATTGCATTGTCTTTTATTAAATTTAGTTGTTTATCCTGATATATACATACTTAAACGCTATACATCTGAACACTTTCTCAATACATTTTTTGCTAAAAATAATAATTTAGTAAATCACCATATTTAAGTAAAGACACCTCATCTGGCTTTAGTTTTCTGCTACATTAGTCTCAGATCTGACCCTTAGATTAGTTCTTAATACGGCAGCTATTTTATGCTTCTGGTTATGTGGTTTAGCAATCACATGAACAAGGTAAATAAACAAGAATTAGGGAATGTGAAATGAAAACATTATGCGGCAGTAGATTAGAAATGGTCTGAAAACATTGGTTTTAATACAAATCAGGAGTAAACTGGGTAATTTCTTGCTATATTTAGAAGTCCAGACTAGATATGCTAGATATAGATGCACTTAGATCGTAATTTTCTGGCACTGAGGCTAACTGGCAAGGAATAGTTAGTATTTGCACTAAAGTCTTGTAGCCTCCAAGACAGAATAACTGCATCCAAACTACCTGTTGGGAATGGTCTAGCTTTGGAATGGTTAGCTTGTGCCTAACTCCCAAATTGTGCCTGGGAATTATTTGAAAGAGCTCTAATTGGTACAAGCCAAAACTGTGCTAGCAACTGTTGTAACAGCTTATCAGATGATGTAGTTCCAGTTTGGGAATATTTTCTGGCTCTGTTGAGTTTCAAACCATTGACATAATCTACAGATGTTGAAAACATAAATAGTTAAAAAAGTGATTCAACAAATAGTAAAAAATACAAAGATATAAATAAAGTAAGGAGTACATATTATCCAATTCAAGAAGGAATTCTTTTTTAAGCCACAAAGATATGAAGACTAGAAGGATATCACTAAATCAGGGCATATATTAGGCAAGAGGACAACATGAAGTTTAACTTTGAAAAAAGCAATCTATCCTAGACTCTTGGGAAATTCTGCTTGTGGGTGATTTATTGTATTCAGCATGTAAGATTGTGGAGCCAGGCTGATGTTGCAACAAAATGCTGGGAAAATGAATTGCACCTATGCCATAGGAACAGAGCAGGAGACAAGATGTAGTAGGTGGTGTATGAGAGGGAATTAAAGGTTCATGGCAAATCTATGCCTGGAGCTCTAGAAAATTACAGAGGTGAGCTGATCACTTCCCCTTACAGATGAACTACACATAACCTAGCCACTTTAAGGAGCAGCTGTATGGAAAATATGAGATAACAACAATATCTGGTGACTAAAGATATACAAAATATAACCTAGCTTTTCAAAATACTGGCATTTAACACTTAGTCAGTCCTTTGAAAATGTAACAACTCTGGAAAGTGCCCTCTTGGAAAGTCCCCCTGACTGTGTACTCACATGTATATGTATGTGTATATATATGTGTGCACATATGTATGTATATAGCTATGACCTATCTGTCTCTATATATAAAATTTGCAGCAAAAAAACCAAAAAGTTAATTGATGTAGTATAATGTGTTGTGAAAAGGTGGGATATTGTACATCCCTTGGAATTGCAAAGACAGCTCCAGATTGCATTATTAAATAAAACAGTTAACCTCTATATTTTAAGGTAAATGTCACAGTTTTTCTTGTTAGATATGTATTTGCTTTTAGATAGAGGACTGTTTATTTTCTTACTGATGTTCTTTTCTGTATTTCGTCATTTAATTTTCTGGCAAAAAAAGTATCCTTGCTCTGCAGCCACAAACACATCTGTATTTTTGTGTAAAAGACACTGCATGTAAAAAAACCCATCTTACTGAGGGTTTAAAATTGCAGATGAGTCCATGACACAGGCCTGATTCCTCTTCGTCACTGCTGTAACACTCTTAAACTCAGTACAGCTCCACTAACCTAAAATCTGTGCACTTGTTACTAGAACTAGTCTCTCAAATAAAAAGTGTCACTTTATGATTATTGTATTTCCAAAGGTATTTTATTAGCTTCTTTGATAAACAGGCAATGTATTCACTGTTGATAAAATGGAGAGGAGCAGTAACATTCAGCAGAAGCAGACTTGTCAAGTGTAGACATTTTAAAAATTGCACATTTATATCCTGTGTTATATCACAGAACTTAAGTTTGCTGTTCCAGACGTATCACCCTTTGAAAATGACTGTAAATTATTGCTGTGTTTACCTGTACTTTTAAAACTGAACAGATAATAAGTTGTTGCTCAGTGTGTGACAAGTGTTACTAACAAACCAGAGGGGAAAAAAAAATCCATTGCTTTTAGGTGGTCAATATTAGCCTTCATCCCAATTGCATGATCTTGGATGTTGCAAGAATGCATCTATTACCACTTGCAAGGGCAACACTGCACATTTATTAAATCTGAGACAGCACCATTGCAATCAACTAAAACCCAACATCCAATGAACACTTGAAACTGGAATTTCCAAATAGCTTTCTTTTCTTAATTGAGTTTTGTTCTGCTGACAGACGAATGCACCCTCAGCTGAATTTGAATAGGGCTGCTGCAATTATCAGTGATTCCACTTGAATGAAAAAACCTGCAGCCTGGCTCTCTGCGTGGTTATGTCTAAGAATGTCTCTCAGACAGACCCGACTCCTACTTTTCCTAATTAAAAGTGGTAATAACTGTTTTATTGGATCTAAATTACACTTTTATATGACAAACTTAATTTAAAGTGTGACCTATCAACTTAATGACATTTTGAGGCTGGGCACAACTATACATAAATTAGAAGAGAGTGAGATGCTTTGCAATAAAGAGGTAAAGTGAAGAGGGAAAAAAGCTCCAAAATACTAATGAAGAATAAAAGCACATCAAAATGTTGCTAATGAGGTTTGCTGTTTGGAATGGAATCAGAGCTATATTTGCAGACTATTGCTTACCAGGCTCATGGCTAATATAAAATATATGCATCTTTGAAGTTTCTGAGAGGTGTGATTTGATTTCTGCAATATAAATGCAGAAATTTTTAGAACTGAATTTGCAAATAGAGAATGAAAAGCTTCTCTTAGTTTTGGAATTCCAGCAAGAAAGGTATCTCCTTTTTTCATGTGCATTACATCCACAAATCTTTGAGCACTTATAAATAGGCATCTGAGTACCCTCATCCATGTTGTCCAGATGAGTGAGCTACTGAAATTGTACTAAATCTTGACAAATATTGGGAGTTATGCCAAAGAGCCTCATAACGTTACATCCAAAGAGGGATCAAAATAATTTGTAGGGAGTGGCATCCACCACATCTTCTAAAGAGCAGAGCACAAGAACATTGCCTTTAAGAGTTAAATCCGTAATAAGGATTCTGCTAGGTTGTTATTTCTGGCGAAGTTGCTATTTTTCCAGCTACACATCAACACTGTATCATCATTAGTGAATGTCTTAAGATTTTCACAGCATTACAGAACGGCTGTAGTTGGAAGGCACCTGTGCAAATCATCCAGTCCAATCCTCCTGCTCAAGCAGGGTCTCCCAGGGCCTGCTGTGCACAACCATTTCCAGTAGGGTTCGGAATGTCTCCAAGAAGATTCCACAACCTCTCTGATGGTGCTCAGTTATCTCACAGTAAAAGGGCATTTTCTTCTGTTCAGATGGAATGTTTCAGTTTTGCTCATGGCCTCCTGAAGGAGGCCTGAAGGAATAGCCTCCAATGGTCTTTTAAAAGTACAGTGAAAACAGATTGATGCAGTGTATGTATCTCCCTGGGAAGACTAAAATGCCTATTGTTTCTGTCAAAGACAGGTTTACGGAATTTTTCAGGTAGGTTGAAACAACCATACATTCATGAATAGTAACTGAGGGAAGGTATTCTGGAAAGTATTGTCAAGAGGGAGGAACTAAGTTTCATATCACCTACTTCTTGCCAAAAATTTTGAGTTTATGTGGGAAGGACTTGTAAATTCAAAAAAGCAAAAGAATTGTATTCCCGCTATGATCTGGGAGTAGTAATTAAGTTATTTGGAAAACAGAAACAAAGCAAGTCCCTTATAGTGACACTTGGAGCTTTGCAAAAGTTGTCTCTTACAGAACTTGAGGTCTTTTTTCTTCTTTAGTCAGAACTTGTCTTCTCAGTCAATCACTATAAAAACAGTAAGCACAAAAGAAAATAAAAGGAGAAAGTACGAGGTTTGTTTATGGTATTCACTAGATGATTTTCTTGTTAATCTGAAATATATTTTTCCAAAACTTGGAAAATATTTTTTGTTACTCTTTTTAGCTTGGGTGTGCATAAACACACACATTCATATAATATACAGGGAATTATCTCCCAGAAGAAGACATACTTAATTTTTTTTCCTCTCAGTATTATCACATGTTGAACAGGCTTAGCTTATCTGGAGGGTAGAGTTGCAGACTCTGGAATCAGTGATTACTTTCAAAAACTCCAATGAAACATGCTGTCAGCCTCGCAGCTTAGTCCACACACATGGCCTGAAATATCTCATCAATAGCTCTGTTTTAGCTTGTCTCGAACAATTTCCTCCAGAAACATCACCAAGTTCAAGTTCTCTAGGCTTGCTTCTAAAGCTCTGACATCTAAATCCCCCTTTAATAACAACAGTTGTACCAGACATCTTAGTTGACTTACAACAAAACTGAGATAATTAATACTCACTTACTGTTATTACTATCACTGAAATTCAACATGAGAAAAAAAGTCTTTAGAAGAATTTAAAGGCATCAGAGGGATATGAAGTAAAAGATGTGTGACTCCACAAGTCATAGGTAAGATGAAAAGAGGCACTCTAATGGATTAAATTGGTAGTTACCAATGTGTTGCTGCTTGCTATTTGAGCTCTCTAAAGATGTCTCCCTATCTTAAATTTGCATCTTCAAGAATCTCCTATGAAAAAAATAAATATTCTTCTCTTTATTTTATAATGGACAACAAAGGAAGAAAATATATACATACACAGTGTTGATGTGAACAGTACCTTGCCTGGGTTTGAAGGCAAATGTGCTTGTTATCGGGATTGTCTTCAGGTAAATACCATAGAAAATATGCTGTTGGGTGTTTTTGAGGGGAAAAAAAACCCAGGAGTGTTTCCTAGTTTTAAGTACACTCTCTGTTCCTAGATTCCTGGGTTCCTTTCCAAGAAAAACAGAATTACAGTATGCCTGAAAGGTAATTTAAAAAGTTAAAAGTACAAAGGAAAGCCTAGACTTCATGATTTAGGACTTCTAAACTAGGAAGGCAATGCCTACAGCACTAATGTAGTAACACTTTACATCAGAAGGAATGTACTAGTTGAAATAACATTTGGGGGTTTGAGGGTGCTGTAATCACTGTTATATAAATATTTGGGGTTTTAATATACTTCTGTGTTGACATGTTGTCCGTGTTCTTTTATTACTTTTTTTCATTGATTTCTTTTCTGAAGGGGAAAAAAAATCAAACATTACCCCACAATATTGCATGGAAAAGATACACATTTTCACCATGTTCATGAGCCTGAAGAAATTACAAACTATGATTAATCTGAATTGTGGAGCTTAGTGTGTTTACCCTATATGATGTTTGAAGATTTCTTTGGGAAATTAAAGATTTACTTCTATTTTTACTAGTTGCAGTGGTTTGTGACAGTGTTTTACACAAGTATAGGAAAGTATGTAAATTCTTGTGTATAAAAATGAAATTATCCATTCCCCCCACAAATTAACATACTCAAATGTCACCAAATGACTTTACATTGATCTCTCCAGCAAATGAGGGATCTTCCTATACATAATAAGACAATCCTAGCAGTAGGATGTTTGAACACACAAGTAAATCAGGAAACAGGGAAATTTATCAGAAGAAGAGTACCAGCATGAAGTGGAATTTGTATTGCTGTTCATTACATAAGCAGGAATCCCAGCTACCCAGCTGAGAAAAAGATTGAAAATAAAATGAAATGTAAAAGATCTGTTTTCCCTTGGAAATATTTGAAGACAAGAAAATGGAAAATAAATATGCATCTTTTTGTCTTTCTTTGTATTCTTTTCGTTTATATGTTTGCATGTGTAGATAGAAAGAGACCAGAAGAAAAAGAGGGAGGTAATGTGTATAATACCAATCTTTAGTGCACTTTAAGAAGGGCAAAGCTAGAATTTGGTATAAGCAGATACTTATGCACCTTCTTCCCATACATAGTCCTTGGGAATAGCTGAATATCATGCAAACACAGCTTGTACTCTTTTTGGTGTCTGGAATTAAAAGCCCAAAATTAATAAGTGGTGACTAACCACTCAGTGGTCAGTAATGATGACAGACTGAAACTACAGTTCTTTACAGAGAAGCTATTTAATTTCAATGCCCTTAGGTAAGTAAGAGGAATCCCTTGCAGGCTGTTTATAACCTGCAGATTTGCAGCAAGAGACAAGTGGATTAGCCTTTCCCAGTTTATTGGTATATCCAATTTGTAAGCACCTTTTGCTATTCAGGAAGCAGGAGGCACTTTACTCCATTCTTGGCTTATAAAGGAGGCAAATCCCATGTCTCTAAGTAAGTATGTGTGTACATAGTCCTTTTGACTTCATATATATGAGTATGTTTGTATTACACCAAGTAACTTTGACTTCTTCTTTCTTTCTTTTTTTTTTTTTTTTTTTTTTTTTAATTCCAGACCAATTTCTACAAAATTTGTGACTAGGAATTGCCATATAGAGGTATTTGTGTGTGTTTACATATATAAATAATTATACTTCCTAAGTCTTTGATGGGGCTAATAGGTACGTGATAGGATTGTTCAGAAAAATGATCATTATTTCCAGTAGGAAGCCTATTTCCTATTTACTTTTGTAAGTCTGTCTTGCAGAACCTTACAATAATTCATTGCCACGTGTTCTTTGTTCCTCCCTCACTAGAGCAGCAATATGGAAATTTCTACCATGATGCAATATTTTCTCTGGAGCTTCAAACAACGTTTTGCTACGATAGACAGATTTGGTTGTTTTGGCAATCACTTCACACTTGGACATTTAAAGTACAGCCTTGGCATTGCTATTTGTCTACAGGCTGGGAAAAATGCAGTCAGAATACCACAACCTATTCATATTGCTTCAGTAGTTCTAACATATTTCCTTATGGTTTCCTTCTTCTCCTTAATATCTGAGTTCACCCAAAGAAACCCTCAGATTATGGTTGGATCAACAGTTACTTCAGTAGCTGCAAAAGCCTGTATTAACTGAATTTATTGATTATCAAGAAACAGTATTCACCCTGAGTTGGGGACATAAATCCACGAAAGTAGTCATATTTTCCTACACTTTTGTGTGAATAGTGCTGCTGTGAGATAAAATTATAGAAAATAGAGTTTTTCAGTTATTTTTTGAGGTTTTTACTGAGTCTTGTACAAGGGATAAAGTCGTTGAGGTCATGAAGGGGAAAAAAACTAGTTGTAAGGGACAGGTAAATAATTCCAGTGGCAGGATACAAAAGATCGTAGCAGGATACAAAAGATCGTAAAACAGACTTATGAAAGCTATTGAAAACTGGTCACAAGGTCTTCCTTAGGACAGTATACATATGTAGTGCACGGCTGTCATTCATAAAAGGGTTACAGCTTTTCCTTGTAGTACTTTTTCAGGACCTGGAAGAAATCAAAGTGAGAGTAAATCATTCTAATCAATTAAGGATCTCCACTGAACTGCAGCCTTCTATTTTCCCTCTTCCATGTTTCATCTATTAAGTCTCTTGAGTGTGACTGCATGCCTACTTTTGTTTATGCATGGATGTGCTTGCTTGTCCTCTGAACTTAAATCAGGTTCTTTCATTTCTTTTATCTTAATGTTGTTTATCTCCACCTGAATTTCTTCAAGATCCTATATTCTGAGGAGTTTGCTTTAATTTCCAGCTAACCAAAAAGCTGCTTGTACAGCATCCAACAGCATAAACAGTATTTCTGCAGTGTTTATCAGGCAATCTTGTGATATTATTGCATCGATACATCTATAATGATTCAGTGTCATAACCAATGTTATCATCAGGAAGCAAACACCTAAATAATTCTCTAATATCCCATAGAGCCTTTCCATGTATTTAATACTTCCTACAGCTCTAAAATGCAACTGGATAGCTAAACTGCACAGGTTTTCATCCTTTCTTGCAGATTGCTATTTCTTTTTCTCATCCCATCCCAAAAATATTTGAGAAACTAGCTTTTGATTGAATCTCTGTGTACTTCAGAGCTGCAAATTTCTAATTGTTAATGCCTTTGCAGTGGAGCTTTTGTCCTTGATATCTGGCATGCTGAATATTTAAACTTGAGGAGTCAAATTCACAGACATGCCTAATCTCTGGCCCCTGCATCTGAAAAACGTTGCACTTCAATTATTATGAACCAGAACCAGAATAAATTCCATTAATATAGTCATCTTTTTATAACCAAGGAATAGGAACAGACTTTGAGGATTAAGTAATTTGGTGTTCTGCTGTGAGCTAATAAGTTTGTCTACCGTAAGTTTTTGCTGGCAAAAATCACAGCATTTTTGCTTGCACTAAGGTGAGATGTTGCTTTGCAATTTATGTACCATAAATTAAGGGGCAGTTTTCTTTACTGATTTTTTCCAAGGGAACATGCGATTGCCAGAACATACCAGAAAGCAGGTTACACTCTTCAAAAGATAAAGAGCTCATAGTGTTTCTTTCCCCCTTTAGCACCTGGAGTCACAGGAGAGGCTCTAATTCTGGAAAAACAAGGGCTTCCGAAGGCTTTTGATGGGACAACATTTTTGTGTGACATGTCTTGCTCTATA
This sequence comes from Vidua chalybeata, assembly GCF_026979565.1. Taxonomy (NCBI): domain Eukaryota; kingdom Metazoa; phylum Chordata; class Aves; order Passeriformes; family Viduidae; genus Vidua; species Vidua chalybeata. The sequence goes on along the minus strand of NC_071531.1, from coordinate 59,123,657 downwards.
TGTTTCTATATTTTATTCTTGCACACCTGTATTGAGGAATTCTCCAGGATGAAAGTATCTGAGGAGATTTAGCTAGTTAACTTGAACTGGAATTTGCATTAGATCAAAGTCTAGGCCTTCTTCACCACCACTACATATATATCTATTTTCTCATCCTTAGCATCCCTAGAGAAACCTTAAAAAGTATTGTAATACCAAGCTGCTGGCTCAGGCTTTTTTTCTCTTCTAGGGATGGCATTAAAATCCTTTTCTGTGGGGATTTTTGCTACTGTGAACAATAAGAAAATTTATTCGATACTCTCTTTTTTTCTTCCTTTTTTTTTTTTTTAATAATTTCTAAGCTTGTAAGCAATGATTCTTTTCTTCTTTTCCTCTGAGTTATTTTTTCTCTCTGTTCTTTCTTTTGATAAAGTAGCAAAAAACTCATGGGAGACAAGAAAATACCTAAAAGACTTCAATTATTTGACTGGAAAATATGCTGCTTTTTTATTTCTTCAGCATCTCAAGGAAAATGTATTTATTTTACTTTTATGGAAGATAGCACAACACTTACTAGATTAGGATACTTTTCAGTGAAGCACACTAGTGTCATTAATTAAGTGCAAATCAAATTCATTTTGCAAGAGCAGATAAAGTGCTCATTTAGAATTCAGGCATTTATACAATGTTGTTTTCCATCAAATATAACCAGTTGCACAATCCAAGCTCCCAGCACATACGCAGACAACTCAGAGCAGACCTTGGCTGTGCATGGCTTTAGTGGATAGTTATAGTAGTCATAAACACTGTGCTTATGGACAGTTTCAGACCTTCTCCATTTCTAGAGACTGGGGATGATGAAAGAGACTTCATGACAGCTGTATATTTCCTGAGATTCCTCCTGTATGAAAGCACAATGTTTGGTATGAGCTAATTGTTAGACTTTTGGTGCCAACTCAGCCCTGCTACAGCCCAATATCTAGTCTCATGTTTATTTAATCTTTCAGTATTTGCTGTGTCCTTCAACTAGCTTCAGAAGCATAAGAACAAAGCAGTCACTCATACATAAAGAGCACACATATACCCATACAACTGAGTGTGTACAGGTGTACTCTCCTGCTGATTTAAAGCCAGGATCAAAAACTAAAAGCAAATAACAAAAAAATCACCTAGGGCACTTGGACATTTCAACACTTTCTGCCTAGAAACAAGCCAGAGATAAGACATTCTATCTTCAGATATGTGTAATGAATTTTTAAAGCAAAGAACAATTCACTGTGTATGTTAAGCTAACCAGCCAATGGCAAACTAGCCATCCAGAATAATTTCACAGTCAACAGACAGATCACCATTTCCAAGAGTGCAACACAGATAGCCAAAATGATGGCAGGAATAATTGTCCCATGAAGGCACCTGTCTCTTTCATTAACATTAGAACGAATCTTGAAAATTATCTTGGACTTTATGCTCAACTTTTCGGCAGACAAATTTAGATGAGAAAAATGCTATGATATAAATCATTATTTCAAGCTGAAACTAGCTTCAAGTATGCCATATGTAGTTACAGACTGTCATTTAAATGGCCTCAACACACAGAGCATGCTATGCCATTGACAAAAAATTAATAAATCCTCTGGGCAGAGAAGTTCTGTTAAGACAGTTGAGCCACCCTAGAGTCTTTTGCTCTACACTGGCAAATTAAACTTCCCTATCCCTCATTGTCTTTGGGAAAATAACAAACTTGTGGAATCTTAGGCCTCAATCAGAAAACAAGAGGCTATGAAAAACCTGTTTAAACTAAACATAGAAAATATGTCAAATTAAAAAAAAAAAAAAAGGATTTATTACATCATGTAGCAGAAGTGAAGTGCACATCCAGCAGGGTTAAGACATGAGTCTTACTGCATATGTGATGTGCAATTGGTCTGTGCAGTCATTCCAGGAAGAGAAACCACCTCAGAGTAACAGAATGGCACATACAACAGCACAGGGGTGAAACATTTGTAATTTTGCCAGTCATCAAAGATCCTTCAATTACAGAAGGGAAAACTTTGACAGGGTTTAGTGTTAAATTTAGGGTTCTTTCCAATAAAGAATACAGATGTGTTTAACTTAGCTGGACAGAAACCGTAAGTCTGTCATTCTAAAGCTGCTAGAGTATGAAAATGAGAAGTAATATAATATGCTTACAGCATTCAGAATTAAGTGCCAAAAAGTAAACAAACAAACAAGCAGCTTCAATTATAATAAGAAAATAAAACTATAAATCAACTCAGATTTTTTTCCATATTTTTTGTCATAGTATGAGTAAGGATTATGTTTAAATAATGTCTCTTTACAGAAATTCATATTTAAGCATAGGCAAAAAAAGGTGATGGGTGGGATTAATATTTTTTCACTGAACAATTTATTTTTTGACAAAAAAATAAGGTTCAAAGTGCACAATTATGTTTTTACATAGGGATTTTTTTATCTTGCTCTTTATCAAAATCTGTTGTGAAAAAAAAAATTTCACATAGCCATATGGCACAATTTCAGTTGAGAATATTTTACCTATAAAGACATTTTAAAGCATTGTGATTGATTTAAATTAAAGCATGAAAAGAAACTAACAAAAACAAACAAACAAACAAAGAAACCCCAAAAATCCCACACAAAAAACAAAAGACCCAAAAGACCCAAAACCCAACAAAGTCATGAAATCTAGTCTGGCTTCTGAAAGCAAAATTGTATTTTCCTTTTTTTTTGTTGGCCATTAATTTTGTAGACTGAAATGCCTTCATTAATTTAATCTAAAATTAAAATTGCAAGGTTTGGATATTAAAAAATCACAAGAAACACAGATTGAATGACTGCTTAGGAGATGAAATCTAGGGCTTTATATCCCAAATAAGTGCTTGGACAGGAGATTGAGAGCCTGTGCATGAATTCTCCTCTTCTCCTTTTCCTTCTTTCTCATTCTCCCACTTTGCCTGCACCCTCTCCTCTCCTCTCCTCTCCTCTCCTCTCCTCTCCTCTCCTCTCCTCTCCTCTCCTCTCCTCTCCTCTCCTCTCTCCTCTCCTCTCCTCTCCTCTCCTCTCCTCTCCTCTCCTCTCCTCTCCTCTCCTCTCCTCTCCTCTCCTCTCCTCTCCTCTCCTCTCCTCTCCTCTCCTCTCCTCTCCTCTCCTCTCCTCTCCTCTCCTCTCCTCTCCTCTCCTCTCCTCTCCTCTCCTCTCCTCTCCTCTCCTCTCCTCTCCTCTCCTCTCCTCTCCTCTCCTCTCCTCTCCTCTCCTCTCCTCTCCTCTCCTCTCCTCTCCTCTCCTCTCTTCCCCTCCTGTTCCTATAACATCTTTTATTCAAATGGCATTTGTGTCACTTATATATGTTGGAAAATTTAATTCGGCTGGTAACAAATGTCAGATCCCTTAGATTACATTTCTATTTGACTGAAAATCAGTGATTTGCATTTTCTAAAAGATTGTATGTATGCATAGAATACTTGATTGCAGTATTTCACATACAAACTGTTCTGCACTTAGATTGGTGTATAATTTTGCTTTGTAGGTACTTAGAGAAAATGGTTGGTGAGATCAAGGGGGTGTGCTACTGTTTCTTTTAACTGAAAATATCAGCAAGCATTACAATTTCCATTTGATAGATAAGTTTTTTTATTGTAATATAAGAGCATGCCACAGTTCCTTTTATGATGTGTCAGACTATAGGCAGTTGGCTCTCTTTGCTTACATAAATACATTGGTTAGCTTGCAAATCCAGTTAGTTATTGGGGGCTGCTCTGTGAAGAATTGATGCTGCTATAAAAGAGGAGCTGAAGCTGTAAATATGTAAGATTAGAAATAACATTTCTACAACTTGTAGAAATCAACATATTTGGAGCTTTTGTTTCAGCCAACTAATACAGTAAATCCAGACTATTCATACAGAAAGAAAATCTTGTTGATATATGTTAACAACCTATAAAATATATATCCCTCAGATTGAACTGGGTAATAAGATGTCACTTATGTTCTATAAAATACTTTGCTACTAGGGAAATGATTTTAAAAAGAGTAGTCTAAATATGAACCAAACTATATGTTACAGATTTGCAGTCTGGATCTTCTGATACTAATAGCTGGAAAGACCAAAACTTGCCCACCTAATATCCATCAAAAACACTGGGGGTTTTATTTAGAACCATAGAATTAAAGAGTACCTGAATGGGAAGGGACACACCAAGACCATCAAAGTCCAACTCCTGGCCCTGTGAAGAATCACCCCAAGAATGATGCCACATGCCTGAAAGCATTGTCCAAATGCTTTTTGAAATCTTGCAGGTCCTGTGCCACACTCTTCTTTGGGGAACGTCTCCCATTGCCCAGCTACATTGTGGAGGAAAAACCTGTCCCTAAATCTCCCCTTACACAACTTCAGACTATTCACTCATGTTTTCTTTCTGGTGACTAATGAGGAGAATATTGGTTCCTACCCCAGCACTTGCTCTTGTGAGGAAACTGCAAACTCATTTCCCTTCAGTGTCTGTCTATGATAAACAAGTCAAGTGATCTCATCCTATCTTCATATAACTTCAGCTAATTCCACTGGTGACCTATATTAGGCGTGAAGATAACAATATAGGAACCCTGTAATTATCCCCTTGAAATACCTTTTCCAGTCCCATTTTCCCTGGATCTCTAGGCTCTGTGGCTCTCTGAACCCTACCCGTAACCCTAATGGCATCTTGATGCTAAGGTCCTCATCACCATGTGTGGCCCAAGTCTGAAAGGAGTGGAGGCAGCTTTGTTGGTACCCTGCTGTGATCCCCTTGGCACGCATTTTTCAGACCCACTGTCTCTGGAGTTGTCAGTAGGATTTTTAATGTACAGTGAAATGCTGCCTTGCTGATGGGGCAGATGATCTTTTTTACTTCTATGTATCTGTTCTGTTAATGGCACTGTAATTCTTTAATATCTCCACCTATCTATCCTTCCCTTCTAATTAAACATTAGTGACATGGTTTTATACTCTCTAAAGCAGCATAAATTACCACCAGCTATGGGCACAATAGCGCCTAATTGCACTAATTGTAATCTGATTACTAACTTGGAGGTATATACTGAAGTTTTAAGATTGGATAGCTTCTGTGAATGTTATTCTGCTATGAAGAACTTTTTAAGTCAAAAGTTTAGTATACTTTAAATCATTCCATGTAGGTAGGTGAAATAAATACTGGAACACTATTTTGTCATACATCTACTGTTTGAATTTTACCTTAATCCATGTGATGTTGGTGGACACACTGTAGGGGCACATTATAAACAGTCACCTATGGAAACATTCTCTTAATATCCTACAGAAGATAAAATACACTTCAAACCATCCAGGCAGGGCCTGACCCAAAGTATATTTATTGAAGAATATTCAGCCTTTGGGGAGTTAGGTCACACCTGTGATGATCACTTTAAGTAACTACACCAAGTGTCATAGTTTCACATCCATCAGTACAGTCTACATTTCATAGGACCATAGAGTGGTTTGGGTTAGAAGAGATCTTTACAGTTAATCTAGTCCCCACCATGCTGCAATTGGCAGGAACATCTTCAACTTGATCAGGTTGCTCAGAGTCCCATTCGACCTGATCCTGAATGTTTCCATGGATAGGATATGTAGAAACCCTCTGGATAATCTAGTCCAGTGTTTCCCCACTGTAAAAATTTCTTCAACATATCTAGTCTGAATCTACCACCTTTTAGTTTAAAACCACAACTCCTTATCCTATCACTGCAGGATCTACTTAGCAGAGAATGATCTAGAGAGGGCACTGGAATTTGAAATAAATTAACTTAATTAACTCAAATGGTAATGAACTGTAGCAGTTTATTATATTGATTGCTGTTTAAATGTATTTAAATGTCATATTTTCACAAAGCTTAATCATGTCTTTCTACTTCCCAGTAAAAAAAACACAAAAATTAAGACTCTTATTCTCCTTTCCTCAGATGAGAAAAGTGCAAGGAGGTGGACTTTTTTTATTGTTGGCTAATGTGGAGTGCTTCTGTTCTTGGCAGCCTTTGAGGTAAGCATTTACAATCAGAGGACACTTTCAAAAGACTTCAGCCAAAAAGTTCTGCATGCTAAGCCAAATCTAGGACTCACTCACACTATTGTCTCTCTAGTGCCTCATCTGTCCGATGATATTTTTAGTGCTACTTGAGCATGATGGTATCTCTGTCTCGCAGAATTACTGACATTATAGATCATTGGGAGATGCTGTATACTTGCCCTGTAGTTTGTCCTGTTTAATGCCTTTACCTAAGCTTTCAAGTTTGCCCATTACTGAGGACAGGATCTTTGTTTGGAAGGAATTTTTATTTGGCTGAGAACATTATATCTCAGCTGTGCTGCTCACAGTAAACTTACATGTGGTAGATGACTTTCATGTTCAGTTTCTACATATTTGTTTGGTCTTTAGCCACAAATTTCTTGTGAAAATTATTCCTTCTGGATTATCTGGAAAATGCTTTGTGCCGCAAATTACAGATACAATAGGTGCATAATTCTGTCACTGACAGTGTTCAGTTAAATAGTTTTGAGCTCTATCAGACTAACAACAAGGACAATTACTTTTAAATAAGTTAACCTCCAATGTTCTAAATGAGAATGTGCACAGTATTCATACATTGCAGGGATGATGCTATAAACCACATAATGTATTTCTGTACAGGGAAAATAATCAACATGCTGATATGTGCAGTCTTGAGCATTATCCTTTGGATGAGTCTCTAAGCTATTGAAGAGGAAAACCTCTTTTTTGCTAACATAAAGAAAAAGAAGTACTAATTTCAAAGCCTTGCATCAGTTTCTATGTGTGCTTATGTTATCAGTTGTTAATATTCATAACAGAAAAGTTAGTGTTCACGACTTTCATTCCTCTTTATTGTTCAAGTTTTCGTCTTTTAGTTTCATATGTCACATTAAATTGGATATCTTTAGCTTACAGCTGGTTTCAATTCTGGTTTTTAAATGTTTTTTGAGTAAAATGCTCATAGTCCCATTCTTGTCAGCAGCAGCAGCAGCAAGAATTATGAGTTTCTTATGATTTTCTGAATCTTGTTTCATATATTACTTATTAAAAATCATCCCATTTGGAATTTGCAGGGTAAAAATATTGGCTGGTGTGGGTGGTATGTGAGCTAGCTGTGGATGTCACTTATAATATCATTTCTAATGAATTACAGGTCAAAGTCTTGTATTTCAATATATTTCAATGGGAAGAGCAAAACTTGCCCACCTAATATCCATCAAAAACACTGGGGGTTTTAATAAAAAGAATCATTTATTCTTTTTCCATTGAAATATGCAGGCATCTAGGCACACCTTTAAGGGATGCCCCTGACTTTTCCTTAAAAATTCCTTCATTTCCTGTCTCATCTGGTGGGTCTTAATGATTTGAAGTCAAAAAGCTTGAAATAATAATATATTAGAAAGAAAGACCTGAACAACCATACAGGTTTTTTTACTATTATTCACCACCTCCGAAATTTATAGTGCAATTTGTGGTTTTTTTTCCTCTCTGTCCTATTCAAATAAGCAGAACTTCCTTGATTTTCAGCAGAGTGTCACCTTAGCCTTTTAATTTCAAAATAAAGGACATTATTAAAGCACTAATAGAATCCTCAGTATAAGGGAGAGTTATAGAAAAATATTGATTAAGTGGCATCCTCAGAAAATGTAACAAAAAAGAAGGATGAAACTAACTTGTGGGTAGTATTTAAGATGCTATTTAGGAAGTAATTTGTAATGAAAAATAATTATCTTGGTTTCTGTTGTTTTGTTTCTGCAGTAGCTATGACTGATTCAAATGCTCAAATTTTTTTATCTTTTTAAGTGCTGTTTTTTTTTTTTTCTCATGGCATGTCTGTTGGAAGTGTGAAATGCCCAAAAAAGGATCCTTTATATAGAATTCTGGAATCATAGAATTTCTTGCATTGGAAAAGACCTAAGATCATTGAATCCAGCCATTCACCAAAGGCAGCTCTTTGATATGATTCATTGAAGAAACTAACCATTGTTTCCTGAATATCTTGGTCTTTAAAAGAGTTTTTTCAGGAAAAGTTTATTTCCTTAAGTATCGCATTTACAAATAGCACAAAAAGCAAAGAAACATACTTATTGTCAATTTATCACCCCAATTAATGAGTATTTATAGTACATCTTGTGGTTTGAGAACCATCTAAATATCAGTGTTTGCAAAAGTCTGCATTTAGTAAAAAAAATAATTCAGAAGTCTTCACTGCATTACATAAGTTTCTGATGAACTTACACCTCTTTGCATGGTGTTTTTTCACCATATTCACTACTTCTTAACATCAATATTTTTTGTTCATCTTTAGCAGGTGAGATCCACCAGCAAAGACCTGACATAGTAATTGTGGGGAGCAGTTTTCTGAAGTGTTTAGTGTTTATCATACTTTGTTTCCACTAAAAGCACTGGAACACACATAAGAATGAATTTGCTGGATCTGGTATTTTAAGCTCTAGAAAATGAAATTTGTGATCACTTGAAATTTTGTTGAACTTTACAGAAGCTTCCATTACAGTTTCAATTTACATGAACTGAGCAAAAATAATATTTCAAGATTTAAAAGGAATTCAGGAAGTCTCAAAATAAAAAGTATTTCTCTGTTAGTCCTATATGTCTTTAATCACTTGTATTAAATTGTGCATGATTCACATTTTATGTAATTTCTCCATCATACCTTTATTCCTTCACTCTTCTGAATTCTCATTTCTGGCCAAAAATTTCAAATTAAGTTTCGCGTTAACTGTCATGAACAGTAGCTAGCATTTAATATTACAAACTGACATTATTGCATAGCATCACATATTAATTTGAATCTACTTGGAGAAAAGAAAGGCACTTCCTCCTTTGTGTTCACACCCTTCATTTAATGTCTTTATGGAAATTAAGGTCTTTCTAGAATCATTCTAGTGTGCTGCTCTTGTTTCATAGACAATTATGTTCATGAGGCATGTTACGTATATGAGTATTTTTGCCAAAGTCTATGAGACAGCTCCTTGCTGTAAAGTTGTGTAGAAAGGGGAGGGTGGAATTTGGCCTACAGACTTTACTGATTACCAAGCACCCTACCTTAGAAAGCAGATAACTTAATTATGTAAATCAACAAGAGATAGACCCTGCAGTGAATTTTTAATAATACACTAATTGGCTGATTGATAAATCAAATTAGATTTTAGTGGTAAATCTTCATCTCAGCATGCAGAGAGCTATATCCCTAAATCATTTTACTAAGAGAAGAATTGCACATAATTCTTGAAGCACTAGAACAATTTAGGTTGGATTTTTTCCATTTATAAAAAGAGGTAATGTTGAGCTTAAGTCTATCTTGGCTTTTAAATATTGATCTTAAAAGAGAACCTCGGCTCCCTTTAAGTGTTATCCATGGTAGTCTCCTACAGCTTATAAATTGGTCGTGAGATGAAATAGTCGAAACACTTTGCACAAGATAGTTGTGCAGTGGAAGAAAAAGCTGTCTTCCCAGAGAAATTCTGTGAAACCAAGGGAGAAAATTCTACCTGAGAATAAATAACTATTCTAAAATTCCATAAAAATTCTTTTGAAAGTTTCAAAAATTACATTTTACATTCTCTTTTTACAATTTGTCTTTAGTTATAACAGACATGTAAAATTATTCTGCTACTGCTATGTCACAATAATGGAATATGCTATTTGTATAATCATTTTTTGTAGCTACTACTGATAGAAGCATCATCTGGAGATCAAAGTGTCTTTTGTTCTCTTCCGAAAAAAGCTTCAAACTGCTGCTTGAAACTTTTCAAAAATATCTTTTTGAAGATATTAGCTTTCATATATAGTCTCAAAAGTATCTGGTTCTTTATCTAAGATCCTGAAAATTTTAATGTCATAGATATTTTGATTTTCAGCCTGCTAGTTGCTAATCTCAGCAACTGGCAACTTATGATTGAACTAATAATATCACCAAACATAATTTTCCTAGAATCGTGAATTGGATGCAAAAAGATTTTAAGATTATGTTTATTATCACAAAGTGTTTAAAGAATAATTTTGGAGATCTATTGTCCTGTAGATCTTCAGGATTTATTTGAGTTTTTAATGCCTTCTTATCAAATACAAAAATTAGAAATTATTTTCTTATTATTTTAAAGCTGATATTTTATGTGACTTTAGGAGATGGAGCTTTAACAGGTAAAAAATATTAAATATCATTAGAATTATACTAAGATTATTAATGGTAGCCACACTGAAGCTGGGAAAAATAAGGTAATCCAAGTATGATTTTAGTCATCTTCTATGTCTGCTTAATACTATTTGGCCAGCTAGACATCAATTCCTGTTAATGTCAATGATACTACCTATTAAAATGCAACTCCAAGAAGAGATAATGATTCGAGTTTGATTTCAAGACACTTGTAAAACTTCGTTATACACCAGGATAAACATCTCCTTGATTCAGTGGATGGTGGTTAATAAATACGTTTAGCAGAGACTCATCACACTGTTTTTAAATATGGACAAAAAAGGAGTAATATTTAATTTCATAAACTTCTCTGCTTTTGTTTTGGTTTCATATGTTTTCACAAAAAATATAGAACCTCTACTATGATCGGTGTTAATTTACCTGTACACTCAATTCTCAAAATAAAAATGCAACTTCTATGCAGCAAAACCATAATTTGTAAATGTTGTAAGTGCTCCATCGCTGGAAGTGTTCCAGGCCAGGTTGGACAGGACTCGGAGCAACATGATCTAGTAGGTGATGTCCCTGTTCATGGTGAGGGGGTTGGAGCTAGAGGAACTTTAAGGATCCCTTCAATGAAACTCTTTCTATGATTTCTATGGTTTCCTTATAGAAAGATTTAAATTACATCTTCTTTCTTTACATAGGATTTAAAAAACTACTCAATTATTATCCAGAAGTAGTTATATGATTAAAATAATTAATTAGTAAATTGTCTGCCTATAACAGATTTTGATTTAACCAACTGATTATGTATGAAGTGGTGGCTGCAATATTTAGCTGTATTAAAGTGTAAACATTAATATCTATTCCAAAACTTAATCCACTTGATAATTCCCCTGTTTTCACTGAGCAATCACAATCTTAGTCAGAGACCCCACAAAATAATTAGCACTGATTTCCAGTAGTTTCTGCCACCTTTAATACAAGAAATGCAACAAGATTCTTCTTCCAGGAGCATCAGCAGTGTGGACTTGGCATGTGTTTCACCCCTCTCTGTTGCACTAGTTGCATGATCTGGAGCTTTAGGCACTCTTCAAGCAGCGTAGGAGCGGTGACTTGCAAATTAAACAATTATTTTTACTCCTTTGAGAAAAATTCAGATGGCAGCTATGGATCAGCTGGCAACAATGTTTTAGATATGTTTTAAGTGCACAAAATAATAGTCCTGAACCATGCTTGTCTCTGTTGGTTTCTCATGGAATAATCTCTCACCTCTGACCTGAGTAGTAGCTGAGAGCACTTCTGAAAGGTTCTCTTAAGCAACTCTGGAGAGGCTCTAGTACTGCTCTGCTTTATCCTGTGTCTCTTCTAACACACACAGTTTTACTGCTTTTGGCATTCTCAGGCGACGCTTCTCAGTTTACCTCTGTCTCTATTTTCTGTTTACAGAGTGCCTCTGCCTTTAGTTGTCACCATTGAGTCAGGAACAGGTGAATAAGTGACACACAGACTCTAGGTCTCCAGAAGGCAAATAATCCAGTTTATTAGAAACCCATTCCTTTTTATACACTACTCCAATACAGGTGGACCTGATTGGTCCTTTAATCAACTGACCATCACCACTGGCTAATTAAGAAACCACCCTTGGTAAACACCTTATGAGAAACAAGTGTTCAAAACACCAGCTGCAGATTGTTTTCATTCTTTTCTCTGAGCTTCTCACAGCTTTTCCCAGAACAATGCCTGGGAAACTATCCATTTCTCTCTCAGCATCCACAATTTAGTTATATCTAATAACCTACCTTCTTCAATCCTCATCTGAATTTCCTCTCCTTTTCCCTTAAAGTTTGGAGTATTTATTTTAAAAAACCCTAATTGGTTTGAGACATGAGTTCTTCCAGGACTTTTTGTTTGTTTGTTCTGCCTTTTTGTTGTTGTTATTTTCATTCAGGACTTTTGAAATTTTTTTTTCTTGCAGTAGAACTAAAATATCCTGTGGTTCAACTTTATACTGGAATAGGAATGACAGCATGCAATGTTGAACATCACTATTCATTTTGGTTACATTTTTCACATCTTTCTTTCTCAGTTAAACTCCTTTGTAAGCATAGAACTTCTTGAATATGTTGAAAGCATCTTCATTAAATCACGGGCTAGTAACGGAGGCAAACTTCTCAAATGTGCAAAGACCTGCCCTTCGGGATTCTACAAAATTCAAAAACATTTTACAAGACTTCCTCATGAGACAGGTTTAGTTCTGGGTTAATATCTACCAGCTCTTAAGAACCCTGCAAGTACACCTGTTGTTCTTCATCAAATTTGATTTAACCTAATCTAACTTTGAAGGCAGTTTACTCTTACTGTTAAAGAATACTAGACTTTTCATTTTATTAGGTGCATTAAAAAGACTGGCCTCTAAAAAAGAAAGAGGCTTTTAAAGACAAAACATCAGAAATCTCCCCAGATATGACAAGCTGACAACTCAATAATAAAAGAAAGAAAACTTGATGGCCTACTTTTTGCATTTCAAGCTATTGTTTTACACTCATTTCAGTCTGAGGGGACTTGATCCGATGTTATACATACTCTTGGATTTGTATTGCTGTCTCTTCCTCGCTTGTAGGAGTCAGACCAGGAGATCTGTTAGATTGCAACAAGTTTGAAGTTTCCTTATATACAGTAGGTTGTGTTTGGGGATAACTGTGCTAGCGCCACCAGCTTTTTGTGCCTTTTTGGTTTCCTTTTCATGAGGAACACTTGTTTTCTAATAGGTTTATTGTACACTAGAAATAAGGAGCCCAAAGCTGACAGGGAATATCTATCCCTGTCAGAGAGCATTAGAAGTAAAGCAGAAGATATGCAAATCTATACACATATGCATGCATGTATGTATACACACACACACACACATATATATAAATATATATAGAGAGAAAGCTGTCCATACATGCAGATACACACATAATTATGTAAACAAACCAGCATATATGTATCTAAATACAGGCCACATATATATATATCCTTATCCCTAAAGGTTAAAATTAAATTCTGTGAAAAATAGCACGGACTAGAGCTATTTGAAGTAATTCCGAAAATGACTGAAGTTACATTCCCTTTATATTATATTCAATGTCGTATATTTGAGCCTGACAGAGTTCTTCAAAATTCTGGAATTCTTACATTTTGAAAGTATAGCATTCCTGTTGTACAATAACAAAAAACCCCATGATTTCAGATTGAATTTTTCTAATACATATCAACAACTATGATGAGTCATAAGAAACAAGAATGAATGGACTCTTCAGTGTTTTCTCTTTATCTTGCAGACAGAACACACATCTTAAAAAAAAAAAAAAAAAGAAACAAAAAAAAAAAATAACCCGAAGCTTCAAAATTAGAAAAAGAGACACCTAAGAATAGGTACATGGGAATAAATGGACACTATTTGACAAATGCCCTTGTACTTGTTTCTGTTAGAAAGTTTCTATTTTTCAGACAGTGTTGACTCATGAAAAAAACTGATTTTACATTCTAACCATTATACAACGAAATTATTTCTGGACAGATATTTTTCAGCAATAATTAACCCTCACCATTGCCTTCAATGGCATCATCAGGAAGAATGACTAACATTCATGTTAGTTATAGCAGTTGAAGATGCATTGAATGATTCTGAATTAATTAGTGCTGCTTTGCAGTACAGCTGTTGGATGTGCACAGGCAAGACAAGCACTCAGCCCATGTATTGTTACTGTTCACAAGTATTCGTTTTTCAGCTTTGCCATATGCATATATTATGTGTAATGGTTCTGAAAATTCCCTTCACAGATCTTAATGATCTTGTGCCTCATGTAAACTGAAGTGAAAGAGGAAAGAAAAAGGCAAAATCAATCAAATAAGCTTCTTTGCTATTCTACTTTAATGCCTCCTTTAAATCTCCTTTCTGCTGTGATGCTTACAAAATACCAGCTGCAGTACTGAAATTCCAGGCTGCCTATCATACTCCTGATATTCCTTCCATGTCTTTCTCTATCTCTATATTTGATACAGATTATCTGATTGAAAACCATATAAACTTAATGCAACCATTCAGTTCTGTGCTTAAATCCTATCTGTTTTTAGGGTCATGATCTACAAATAAAGTAATAGCTAATAACAAAATATATGATATAATATCAATTTGGATTTTGTGACATGCTGAAGAAAGGATCTGATTTCCTTAACACCATCATGTAAAGCTAAGACAGCTAATCTAATGTATGGAAATAAGCCTTCTTATGGGCTACTCCTTAGGGAAGTCATTGAACTTGGTCAAAATTCTTGTTAAATTGTTATCCTTTGTCTGAACCAGAAAAAGAATTATACCCGCTGTCAAATTTATACTGAACATTTTGTTCAATATATTTTTTATTCAAAATACTAGGCATCAGGATGGAAAATATTGTCTCAGTGCAGAAATTTTGGTCCTATGTTGTTCATATCACTGAGTAGTAGTTTAGTTGCCTCTAGTGTACTATGAAAAATGTATCAGACATCATGTTATGAACATGAGGGAAAGCACAAGCTTTTGGAACCATTTCTTTGTGGAGCCAGACACCTCAGGATTTTGCAGTTTCTGCCAAGGAACAGAGATCATAAAATCATAAAATCATAGACTATGGTCAGTTGGAAGGGAACCATCAGGATTATTAAGTCCAGTTCCTGGCCCTAAACAAGAATCACTCGATGTGCCTTGAGAGCTTTGTCCAAACACTTGAACTCCGAGTCCTGGCACTGGTCGTGAGAGTGAGGAGATGAATACTTGCCCTTTTTCTTCCCCTCATGAGGAAGAGGTCACCCCTCCAGGCTGAACAGACCAAGTGACCTCAGCTACTCCTCGTACAGCTTCCCCTCAAGGCCCTTCACCACCCTCATGGCCCTCCTTTGGACACTCTCAAACAGTTTAATGTTTTTCATATATTGAGGCACCCAAAACTGCACACAGCCCTTGAAGTGACGCTGCCTCAGCTCTGAGCAGAGTGGGACAATCCCCTCCTTTGCCCATTGGTGATGCTGTGCCTGATGCCCCCAGGACAGGGTTGGCCCTCCTGGCTACCAGGGCACTGCTGACTCATGTTCAACTTGCCATAGACCAGGACCCCCAGGTCCCTTTCCATGGCACTGCTCTCTAGCCTCTCATTTCCCAGTCTGTCTGTACATCCAGGGTTGCCCCATTCTAGGTGCGGAATCTGGCACTTGTCCTTGTTGGACTTCATATAGGTGATGATTGCCCAGCCGTCTGATTTGTGCACATCTCTCTGCAGGGCCTCCCTGCCCTTGAGAGCATCGACAACTCCTCCCAGTTTGGTGTCATTGGCAAACTTATTTAGTATCCCTTTGGCCTTCACTGCTACATCCTATAGGGCTTTATTCAACTTTTAACTCAGCTCTTGCATATTTTCACTTGCTAATCCTTCTTTTCCTGTGCGGCCTCTTTCCTCTATAGAATGCTCCATTTCACAAATCTGGGGCCTGCTTCCTTGTCTTTTACTCGAGTGTCTACTTCTTATGACAAACATCATTGGGAATATTATTTGCACAATCAAATTTACTAAAAGAACATGATTAGGAGACTTGGGGGAAAACAAAAAAACCAAAACAAATAGGACTTTTATTGTACTGAATACAGGACTGCACCGAACATGTTAATATTAAAATATATGATCTCCTTGTCTGTAATCTCCCTGATAACACTATTATATAATTTCCATAAAAGCAAGGTTTATTTCTGCAGTAATTTTTGTATATATGGTGGCTACTGGTGGTAACTGATCCACATGTGGAGAAATTATTAGATACTCAGTTAACTTAAAAAGGTATTATGTATTTTGAAGTTCTTGTAAGATTGCTTTAGAGAAATCTTTGGCTATTTTTCCAGCTTGCCTATTTCAGAATCAATAACTTTTTTTGATTATAAAGAAAGTGTCTTCTTTTTAATTTTTTTCTTATGTAGTAGTTCAAAAAGTTGAATATCAACCTTCTTATAAAAATATTTATCTCAAGGACATTTATAGATCCTCAACCTGAATTACTGTACTGTCACAAAGTTTTGTTTTGGAAGAAATTACTTGCATTCAGACATCTAAAATGTGTGACTTTACGGAAAGACTTCACAGAATTTTCTGTTTCCTGAGAAACTTTCTGTCCGCTGCTTGTGTGCATGTTTGGCATGAGAATTATTCTTCCACCCAGTGCACACATTTGCTGTGTGACAGGAGTGGCAGATGTAGAGCACAAAGCTGGACATGCACAGGCTGTGGCCTCTAAGCTCAGTCTTAGCCAGGCAACACTGAACATCTCATGGATACCAAGGCAGCAGCAGCCAAATTATATATAAACCCTCCAGGTTATAAACAGTGCATCTAAAGTAGCACATGGCAGCAGCCAGCTACAAATCCTTCTGTTCAGGGCTTGGAGCCCCAAGGGTGGCATCTGGGCCCAGCAATTGCCAGCTCTACTCTCAGTCAGCATCAAAGGTTGACTCATCTGCAAAAATAGGCAGAGGAAAATGAAGGCCATGGGTCTGTGTATAGCCTACTCCTGCCAGCTACATGAGGAGGGAGTGCCAAGTACATTTTAGTAGTGTTTTAGCCACAATCATATTGATGAGTCCAAGGATTTAAAAATGCATTCATGTCAGATAAAACCTGTGTTGTATGTATTGGTTTTATTAAGAGAGCATCAGTTATTACATTCTCCAAACACCACATATTTGAAATACTTTGTGATCAATCATTTCACTGCTTAGAATACATATCAGGCAAGTGAGGAGAGATGCATGTCAAAAGATCAAAAGAAAGATCAAAAGATCACTCCAGCTCCACTAACCTTTTCAAAAGTATAGAAACCATGCTGACATGAAAGATTTAAAAAACTCCAGAAAAAACCCCAAACCCTCACAAACCAAACCCCAAACCAATCTGCTCCTTCTGCCCAAAACACCCAAGAAAATAACTAAATGATGGATTCTAGAAGCGTATCACTTGAATTATGTCATGTCACATAGGAACACAGTGCCTTCTCTCTACCCCAGTGTTATTTCATTCAACAGAGAGCACATCCAGTCCCTTTATATTGGACTGCATGAACTGGAATGACTGACTTTCATCTTTTTCAGTGTTGGCAACTGGGGGCATTTTCTAGAACACAACTGCTGTGGAAGATGATTAAAAAAATCTTGTATTCTCAACTACAACTCAGAGTAGTGTTGCGTATTTATGTGCTAATAAAATAAAAATATACAAAGGAATAAAAATATATTTTTTTGGAATGCTGGAAAAGGGAATCCCAAGCATTCCTCAGACAAATGCAGACATCGTCGCTTGTAATGAGGAATTTAGTCAATGATCAAAGAATAGATTAGGATTCAAAGCATTTGGATCAAATTCTTCTATTCAACCTGAGAAAATACTGGTTTTTTCCTGTCTCTTTCTAAAAACAGAGTAAGAATTTCCTCCTTCCGCCATTACACAATAAAAATTACTTTTAGGTAAATTGTTCCTTTAATAAGGACTGGTCTAGAAAATAAAGCCTTGACTTTATTTGTTCCTCTAGCTGTCACTGATATTTAGATAGATAACTCAGACATTTATCTGAATCAATACTTTGAATTTCAGTTGAATAAAGTGGGAATGCTCTTCTTCAGACTTGAGGTTTAGGCTAGTCATCTAAACAGTGCAGAGGTGAACTGCTCTGTAAGAAACTCAACTGTTTTATACAGATGTCCCAGAACAGAATCAAGCATTTTTTCAGGGCACTTTTTCACTGAATAAATACACCTAGACTATTTATTGGCTTAGTCTTCCTTCCAGAGACCCAACAAGTTCTGAGACCCACTTTGTTCATATAATATTATAAGGTATAAGGATGCTTCAGGAAGTACTGCAATACTTAAATTTTCCAGCTAAAAATACTAAAGTGGAACAAGGCCTCTGCATAAAAGCATATCTGAATTCAGAGTTTTGTGCTGAGATTTTAAGCTCATATTCTCAGTAATATTCATTCAATCAATATGAAAAATTGGAGTTTTTTTTCCAGAAGGATATCATTCATAAAACAGGGCTGCTAGTGACAGCTATTCATCAATCTTTCTGTATAGTATGTAGGCACCAAACAGTTTGACCTAAAAAATTTTGGTTTGCCTATTGTTGATAAACTATCTAATCCAGAATTAAATACTACACAAAGCTGGTTAACAATATTATTAGAAATTTTGGTGAAAAATAAACCCTTTTAAAAACAGCAGTTCCCTCGATATTCATGCCAGTTGAAAAAGAAACTAGCCCTGAACACTTCCTCTTATTCATCTCCTTTCTTTCTCTGTCACATTTTGTCAATGGCCAGCACACAAAGGTCTGTGGAAGAAGAGGAACATGAAGTATTAATACAGTTTGTGTCATTTGAAAATTCAGAAATTAAACCCACAACTATATCTAAATGCTAATGAAAAATTTTATAAATTGCCGCAGAAATATATCGTATAGAAAGGTGTATGGCAAGTTTTGGACAAGAATCCAATCTAAACAGAACTGCTTTGTTGTTCTGGTATAATATCACAGCTCATGGTAGAAAGACACCAGTGTCAGGGAGACCTTAGTCTCTTGAAGATGCCACTAAAACCCTTCTAAATCATATGGAAAATTCATGTAATTATTTGGGTTTACTTTGTGTTTTACTCATTAACATGTGCCCAAGATTCCATAAACTGTGTTTAAGCTGATAGATTTTGTTCTTGTGATATTCTGATTATTCTAAGTATCTGAGTGAAATTAGTAGATCTGTTATCCAAATAACTTCCTTCTCATTTTAAACAGCAGTGTTAGTTCCCAGTGATTTTCAGATCACATGTCTCTGGGCTTAAAAATCTATCTACCTAACCCTTTTGGACACCTCCACACAATTAATTCAGTGCCTACTATCAAAGATTCTGATGTCTCCTGAAGTAAACATCAAATACTACTGTACACAGGAAGCATCTAGAACTTCCTGTAGCTATTAACCTGAGATGCCAGTGACTGAACTCCTGGCTGCAAAGGTATGGCATCAGCACTCAGCCCTAAATTATATGTTTGCTGGAAAGTGCTTAAGATTTTCATCATAAAACTGCATTTTGTTATGCACCAGCACTGCAAATCACTCATGAATCTAACTATGCTTTAAACGTGATGACAAAGGAAGGAAAAATAGTGATAGAAGAAATAGAAATGCAGGAAACCAGAATATAGAAACCCAGCAAAGCTAGGTATATTCCAAAGGGACTTCATAGTGATGAACAGTCACTGGTTATTGAAAAATCAACCATTTTTGTTTTGGAAGAATTTTTCCTCAGGTAATGGTGACATCTAGAATGATGATTATCCCATTTGACTGAATCCGCTTTCTAAATCCTCACTGTCATGTAATGTCTAGTTTTCACAGATTCTTTTTACAGACCATATCTAAGAAGTGGCTTTGCTATCTGTCTCCACAGCTGAAATATCTCACGTCTCAGCTTCTGAAACGCCCCTTTTTCCTTCCCCCTTTGACAAATGCAATCTTGCTCAGCTTCTGCAAAGATCATTTTCTTGGCCTGTCATTTCAATCATTTCACCTCCCTCCACACCTTCCTTCACTAGCTACTGCTTTTCTGACACTTCAAATACAAGCTGCTTGGCTTCACCTTCAAAACCCTTCCATGATCCTTCCCCACCCCACAAATGATCTTTATATTCCGTAAAGAGCAGTTGACACTTGATATTGATTGGTACACAAAACCAGCCCCAAACAGATTTTTAATCAAGTGCCCTCTTGATTTCTTCTACTATCTTTAAGATTGGGATGCATTTCCCATAATAATTTCCCATATTTGGTCATTTCTCTTTTTTTCAATCATGTCATTAAAATTTGTCTTGCTATCATGTCCAGACAGATCTAAGGTGAGAAAAGTGTCAGAAGTACCATTTTTTATTCCCCAGTATCTAATTTTTATTTTCTCACTTCTGACTGTCTCTCTGAATGCAAGTTCTTTGCAAAAGATATATTCTGAGGTTTATGCATTTCTCATACACTGTCATCCTAGTCAAGTATCGAGATCCTTTGAAAGTACAAAAAAAGGAGGGGAGCTTTTTCAATGCTTTTCTGCAATTTTTGCATCTAGAGTGATTTGAGCAATGCTTCTATATTTTCTGGAGTTTCCAATCCTTGAATATTGCTATTTTTAGCTTTTGATTTTTCTCTTCCAGACTAAATATTTATTTGGGCCACCCAAAGACTTCAGTTTCATCATGGTATGCTGACAACTGCCATAGCTGAGCCTATCATCAACATTTACACAGAATGGCTGGGTGCTTCTTAAATGTAGAAACTTAGGGATAATGATGGTACCTGAAAAGAGATTTCTTCAGAAGTGATAGCATATGTAGTGTAAGTGGCCAGCTCCTTCTGTCTTGCATCATTGCTCAGATGAAAATGAGGTAGTTCCGGTATTTTATGGGAAGGATGCATTGCCTATAAAATTTATTTCTCTCTTCACATGGTGAGAAAACCCTCTAGGGTATACCAGAGAACAAACTTGCCTGGATCATAAGGAACAGAGCACATTGGATGCAGACCATTAAATTAGTGCTTTCTAAGCTATCTGATCTGATGCTGCAAGCAGAATTGACTGTTGCAAGTATTAGCTACAAACATGCTTACCCCCTTCTTTCTCCCTTGTTCTTGTTTACATTTTTTAACCATGACCTTAAAGCAATTTGTAAGGACAGAAGGCTGACACATCTATGGATGAGCATATGATAATGAGCAATACAAACCCCAAAGTGCTGTGGTTAATAGTGTTCAGATCCAGGATGTTCAGATCCGTAATATTTTAATTATTGTCTTTTAAGGGACATGCCGAGGAAAATCAAATCTTTCTTCAAATAACATGAAATAGAAGGTTGAGTTGAAAAATCTCCACCAAGATCAAAAAAGCCCAAACAACCCATAACTGCCAAACAAACCCCTCAGACCACCAAAACATCTGTTTTTCAGGCAGTGGTCTGAAGCCACTGGATGGGTACAGAGGTACCAACAGGAACTCAAACCTGGATCTCATTCTAAATCACATAATGGTTTTAAATGAATTGCTGACAGTGGTATATGAAAACTGGTTTATACTGGTGAGTATCCATATCCATAGGCTTTTATCAGAAGTTTGACTTTTTTTTCCTCAGAGTTACTCAGATAGGAAGGTGAATGTTGACTTTTCAACACACATTAAGTGAAAATTCTGGGTTGGATATGAAGCTCATTCCAAGGACTGGTAGTTTTTCAAACAGCACTAAGAGTTTTTGATGCCTCATGTAGTATTGGTGTTCTGGACTTCTGACCTTGTAGACCCCATTATCTTGTATGCCTTCAGTGAAAAGGAATAAGGAACCAAATAGATGTTGTGTGTACATATCTATATTTATATAAAGTCAGTGCATACATAGGGAGAATTGAGGAACAAGGAAATCTTTCTGGCATCTTTTACATATTTGTAGCCTGAGTTCAGTGATGATGTCTGGCCCATTCACCTGGAGCATGTTGATGTAGAAGGTGAAGCAAGCATTACTTGTTGCAAACGTTTTCAGCATCAGTCTCAGATCACAGTATCTTGTGGGAAGATTAAAGAAAATATAATTTTTTATTGCAACAAATGCTCAATTTGTACTTAGATGCTTTACTTTGTTCTTTTTACTACAGAAAAATAAAAGGTACTTTTTTAAGCAAGTAGTTTTTGATAGTACTGTAGATTCAAGACAACTGTGAGAAAGTGAGTTCAATTATTTTTGTTTGTGCGTCTGTTTTATTCAGTCAACACCATGTCCAGAATCTCTTGGTGATATGCCTTCAGAGTAAAAAACAACTTTCACATCTTGAGTAAATTATGCCAGGAAGTCATCTTCAGTATAAATTTCTTGAGTCACTGCAAGATAGGAAGGATGACACTTCAGTATGAGTATGACAGTACTATCTAGAGAATATTTACAAAGGAAAAAAACTAAGAACAAAAACAATAATGAGAATGGGATGTTCAGTTTCTGGAGCTGTGATTGTAGCTGCACAGATTTTTGTACATGTGTGACTTGAACAATCTTACTGAGTTTTTAAATTTGTTCCTCACTGATGAAATACAATCAGTTCCGATTTTCCTATGACATTTTTGTTTAGTACGAGTAAAATGCTCATAAAAGAAGTTAGCAAATTTTTCCCTTGAACTACTCACTTTTTGATGAGTGGCTTCTTATTCTAAACGCTTCTGCATTCCAAACTTGTTCTGGAGACTGAAGCTTCAGCAGAGACATTTATTCAAACCAAGATGCAAGCAGCTCCATGGAAATTTATGCTACACAGAAGAATTGGTAAGACTTCAATCCAAAACAAACAAATAGCTGTTAAGTTTTCTGTGTTCTCTTAGCTGTAATTATCTGCACATCCTTTGACAGAAATATTTTTCTTCTTTATAACAGAAAATCATTTTCTATCTTTTTTTTGCTTTGTTTTGATTCATGAGAGAAAAATATTTTTTCTAATACAGTGGTCAAATTATTACATTGGAGATCAGAATGTGTCTGAAGCCCTAGAAAATCAAGGAGGATGTTTTGAAGTTCAGAGAGAGCACAAAGTGATCTTTTGACCATGTAATAAAGCATACTCAGATTTTTAAATTTTATTTTGTTTTACATGCAATTTGTGAATTTGACTTTACACCTGGCCAAGGTGGCTGGCATGACACAGCTTGACAATCTGTCTCAGAACAGTAAGCATATTTCTGAGTTAAGTATATTGGTTAGATGTAGTATGGTTTTCTTGGACCTATGTAAAACAGAGGATACAATAGGTATTGGGGGATACGGTTACAACAAAGCCTTGTTGAAGTGTCTTATGAAAGTTTTGGAGGACCTTTTTTCTAGTCCTTTCTGATTTCCATGCATGATGGGGAAAAACAAAAAACAAATCTAAAATGAGAACTATGTGATTTGGGGAAATCTGCAGTGTTCCACATGAGGTGCAATAGAGCTGCCTCAATTTCCTTCCTTTTCTCTACAGAAGACTTCATTTCTTCAGCAGAAATCTTTCATGGTTCACAGTAGCTTCTGAACTTTGTGATTGTTTATATTGACATAAAATGGTAGGAATTAAAACAAGCCCTACTTGCATGCACACCTAGAATTGGTACCTCCAAAATATGTCAGAAGTCACCTTGGCGATATTTGTGAATTAGAAAGTACTTCGGTGCTTAAAAAGTTTATTTTTCCCCTTATTTTAATGAGATCAAAGTACAACATATCCAAATATGTTCCAATTTTTAATTTTTTTTTGTTTGTTTGTTTTTTTTGTTTGTTTTCTCCATGAAAAGGGAAACTAAACTAGGCTTAAAGGGAAAAGCATGAACAAAATCATGGTCTTGACTCCAGTCCATATGCATGCATCTTATTGGGGCTGCATCAAACACCAGTGGTATAACAATTTCATGATAGAAACGAAGGCTGCTCTGTATTAAAATTATATATGAACCAAAATTTTTTCTTAGTTGCTCATAAGCATTTATTTTGCTATTTTTGATAGGGAAGAAGGGAATGGGATGGACTTGAGCACATTGTAGTAATTCTCTTCTCTTTACTAACTAGAGTTCCAGTTTAATAGTTAAACACTAGTTTAACAGCACCCATTTTCTAAAAATCTGTTAGCTTGTGTTAATTATGTCTTCTATTAGTTATGACCTGAGTCATGAAACAGCTGTTCCACTATTTCATCCACAAACTGGCATGCACATAATTACTTGTTTTGTGTGTTTAGTCATTTACAATGTCATAACAGTAACTTTGCTCAGTCAATGAACATAATGAAAGACCACATCCCTTCAAACCATTTTTCAAAAACTTACACAAGTCAGGCTTTTATGGTTGTGAAGGAGGAAGCTATGTGACCAATGAACACTGCATCTGTTACCCTTTGCATGATACTTTGGTGAATTCTTTGTTTAGAAATAGAAAAGATTTTAAGTATATTCTGATGAATTCTAGCATATCAAAGCTAATGTGAGGAAAAATATATCCCCTTTGCACCCATGTACTTAAAAGGAACTGACTTAATTTAGGGTGCACAAGGAAAATGTGGCTGAATCCTTAGAAGTAATTTGCTAAGGTAAAAATTAGTTGCAAGTGAAACATTGGTGGAAAGCCCTACATGCAGAGAAGCCCTAGGTTTGAAGCTGCTTAGAATGGATACAAATTCAACTGTGTTTCCCAGGCTTGATTATCTAGAGGCAAGTATCACGTCTTTAACATTATTCCCAAATTCATCTCCAGGGTTAACCATCCATGTTTAACCATTGCTGATAATGAGATTTGTAAACTTTCAAAAATCCCTTAACTAGAACTCTATGAATAGGTTTATATGTAAAGCAGACTGGGACGATTTTGCCCTTTTTACTTTTTTGAATCTAAAGAGGAGGAATTGATTGGCTTTTTTAGTCTGCACTTCAGAAAATATCCCTATGCAAAGAGCAAGCTTCATATACCAAGGTGGTGGAGTGAAGGCAATACAAAAGAAATGCAAAGAGGCTATTCAGCTTCTTTTGTATCTGAACATTTCTCAATACACTGATTTCTCCTGTGCAGGTGGTCAGAGTACACATTTATCTGACTGTTTCTTTTTTCTTCCCTTTGAGCTTTCAAGCTATAGAAAAAAACGTTTGAGTTCGAATCCACCTGGACTTTGTCAATTTGAAGTCTAATGATATGTGGAAGGAATATGTCTATTTTTAAAAAAATATCTGGGCAAAGGAATGATAAAAAACATACAAACAAACAAATAAACCAAACAGATACAAACCTGGCTGACATATAGTAAGGCAGGTTGCAATAAGAACAAACATGGATATTCACACTAATTAGCATGGATATTTGATGTGTAAGGATGTTTATTTTTTTGTGGAGGATAAGGAAAGGAAAGGGAGGAAAGCAGACATAGAAATAAAACCTAACCAACCAGCATTAAAAAAGACTATAGTCAGAAACAAACCTGGTCAGTCAAGGTAACTGACCTTGACAAAGCGAGTTCACAGCTGATGAAGATGCAAGCCACTGAGTGGTTTGGGTGTTGGAATGGTTTGGTGGGATTGTATCTAGTGCTGAGGCTATGTGCAGAGAAGAGAGGAGCCGGAAGGAACAAGTATGGATAAAAAGGAAGCAGTGTAAAAGGGGCCAGTCATGTGTAAAATGGGGTCAGTGAGTACTGTTGCCTAGCTGACCCCTGCACCTGATGAACCCAGCTGTCCTCTTTTCTTATGTCTTCTTAGTGGATGACTTCCCAGTTCCCTCCCTGGGGGATCTCACCCTTTATGCCATGTATATGAATGCTGCAAGAACTGCAATTGCCAGCTCCTGCTGAGAGCCTTGGGAGTGTGAGTGAAATGTTGTTCTTGCTGCTGTAGTCAGACATGAGGGTGCTGATGAGCACCTGTACCATCCCACAACTGCTGTGTTTGTGTAAGGGATGTGCCTGTGTCTGTGAATTTCTGGGATATGTGGTAAGCTCTTGAACCTGCAAACAGGGAAGTGTCAGCCTGGGCAGGAAGGAGAAGGCAGCTGGACAAAGGCAGCTGGAGAAAGCAGACACCTTTAGCAAACACCTAACACCAAGCTGAGCATGTATATATTTGTATAAAATATTATAGATACACATGCAATCTTGTGTGTCTATAATATGAGCAGTTGATTTTTTGAAAGTATGGAGGCACACAGAAGAATAGAAATATCATGGTTAATTTGAATGCTCTATAATAGAGCCTGAAAGATCAGTCTAGCTCAGATGCCACTTTCCTAAAGGAAATACTGACAACAAATTAATGAAATTTGGAATTAAATGTTAAACAATTAATTTTATATCCCTTTATTAATAATTTCTTGAGAAGGAAGAGTGGCACAATACATAGCTTTCAAAAGGATGATCATAGAAACAAAATATTTATATATTCTTTTGATAAATCAAAATGGGCAATCTAGTAAACACATACACCTATTCTTCTCACTATACAGAAGCCTTTTCTGACAAATAAATTAGCTTTATTTTGTCACCTCATTTATCACACAGAGAGAATGAAAATAAAAAAGGCTACAATACCATACCTTACCCTAAGCCTTTTTTAACTAACTTCAAATTGACATTAGAATTCTACTTTGGTGTTGTTCCATTTAGTGATTTTTCTTCTTCACAGTTTCTGATGTTAATTACTACAGGTATATCTAAGATACAGAGTCTGTTGAAACAAAAGTTTTCCTTGGTGCACTTGTTTGGTGGCATCCCACTCCCAGTGCAGTAAGATGTCAGTTAATTGTAGCTTGTGATGGGTGTTTTCTCAAGTCAAACTATTTTCTGTTCTCAAGCTAAAATTTTGGAATATAAAGGACTTTATTATACAATTTCTAGGTTCTGTTCTCAAGTTCTTCGAGCAGAGTCCTTTGTCAAAATAGTTGCAAAACTCTATTACCAAGGTGTCATGCTTTAGCCCGAGTTGTTAGATCTGATGCCAGTTGGATAATGTGACAAGAGAGGCAAGGCTACCTTTTCTTTTACTTAGTAAAAGACCTTGGTTTTCCTCTAACTTTCCATGACAATTGTCATTGTCAGCCACAGCCATGTTCCCCCACTTATGTCCTCATCAATGACAAAAAGAATATCCCTGACTTTAAGGAGATTTTACACTCTCCTGCCAAGGCACCCCATTATCCCTCTCCTCAACAAGGTCCTGGGCAAGGCAGTTAGTCCTCCTGTCACATGAGGTACTGCTCACGTCAAGTGCTGTGGGACCAGCACTTGAAGCTACATGTCACGGGCAAATTTCAAAGCAAATTTGTGTCTGCTTTGCACCAGGGATATGCAACCAGAATGCATTCTAGGGGATGTATAGCAGGTGAGGGTTGTTTTTAATCCTTTCAGGTCGGTATTTATTCTCTCAGGGAAGTTCAAAGAGTCCCTCTAAGGGCAGCAGCAGTGTGCTCCAAAAGGTTGTGAAACCATCATC
The DNA here is from genome assembly GCF_026979565.1 of Vidua chalybeata. NCBI lineage: Eukaryota > Metazoa > Chordata > Aves > Passeriformes > Viduidae > Vidua > Vidua chalybeata. The sequence goes on along the minus strand of NC_071531.1, from coordinate 59,096,386 downwards.
AGACAGAGTTAATTTACTTCTTGCTTAATTTTTTTTTTTTTGGTGGGTTTTCTCTGCCTAGTTTTCCTGATTTGGGTAGTTCTGATTTCCTCCTTGCCTCCCTTGAGATACCTGCGCCAGCAGCTGGTGTATCAAAGAGAGGAGGTTTTTCTGCACAGGCAAGGCAAAGGGCATATAAATGCTGGCAGCTCTGTCTTTCTGCATCTTGGGATGCTCCTCAGAGCCCTGGTCTATTTTTTTCTGCTCTTCTTTCAAGGTGTTTTACCTGCTCCTGTTCCATAATCCATCATCCTACATGCATAGCCTGTAGCTGATTCATTTAAAATGTCATTGGGTAGCACTGCGGCTTGTATAACAATGAGGTTGATGAATGGGAAGTTTATACCCACAGCCTTCAGATTTGTAGGCACTTTGCATTTAGAAGGGAGAGGTCGACTCCCATCCCTCTGTGGATCTTCCTCCTCTATCTTCCTCCTCAGATCCTGTGGAGCAGCAGATGGTGAAGATGTGGGAGGAGGTGGTAAATGCTGCCACCATATGAGCAGGTGTCTTCTTTTCAGCCAAACTGCTTTTGGACCTTGGGAGAGACAGGGTCTGGTATTGTGGGAGAGGGCGGCTGACCCATTCAGGTAGAACACTGAGGAACAAGGAGGCTTGGATGTAGAATCTTAGGTCTATCAGTTAGAAGGCTGATGGCACACAACGAGGTGTGGAGCCTCAAGTCTTGTTACTGCCCTGAATGCTGCTTTTGCATCCAAGGCGACGTTTAGGGCCAGGCTATACCTATGAAAATACAGTTGCTGGATCTTCTTTGAAGAACAGTTCTAAAGTGCTTTCTGCTTTCAATCAAACATCTTCTACATCTTGAATTAATCCAACTCATTTGATCATTCACTTTTTTGGTCTGTTCTTTTTATCTCCACTGATTATTCTCATCTCTCTGTGCCTCTATAAAGCTTTCTGCAGTTCCAAAATGGATCTTAAACACACAGTTCTTCTAATTCATCATGCTACTTTTTCTCCTAATCACATCCTTCTATTACTTCTTTCATTTCCTTCCATCTCTCTCATTCTTTAACTTGCCCCTCTGTTTCTACTGTTACTAACTACTTTCAGTTCTCTCATCTTCTTTCTCCTCTGCTGCATGTAAACCTTCTTTTACTCTTCCTGCTGTGGTTGAACCTTATTTGTTTCAATGTGCTCTTTTCATTTCCCAAACTTTTCTCACCTCTGAGAAACTATACTCTGTTTCAGAGCTAAGTAATCCCTACAAATTCTTCCCGCTCTTTTGTACTTCAGGAATATCTGCTTTCTCTCAAAATGCCATAAACTTATGTCATTCAGCATGGTGTCCTCTTCTTTTTGCAGATCCTCCTTTGTGCAGATCCTGCTCTTCCCCTGTTGTGCTTTTCCTGGACTCTCCCATATATCTTCATTTTCAAATTGTAGGGGCTGATAATTTGTGTGTTTTTTTTTTTTCCCTGTCATATATAATTAACTATGAGAATGTCATATCTTCTGCTTGCCATGCAATTGCATTTGGAAACAACAGATAGAGCAGAATTTCTTAAAATTAGCATGTCTACAAGTTCTTCAGAAATGTAGTCTCTGTGTTAGATTTATACAGCCCTGAACAAAATTACTTCAGAATTTCTTTTGTTTCCAGTTGTTAATCTTCCCAGCAACTAAGATTACCTAATGCAGGATTGCATTAGCTTTGATACTTATTGGGTGATATTGGAGGGCAAAAATAATATTTTTCTTAGTCTGTTGTGGCAATATATCACTATAAAATAATGTAAATTAGAGGTTCCTGTAATTAAGGTGTTTTTTAAAGAGATTGGGGATGGGAATGGGCATTACAGGCATCATAATCCATTTAGATATTACATTTTATTCCTTATCCATGACATCAAATAAATTCAAATTTAATGTAAATTATGTGTGTAAACACTTTAATATTAATACAATGATTTTTTTTGAAATCAATGCATTGGAACAGAGCTTTTCATTATATTTATGTTTCACAGTATCCTGTGCTGTAGATATTTGTATGATTTCTGTATGTTTTTTGTATTTATTAAATATATTTGTGCACGTGCATATAAATAAGTTAGATTTCATTATATAGATGAATATGAGCATATTTATATAAATGTCTTTTTATAATTTTTGGTTGAATTTCTCTCATGGAGAGAACAGGATTTCAGTCCTGTGCTCTTTTTTCTCTTTGATACTAGTAGAACTTTATTTTTTCATTTGTTACTTCGATCGTCTTCTAATACTACTAAACAATGACATCCATTAGTCCTCCTATGCATGGATTTGAAGTTCCATTTCTGTGGTTGGATCCTGAAAAAATAACTTTATTTAGAATAAACAGCTATTAGATTGTGGTTTTAACACTTGAACATTTCAATTTTCTAAAGACAAAATAATCTAAAGACAAAATATTTCCAATGATTCTGTTTTTGTTTTGGTTTGTGTATTAAAATACAAGTCCTCCGGGCTTCACCCGGGTGCTCAGCCAGTCCGCGGGGAGGAGGTGGCGGGACCCGGATAGCTCCACCGTAAGGACGAGAGGGCTCCGAAGTGGCTTTATTCCTAGAGGCTTTGTTTCAGGAGCGTCGCAGGAACAGGAGGGTGAAACGAGGAACACAAACTCTCCAGAAGGGAGTGAACTCCGGAAGCCCCGAGGAAAGGCGGGGCTGGGTATTAAGGGCAACGGAGTGGGAGTGGTTAGGGTACAAAACAGCCAACGGGCAACGGGTAAAGGAGGGTAGACAGAGTGGGGTGACATACAGAGAACTAATCGGGGTACAGAGGAGGAGTGGTATTCTAACAGGAGCCAGTGGGGGTAACAGAATAACTGAACTTTCTGGAACTGGGGAGAGTACCAAGCATTGACAGACAGCTCTTCTGGGGTGGAGGGCAGCAGGTGATTGGCAACCTTTTCTAGACTGTTGCTGCCTCCCAAGGGAGAGCAGGAACCCCTCCCACAGGTTTGGGTTTTTTTTCTGGTGGTATTCATACCTATATGGCCAAATCTAATTACTGGCCTATATTTTTGGAATCTCTGTAACAGTAACTCCTATAATCCTGAGTAATTTTATTTAAATTCACTATCCTAAGGGTAATCCAAAAAGTCATTAATAAGATGCCAAAGCTCATCAAGTGAAGAGTATCTTAACTGTCATTTCTGGGGTATTCAAATTCTTATAAAAACATGAAAATATTTAAGAAAACAGAAAAAAATTATCTACATGTTTCACAGAAATCTTGAAGAAAAAGAAAGGGCTTTAGAAATTCAAGTTATTCAGTTTGTCAAAGAGTAGTTTAAAAGGGTGGTTTTACCATGTATTGGAAATAGGCTTCTGATGTTTCTTCATTCTTTGCAAAATACATATTGATATCCAACAGCTGCATGTGGTAGCTAGCCATGAGCAGGCTGGAAATAAAGGATTTTCTTAAAAAAAGAAAACTATGTTAATTATTCATTGGATGAATACCATACATGATGAATTGGATGAATACTCTGTAGGGTAACTTCTGTCAGTTGTTGTTTAAATCAAAAATAATGTGTCACCTCTGAAGGTTCATCTCTCTCTATTGACTGAAGAGACTATAAGTGTCCTAAGTGTCCTCAGTTAGGTAAAATAAATCACAAACTATGACTATCCACTTAAAGAATAAAGTTTTCTTCAGTGTTATATTCAAGATGAAATTTAGGGCCTTACATGCATCATTTACTGGATGCAAAAGAGAAAGTAATTTATGGTCTGGATTTTAGAGGTGTTTGTCATGTTGAAGAATACCTACAGAAATTCTAAGACTTAAATCTGTGGGTCTTTTCAAGTGATTAGTACTTCACCAATATGACTAAGTGCTTCATGTTCTGCCCTAAAGTTATTTAAAGCACCTTAAAGTTCTACTCCTTACTTTTTCAGTATAATCTATAAGTACTTTTTTACTGTCCCATGGTGTTCTTTATAACAAAGATCATAATAGAAATTCGCATTGGCTAAATAGATACCAATCTGAAGAGCTTAACAAATTTGTCTCAATTCCAAAGCATTGTGCAAAGGATTAGCAGAGGCTCTAGGGAAAGCCTTTTATCTTGCTCCATTATTGTCAAACTTCAAATTTGCATGATAAAAATTGTAAGCAAAGAAAAAATAAAATCCCCTTTGGCCTCAATGTAAAAGCAACTCCGGTGGAAAAACAGCATAAGAAAAAAAAATCACTCAAAAAAAGGAAAGGAAAAAAGTACTAAGGAAGGAGATTGAATATACATCAAGGCATAAATCTATGAAGCTGATGCAATTAATATAGCAACAACTATCTTACAATGGCACCACGTGCCACAAAGAAAATAAACCATTAATTGTTTTCATTTGGTGTTCAATGAGGAAAAAAATCACTTGTGGCACTGTTTCTAATCTACCTCTAACAAAATCTTCCTTCATCTTTCACCAGTTTGCTGTACAAAGATTGACCTGTTTTGCATTCTGAAACTGATACTGGACAGAAATTATTTTCAACCTTGACTGGCACTGGGCCACGTTGAAAATTATTTGGGATCAAAGCCTGACTAATTAAAGTAAAATGATTTAGAAGTCATCAAGATAATCATTAAGTGACTCCAAAAAGTGGAAACAGTTGTAAAAAAGAAGCAATAAAGAAAAATAGGATGAGTAGTGGAGACAAGAGCTAATCTGTGTTATGAGTTTGCTGCATCACTTGTTTTCCCCTTTGTTCCTTTTACCTTTCAGGATTCAGCATATTGAAATACTAAAGATGAGTTAGAATTGCAAATAGTTCTATATCAGTTGTAAGTTTTGGATGCTATAATAAGGGGTTGGGTAGATATAGTTCTTGTTTTTCCCCAACCCCTGTCACTCTTGTGCCTCCAGTCTCCCCCATGTGTGATATCAGGAGTTAGTTCATTCAAGGAATGGGACATAAGTTTATATTATTTTTTATTTAATTTTTTATTTCTTGTTCTTTTATTTTACTCAGTGGTAATATGTAAAATGACGGGACAGATAGATTTATTTCTGGATGGAATTTCATCCAAGAAGAGGGCTCACAGCCCTTGCACTTAAGGTTTTGTGACATAATTACACACATAGAACAGCACAGCTGGAAGGAAACGAGGAGGGAAAGATTAGAAACATTAGTATCAGAAATGGCTGACAATTCTGAGTTACACTTCTTCAGACAACCAGATGTAACATGCCTTCGAAGTGTATTAAAATTCATATTTGGACATGTTAGATGGGCCAAATATACAGGAGAGAGTAGAAGGAGAATGATTTGAGACAGATGTTTGTATTTGGGCTGCAAATCCCTATCTGACACTGAAGGGGGATCCAGAATTATACAATCAGATTGAGGAACTTAAAAGCTAAGATGGCATTATCTGAGGAACAGGAAAAGTGAACCCTACAGATGTGATGAGGAAATAAGCACAGGTAGTTTTACAGAGAAGCAAGGCTGTGGCAGGCTGTGTGAAGGAAAATCAGGATGCAGATTTGAGCAAAGTGACCAACTAAAGCCGAGGCTGTTGCCATTGACAAGGTCATTGACAAGGGCCTAAAGTTGGGAGAGTCTCCTTGTTTGATAAATTGTCTAATTACTGGGAAATTATATAAATGGAAAAGATTGCTCTTGTATTCAGGGCAAAATAGAAAACCAAGATCTTCCCACGAGAATATTATTTCTATTTATATTTTCATGCTAATTTCAGTAAAGCTTGCATCATGTTGCTGTGTTTTTTAAAATAACTATATCTTGCTGAAGACACGGCTGCAGTTCAGTAGTGCCTGAAAGCATTCCTGGGTATTGTATACTGTATGATCCATACAGAATGCTAAGAAAGTATGTTAAAATCCATTTCTATGACAAAAGAGTAACTTCCCTAATGCAATTAGTTTCTTCCAGATTAAATCTGCTCTTTGAAAGCAAACCCTGATTTTGTTGGTTTTATTCAGATTATTAGTACTTGGTGCATTATTTAATGATGCTTCTGATTGAATAATAAAGGTATTTATGCATAATTGTACTGAAAAGTGAATTTGGTATTTATCAGGTTGCTTTATGAGACAGTGAGGAAGGAAAGCTGATGACTTTTCAACAGTATTTATGTCTAAAAATATTACATGCAGATGTGAAGATCAGCAGTGATGAAATATTTTAAATGCTACTCATCCCATTTTAGTACAGGCTCCTACCATTTCACTGACATCTCAAGCAAAATTGTGACAGGTGGCCATGTAATTCAAAAAACCAGTGGTAGTTCTGAGCCCTGATAATATAGAGTTCATGTCATTTTCCTCTCACAGATTTTCCATTTACACAAATGGTGTAATTGTACCCCTCAAAGTTTTATCTCTGGAAGCTATTTTTACTTTCTACAAGAGCACTGCCAGGCAATAACAGTAGGGGGGTAAATCCTTTATTTTATGTTGTCAAAACTAATATGCTGTGAGTTATTCACATCACTTTCTGAAGTGCCAGTCAACAGCTCTGTGTTTGGATAGTGCAAACCACTAAGAGACTCAGAAAAAGCAGTTTCTAAACTCTCAGCACCAGAGTGGGTGTTAGTATGGAAAGAAAAGAAAAAAGTAGAAAAAAGCATTAAAAGGATTTTTTTTGTTGTTGCTACAGTTGAAAGTTTTCTAATGAAGGGAGATGAATCAGGAACTTCGTAGTAACATGTGCCTTACCACTTAGCTATAGCAGCAGATTGGAATGACGCTTATTCAGCACAGGCTTTGGACCTTTCAGACCTTATGTATCATTTCTTATCTACTGAGCTTCTCACAGTTGTGCAAAATAAATATGGGAATAAAAAAAAATAATCTAAATAGAATACACATTAAAATTTTAGGAAAAAATGTAGCAGATAGTCTGACTCTTTGCCCCAAAATTATTTCTTTGGAGCCATCAATTTTAGAGTCTGATACTGCTTTGTCTGTTTTTTTAAAGGAGTTCAACTGAAAGCATAGACGAAAGAAAGAGCAAACATTAAACAATGAGCCTCTAAAGGTAATATCTGCCAAACACCTTCACTGCTGGCTGGAATGCTGCTGAAACCTGGTATTGCTGTTACATTGCATGCAGAGAAGCAATTCTTCAGGTCTTCTGACAATGCAGTGACCTCAAGACACCATTTCTGGAACTATTACAGCAAAGTCTTGTAACTATAATAAATGCCTTCAATTTTTATTTTTCTTCAAGGGCTGAAAAAAACCCTCACCTTGCTTTACTAAAGGGAAATACTGAGAGGTGCTGAAAAACCTCTTCCAGCTGACTGTTTGCTGAGAAATGTAACCTTCCTAAATCCTACCTTCAGGTTGAAGTTGACAGGAAGATCTGCAGAAAATTTACCATTTTATCTAGGGAGCTGCAGCTCAGTGGAATATAATAGTTTTCTAAATGAATTTACAGCACACTAGTCGTCAGAGACAGATAACTTGGTTGGAGTCCAGCAAGCTCAATTATTCAGCATGTCTGAAGTACCAGAGGACGACAGGAAAGACAAGCATGGATGCTGCTCTTTAAGTGACTTTTGCTGACATAGTTTGCTTTCTTACTTGGAGTGCTGAACCAGGGAGGTGACTTCCAGGTCCCAGCAGCGGGGTTTTAGAAGGTGGGTTAGCAGAGAAGCTCATGTCTCACACTTACAGACTATTAGCTTGAGGTTGAAGGATTTTCCTTGGTCATACTGGCAATTAAGGGATACTTATTTGCAAAAGGAGTAGTAAAAAGAAACTGCATTCGTTGAATAGTAATTTTTTTTCCCTATTATGTGTTGCAGGAATGGGTGGGGCTACTGTGATACTCTCTGAAAAAAATATTTGGTAAGAGTTGTAATGCTGATCCCCTACAAGTATTCTTTTCGACTTAAATCCTGTTGGGGCCAAGGTCTCCTTGGTTTAGTTATAAGCCATAAAGGTCTGATTTTATAAGGCAGTCATTAGGATTTGGTTCTTCCTCTGCTATTGAGAGAATCAGAACAACTTGGATTTAATATTTTTCTTATCTACTATGATGCATAAAACAGAAGAATTTTTTTAAAAAGGAAGATTAGATGGAACTACAGAAACACACCAGCTACTTTTGAATGAAATAAAAGAAGCCTTGCTGCATAGATATTGAACTGTTTTTATTTTTTCATGTTTCTAGACTGATGTACACTTGGTAAAAAAAATAATCTTGTCTGGTCATAATTATCTCTGAAAAGAAGTGCTGGAATGCTCTAAGCAGAAACCTTTTTTGGCAGTGAGTTCAGAAATGATATTTTGAAAATTATTTACAAATGACTGATCAAAATTGCCATCCTAAACTTCCATCAAATTAGCTCTTCTATTTAATTTTGCATTCAATAACATTAAAATAAATTTTGAGCTAAAATATTTATATTAAAAATAGTAGTCTTTTATATGACATTTAAAGGGGTAAAAGAGACATGTATTATGAAAACATCCCAAATCTCCCAGTGAATTCGAGTTGCTCTGAAAATTGAAGTTAATTATTTTGTTTCTAGGAAAGGATTTGTATTGCAGAAAAATAATCAACTCTTTATAGAAAACGTTCTTACTCATGAAATGAAATGTTGAAATTAGGTTGTGCCACATTCAAAAAAACAGTGAAAACAGTGGACCCCCATTGCTGTGACTTAATAAAATTCAGACACACTGGCACCAACTGAATCAATCATCATTTTTCAGGAAGACACTTAGGCAGTGCATTTCAAACCTGTTGGAGACAATGTTGCTTAAGCACAGGGTTACCTTCTTTCCTACTAGACATCGGTGCTACATCCTCATTTATTTTTTGATTATGATTTTTAATATATCCTTGGGGAAAAATATAGTTTAAAATAAGTTTTTCTCTTAATGTGAGTGTAGTTCTCACTCAACAGTCATAATTTCTTTGCCTTTAATGTTAAAGGACAAGGATGAGCCAGTTTGAAGAAATGGAATTACAGAAGATGAGATCACCAGGTTAGAGAGGAATCATTTGAAGTCATCATATTTGAAGGTGCTGTGGTAATGATAATAAGAAGGACAATTTATTTGGGTAAAAATTCTGATATCATCTGTAAATGGTGATGCCTTGACATTTGGTACTTTTACAATTGGCCTGGAGAGTAAATGCAACTATCAGAAGGAAATCCACACTATCTTCAGGTTGAATTGCAGTTCTAATTTTACTTCAATTTTTTTATTTAGCTTATTAGAATTAAGAATGATTCTCCAAGAAATCCTCAAGAACAATTTACTGAAGAAACAAATAAATATGGATAAATATCTTTCCATCAACTAAGACAGATGGGGACAGTACACCCATTTCACAGTTGCATAAATGAATAACTGAGGCCAACTCATTTGAGCCTTGTTCAGAAGTGGATGAAATTCTTAATTTTGTGTATTCCGAGCTTTTTTTTCAGGAAACCACAAAGCACTTGCTAGCCTCAAAACGAAAACCTGTGGGGGCTTGCTTGTGCAATGATTAATTGCAGGGTAAGTACAGGTCTGTATGTTGCCTACAGATACAATGTGTGCTTCTAAATATTTTAGGAATGCTAAAATACATATAGCTTCAATATGGTTATCTGCCATGCAGTGATTCAATGCCAAAGTGTTCCATCCTTTTTTTGAACAGGTAATTGCATTGTTCTTCATATACTAGAGTCCTTGCTTATAATAATTGATTGTGATAATATAGTGAATTAACCCTAGTCATCACTGTTCTATTTAACCATTTTATTTGAATGTCAGGTGTTCAGGTAAGTAATCTAGTTAAGTGGAAGTTTGATAACCTAATGTAATACCTTTGACATCAGAGATCAGATAAAATCTTTCATGTGTCACTGGCTCTGAGAATCTCCCTGGGCAGATGGTGTTGGTTTTGTAAGGCAGACATTCACTGCCTGGAGAATTTCAGAGAAATATGGGCATTATTTTCAAACTCCAGTAAAGGAGAAAGGTGTCATTTCACTGACAGCCCCAGAGAATATTTCCCTGCTACTGCATGCTTGACAGATGCCATGAACAGATTGATGTGCAGAAAAAGGAAAGGTACAAGGAAACCGTACATTAAAACTCATTAACTTTAGATAGCAAAACTCTGTTGGGAGCAACTCCAGAGCATTTTTTGATGTACAGTGTATGTTTAACATTCTAAATATATGTGTTATTTAATGTGTTGGGACTGCATTTACATATTTGGTGTAAATATGAATGAAAATGAAAACAGTGACAAGACAAACACAAGAGAAAATGCATCAGTAAAGTGAATCATTAAGAATCTGAAGGGAAATATAAGTCACATTTTTCATACTCCTAATTTTAGATCTACCAAGAGCTATAGGTATGGTATTTGGAGCGGTTCACTTGAATTCCGGTATTTTCTCAGAAAAAGCATTCACTTTTGCTTATAACATAACTTTTATTTAAAAAAAAATCATATCTGCTGCTTAGTCCAGTCAAACTCTTATGTATAGCCATAACTTTTAACACTGGAAAAGGAATGTGGAAACTTATTATCTGATTTACCTGGTCCTGTGTTGCCTACCTGGTGCTGTGTTGTCTCCTTATCCAATTGACTCCTTCTCACAGATGCCGCAAATTCCTGTATTAAAATTTATGGTTAAATTGTTTTTTTTCTGTTAGGTTTAAGATGAATTCTGTAAAACAAATAAAGCACTGGATGATGAACATAGAAGCATTGTATATTTAAGATGGAATTAAAATTGCAATATTACATATACATAACTATAATGACTTCATTACAATAATTGATATTCCTGACCATTGAATGGGCATGAATTTGAAGAAGTATTTTTGGAAGATTTAGAAACACCACAGATTCAAAAGGGATGGAAGATATATGTGCATGTGAGTAACACAGGCATACTTAATTATGTTAGTTCTGCATCTGAGCACTCAACTTTTCAACATTAATATTCTTTTAAGGTAGATCTCATTGGGAAGTTAATTTATGTAGTTCCTGTTTTGATGTAAACAAATTTGATGGTAATTTTGTACATGAAAACAGATTTTAAAAACTAAATAGCATAGCAGAAAGAAACATTTGTAAGAAATTCTATTCTCAATGCAAATACAACATTGTTTAGTGAACTGAAATTGGAAAATACAAACAAACAATTACACGATCTTAGTGTCCTGTGAATATCTACTTATTCGATACCTTCATATTAAGTTTGAAAAGGCTTTTTTTAGACAAGTAGAACTCAATTGTTTTGTTAGAGATGTGTAGGTTTTAAATAATGAAAATAGTCATGCATAATTAAAATAATCACTTCCATTACATACTTAGTCTGATAAATATCTGATGGAAATGCAGATTGAATATATTTTCCTGATAAAAGAATTGTTTTAATTTTGAATTCATGGACTGTTGTATTACAGCATGGACTGTAACAGCAGGTTATGGTTGATGACTTGGACTATGATGCTACCTGATGCAAAATGACCCATTTCTTACCTAAACTTGAAGGCAGCATAATGGAATTCAAAACTGCAACTATTGTGCAATTATAAAGATTAAAATAAAATATCTTGAAATACAGTAACCAATTAATACTTATTTTTCTTTGTAATAAATGCAAATGCTTGAACAAGGTACCATGAAAGTCTATGCTACTGGAGTTTATCAAGACCTACTTCCTGTTTCTGAATAAAATAATGTGTGGCCATCAAATAACAGAGTTTGAATAACTTCTTGGAGTTTGCTGAGCAACACTGGCAATATCTGTTACATGTGGTTTGTTTTCTTTCTCTCATACACATACCCTCTCCCCAGGAGCAGTAAATGAACAGACAGGATTCAAAAAAATGCTTTTGATAAGACATACTGTTCCATCCTAAATGAAGTCACTATATTTCTGATAGAAAAGGCAAGATCCTGCATTTCAAATAATATATAATTGGGTTTAAAGGGGCCCCAGTTCCTGTGGCAGGTTACAGTCTCAAACCGCCATCCTTCTCTCCGGAAGTTGCTTTTCCCATGAGGTAAATCTTTACCGCATGGTAAAGTTTTCTCTGTGCTTACGGATTAGAACCTCAGAGTTTCAGCTACACATAACAGACAGCTTTAGAGTATCATAGAAAAAAGGATTCCATGTTGTTTATGGTTGAAAAAATGCTTAAAAAAGAAACACATATACTTTCTGGTAGTTCTGCATCTTCACCACCTAATGATGGACGTTCTCCAATTTTATCAACCTGCAAGATTCTTTCTCCTGCTGACATGCCTTTAATCACCATTCCTACCCTCCTGTTCACCTTGCTTTTAATGTCTCAGATGAAGAAATAACATTTTCCTTCTTCACCCTATAATGAAACGCTAGAAAAATAAGGTTCATTGTTTTTAAAAGTATGTTTAGTCCTGAATGAGACAAGTGAGGTGGAGGACACAAAGAAAAGGAAGATGAGGAAGGGGTTTCTTTCACAGCTGAGTGCCCTAATAGAATTTTGTTTAAATGCCTGTGGGGAAATTTCAAGATATAGAGCAGAATTGACTAGGCAGTGAACAAAAAAGTTTAGGAAATATGAGGATTTACATTTCTTTGGTGCATTACTGATAGGGACATCTACTTATTGTGTAAGTCATCATGAGAAAAAAACCCACAAGGTTTTTTCAAGGTTCAAAGGCCATGTAAAAATTCTATCATGGCTTTGCAGATCTAAATATTCTAAATAGAATTGGAAGCATTAGTTAATTTTGGATTGCTTAAATGACTAAGGCAAGATTCCAGTGACTTTTGAATCATCTTCATCCCTCCCTTTTTGAAACTGATAATGTAAACATGAACCAGAGGTGCTGAACCACTCCACTATCCCTATTTTTTGCCTAGGTGAGTAGATACTAAAATTTTCTGGGAAATTCTGAGAACTACATTAGTGCAGAAATTCAGAGAACTACATTGGTGCAGTTGTCAGGAAACTCAGGGAAGGTAAGAAATCTGTAGCGAGTCAGTCTCCTATGGTATTTCCGGACAGAGTGGTAAATAGTTGTGTTCAAAGTAATTTTTTTAAGCACAATTACAATTGTATTTAATGAGGAAGCAGAACTGTAAAGCTGTCAGGAAATGCCGTGGCAACAACATTTCTTGAAGGAGCATATTAAATAGTAATGATGTCCAACATCTGAAAGAGTGAGTAGACCTTGCAAGCACAGTTTTCTACTCATAGGAAATTAAAAAGGAGTTTGGAATGTTGCCAGTTGACTCACTATAGGGAAAAAAAAATACCCATACTAATCAACAGTTGTAGTTACAATATTTGCTGAAACCAACACACATTAAATAATAATGAAAGCAGCCATTTAAAAATGCTGGCAGCTTATATGGAACAGCTGAGCTTAAAAAACTGTGAAAAGGATAAAAAAAACCCAAACTGGTATGTAGCCAATGTACTGTCAAAGAATAAAAAGCTCCATTAGAGATTAAATAGTGAGATAACTTCAGATGAGTATTCATAAAACAAATAGTTTGAAATACACAGTGTTAATTCTTAGATTGTGTAAGAAGAATTTACTAAGTAGAATACTAATGTTATTTATTTGCTTGCCATTTTTTAATTAAGAAAAAGTGTGAGCAGATATAGTTTTGTACAAGAATCTTATATGAAAATATTTTTTAAATTTATGGAAGACATTAAATTTCCTTTAGCCAAGAAGACCTTGTTATTGCTACAACAAAGAACTGAAACTTAATAACCACTGACATTGGGATCATAGGTCTTCTTGAAGGAATTAAAAGGGAGCTCCAAGCAACAGGACAGCTGGGGATATTTTAAAAGACAAGCAATGAATGTGTTGAATAGGTGCTTTTTGTTTGTTATTCTATACATATTTAGCAAATATTGGATTATCATGGCCATTGGGAGGGGGAATGTCTCATTTTCAATGTTATAAAAAGGCCAGATAAATCTGTTAAATTCATTGGGATCTGATTGATAAGAACACAACTTGAGATCATTATTAAGTCTTATAATTACATGCAGAATATACACTTCTATTAAGGAAAATATACTTACAGTTAAAATGGAAATGAGGGCTTGAAATGAGCAGCTTGAAAGTGAAGTCTTAGATCCTCTAAACCCCTGCCCTGCTGTTGTAAAGAAATGGAAGTGCCTAAATTTAGACAGTACTTTAAAGGCAATTGACTGTTCTCCAGTAGCTTCGTGTTCTGTTCTGGACACATCTCCGTCTTGGTATGTTCCTTAGTCTCACACTTCAGGACATTAGCACTTGTACTCTCAGTGCCTGTACTAAATTTTTATAGAGAGCTGAGGAATATTTCTGACCCTGGGAGAGACCTTGCTTCTACTTAGACTTCTGTCAGTGCTATTACTTGCACGTCCCTATTTAATAATATTTGATTATAGAGAGCCAAATCCCAAAAGGGGTCACTCAGCTAAGAGGATTCTTAGATTCCAAGCTCAGGTGTAGTAGAAACCTGCCTGCATATTAGTATGTATGTGTGTAAACAAACATATGCATACATCAAGCTCCCCTATGATCTCAATTCTGTAGGAGGATCCCAAAGGGAGATAAGGCAGACAATCTGAATAGGCAGAAGACACGGTTTGAGATACTCTGCATTACACAACCTAGAAGATCAGTCCAAGGTCACCTAACATGACTAATGGGACGTTCTCAGCATTGCTTGAACTCTGTCTTTCCAGAAAGTCAAAGACAATGTCCTTTAAATGCTTATCTATTATGAAAACTTTTTCTGTACATCTTTCTTTCCCCATTATGACACATAAAACAAAGAACACGAAAAATATTTCTGTGTTCAAATCCTTTGCTAGAAGCCAAACTATCTCTGAAAACCTTAAAATTACTCACAAAAACTTCTGAAGGTTATGACAGACCTCCTGCTTTTTTGTTCTTGGTGGTGGTAAAAGCTGGATCCATGCCCAGTGCAGGGAACATAGTGTAAATAGCATTGCTGCAGATTGCTACTGGATTGTTCAAAACATCAGATGGTGTGAATATGTTATTATCAACAAGCTGTTTACTGGCCAATCAATTACAGACTCTGATGGAGCACCAGGCATTTTATTGTAGGTTAGCCAAATGGATGGAGAAAACATATGTCAATCTCTCTGTTACTTTAAGGGGCAAATTCTGCTCTTTTGCATCAGTATGCTCTAAAGCTGCCCACAATGGAAGCAGAATGATGTTAGTAGAGAAGGGTAGGAGCTAAGGCTGTGGGAATCACTATGGTAATGCAGTTCTCAGATATCTGGGCAACTTTATGTCAACATACATTTGCATAATAAGAGTACAGCTGAGGCATCTGTGAGTAGTCCTCCCCTCAAAAGGATTTCGAATGCATGAGTTTGTCAGCCTATGTGCAATATACAAACACTCAGGAATTGCTGAGTGGCTCTTATATTTGTGCTACTTCTTACATGAAGTGAAGTTTTGAGTCTTTTATTCACCTTCCACTTATGCTTATTTTCCCCAAGTCTATAAAATAAAGTAAGACTATTATCATCAATCCCAAATAGGAAAATGCTATCCAGAATCAGATACTACATGAGGAATTTTTTGAGTTTAGATAGGAAAAAATATATGTTTATTCACAGCACCTTAATCAGTAATACATAATTGAATGGAGATTTTTTTTCACCCCTGCTACAGGGAATTTCCTTCATATTTTTCCAGAGGAGGTTTAGTTCCAATGGGGAGCAGTATTTAGAGAAGAAAACAGAGTTCATTATGATAATGAGAAGAGAAAAAGGCAACTTCCTTTGGAAAAATCTATTTATCCTGTTTAAATACATACATTATATATATATATAGAATATAGAATATAGAATATAGAATATAGAATATAGAATATAAAATATACATATTGTATATTATATATTATGTATTATATATTTATGATATATATATATTTATCCTGTTCACTTGGACAATGTCTAGAAGGAAATGGTCTCACACATGTGCAGTCATTTGGTATGACTGCTTGTGTCACAGTGTGTCTGTGACTTGCTGGCAATATTGGCACTAGAGGTTCTCACCTACTAGAATTAAGTCAGAAGTGATCCAAACTGCTGTTCTGATCTGGAAAGGAGGAGACTTTCTGCCTTTGAAAACCTATAAAATATTACATGAGATCTCTTGGGATTAAAATTTAAAAAAT
Source organism: Vidua chalybeata (assembly GCF_026979565.1). Lineage (NCBI taxonomy): Eukaryota > Metazoa > Chordata > Aves > Passeriformes > Viduidae > Vidua > Vidua chalybeata. The sequence goes on along the minus strand of NC_071531.1, from coordinate 59,080,188 downwards.
TTTAAAAAATTTAAAGTGTTCATTTTCCAAAAACATACACTGAAAAAAAACCCTACATTATGTGAAGGGCTAAGCAGATGAAGAGATCTTTCTTTCTACCTCCTCTTGGCTCCATGACCAGTAATGTGCTAAAGGGAATGAATAAAAACAATTGAGGAATATAGGATATCTATGTTCCAAAACTATCTGGTGTGGTAGTCTGTTATTTTACAGTTTGTTCTTCTGTAGTATGTTTTAATATTCCTTGTTATAAGTTTGTAATGGTTCATTCTATGTACCCCATTTGGCTTCCCTAATGGTTCAATCCTGAGTTGTTTACCAGAGTTTTCCCTGCCAAAATGTATGTCAATCTACTTGTCAATCCACCTGTATACCTCCCTTGTTCCCTTGTCTTAGCCCTGACTGTCAAAGATAGCAGACTTCTCTGGTTCTGGAGTGTTCCCTGCCTTTCATCCCTTCCTCAAAGCAGAACTGGATTGTAAGGTTTGCTCCTTTCCAGTGTTGGCTTCTATTAGGGAGCTCTTAACCCTGTACCCCTCCCCTAATGCCCTCCTATTGGTCAAAGGTTGTGTCCTCCCCTTGTTCCCTCTACCCTTTAAAAGTAGCCCTTCAGGTTCAGATTTGTCACTTGCTGTGCCCCCCCTTCGGGAATTAAATCTTTGGAGACACAGACAAGTGTCCTTCCCTTATTCCTCTGCCTCAGTTTCCTCATGCTCTGTGCCTCTGCTGTGCTACCCGCGCCGCAGCAATCACTGCCACCCGCAACAGTCTTGGCAGAGACTCGGGGGTGGCCACTCACGTGTCTGCCCTGCGGCCACAAGTGGGACAGATAGCCAGCGAACCTCCATCCCGTGGCCGCTGAGAGCCAGACTCAATCTGGTTGAAAGTGTTAGAAAAGTTGAACAATTTCTTGATTGCTCCTTTTGGGTATTTTTTGCCAGCATCTGTGAAGATGAGCAGTAAGTCACTCTCCAAGTTGTTCTTGAAAGTATCAGGAAAAGAAAGAATAATCTTTTCTTCAATTAACTTGTCACTACAATAAACAAGGGACCAGGATTTTTCTATATTCAAAAGAAAGAAAGCCTACCTCCTTTGGAGATAATGAATTCTGAAAAAAAAAAAACATTAAAAAACATAAAATAAAAGCATACTTGTTTTCCACTAAAACATGTAGATGGATGTGTCCTGCAAAGAAAAATTCAAATCCTTGTTCAAAACCTCACTACTTACTTTTAATTATTTTTAATGTTTTTTTAATTTGAGCAAGAAGTAGCTACAATGCTAAGAGTTTCCTCTTTCTTGAATCATTCAGAATTGCCTAAAATGAGGCTGCATCTCTCCACTGCAGTTCTATTGGCTTTAACAGACCAATGCCAGTGAGACCAAAAAGGTTTGGCCCAGGCAAGAGAAAAATCACTGCTACTTAAAATACATATCACCCACGCATAAATATAAAACCTCTACTTAGTCTCAATGAAATACTTTTCTTTTAGAACGAGTCTGATTAAATTTACTTAAATACATCTTGAGGAGATGGGAGGATATAAAAATTGTTGAGTTTCAAAATACAATTTTCTCAAAAAGGAAAAGAAAAAAATAAATTTTAGCCATGGCTGTTTTAAACAAATATAATAAAAAATGAATTCAAGTAGATCTAGTTATGCTTATAAACAAATGTCTGTTAACATATGCAAGCCATACTCTGTGATTTGTCAGAGTTCTTTCAAAGGAACTTCTCCCAAAGGAGTTGTTATAGGGAGTGGAAGTATGTGTGTTGGGATTTCAGAAATAGATACAGTTTCAACAATGGGATAATATAAAATATGGGAAGGATGGAGAGCAGAACTGGATTTTAGAAGCCAGCTTTGTGCAACTGTTCACTATTCTGAAAGATCTCAGCCAGATTGAATGCTTCATGCAAAAGTTTTATTGTGATTGTGCAGGCTGCCTCTTCCTGGACAGTTACATTTTCACTAGCATCAGCATCTTCTTCAGATGAATTGGAACCCATAAAATCATTCAAGCATGAAGGATGGAAAAGAAGGGAGGTGGTGAAGGTTAGTGGAGCAGGTTATTAAACAGATGGTAACAGGACTCTGAAAGAGAGGAAGAGAAGGAATGTATAGTGGCGTGTGCTCTGCAGACAGCCCTAGAGCCACAGAGGTGTTTAGAAGTGGGAGGAGGGAGATAGCTTGTGCAGCTGATGGAAGCTGAGGAAGTGGCATTAACATTCCCAGACTACCAGTCACTTCAGAAAAATGTACAGGGCAGCCCTAGTGCTTCGGCAATTATCTCTGCAGTAGCTGGTGTTCTTTGAGAGTTACTATCAAACAGAAGATGGACCAGATTAACATCTCTTCTTCCCCTTCTGCTACAAAAGTTTAAATAATAATTGATAACTACTAGACATGCAAGATTTTAAACGTGGGATGCAAATTCTGAATTTCATTTTATTCCTATCAGTACTATGACTTGGATAAAATTTGAAGCACTGTGCAAAAGACAAGCAAACATGGCCACAAGTAGAAAATATCCCAAATAAAGCAGTAACTTCCACTATACAGAAGTGTGGAGCAGATACAGAAGCAAAACTTTGGTTGATAACATTGCACAGATCTGCTTTCCCTTTTTCAACAGTTAGGTGTCAATGCAATTGAGAGACTTTCAAATTGAAATCAATGGGAGTTCCATTATTCACTTCAATAGGAGTGGGATGAAGTTCTAAATAGTAAATGGAGGAATGAAAACCTAAGAAAACAAGAGGCATGTTAATGTGTGTTTTGTTTAAGAATTGTCAGTTTCATTGGCTGTGCTTAACAAGCAGTTGAAAGCAATGTGCTTGGGGGGTGTGAAAACATATGTGCCTCATGGGAATGGAAGACTATACACCTTTCTACTGATGTTGGATAGAAACAAAGCTTACTTACTTAAGGAAATAATTTAGCCTGCATGCAGAAGGTGTTGGAACAAGTGCCTTCTGAAGCACTAAAGCAAAAAAAAAAAAAAAAAAAAAAAAAAGTGCACTAAGTGTTGTTTGTGTTTTATCAGCTTGGGTTTTTTGGAACCATTAAATACAAATAAAATGAATAATTTAATATTTTACACAGTATGAGCATCTTGCTCTTGCTTCACTGAGTTTTTGGGACAGTATCACACAGAGAAAATGCAGCTGAGTTCATGCCTTGCTGTTCTGTAATTTTACTTTGTCCTTACTTCAATTATATTTAAAAGCAAATACTCTTCCTAGTTGTGAGTTGAATTTCATTCCAGTGAGCTAGTGGTTTGCTTTGTTTTTTGTTTTGTTTTCATTTTCTGGTTTAGGATTTCAGAGTATGAAAATACAGAGAACAGAGTGAATATTTCTAACGAACTTAATCTAAATGTAGACCTATCCTCTGATTATTTTTCCATCCAAGTTCATTGGTGCATAGACCCTCTTTTACTTCACACTGGTAGAGCGTATGGAACACTTTGCAGCAAAGCTGTGTTTACAGATGCTTTGTCTGGCAACAGCCCCCCCAGATTTCTCATTCCTCACATCCTCCACACTCTTTCTGCTCTTTCTTTTCCCCTTTGCACAATATCCACCTTCATTCCCCTTCCTTTTGTCCTTGATATGTTGTTTTGTAAAGTCAAGAGTTTTGCAACAGTCAAGAGTTTTGCAAAGAAAAGCTAGCCACTTTTTGTTATTTTCATAAATGTCTGTCAGAGCATCCAAATGAAAGATTCTTAATAGAACTTTCTGAAAAATTGTTTCTTTGTGAAGTCAATCTCCTCCTGAGTGCAGTTGTTCTAATTCCCAAGATTTCATTCTGTATTTGAGCAGACTGGTATGTACACCAATTCCCCAAGAATCTTGATTACTTGTGGAAGAAACCCAAATATTATGGGCTGGAAGAGAGCTATAGAATAGTCTAACCAGGATCTGAGTTCAGGCTTCTGACCTACAAAAACCAGAAGGATACATTCCTTGAAGGGGCCATTGGCTCAGTAGTGTGAATTAGAAACAGGCAAGACCAAAGACATATTAGCTTATAGGATTGATGAATCAGTGATCAGTTCAACCAACCTCCAATCACAGTGTAAAGCTCAAACTTTGGAAAAATCCATCATATTAAATGTTGCATTTTAATGAAATAGATATTGCATCAAAAAGTTTTTGAACGAGAAACAAAAAATATTGTTCTTCAAAAAACAGAGAACATAAAGAGAAAATTACTTAAATAGCAATGAAAGTTTTAGAAATTATGAAAAAATGAATGTTTTTATATACTCAATGTTCTTCTGCAAATTTTAATTTTTACAGAGGTTTCTGAATGATGATTCTTCAATCATAATACATTAAAACTTACGTCTGTGTCTTTAAAATCTCTGTGGATATAAATTACTATTTTAATCTCAGTTATGCCATCAGTCCTGTAAAATATTTTATTTTGCACACATATGAGCATGCCTTCCAGTGGCAAGGTTAAGTCTGTTAACCTATTGTTGAGATTATTTGAGTCAAGAACAAAACAAAAAACTCTGCTGTGAATATTACTATTTTTAAGGTCTCTAAACTGTTTCTATCTAAAAGCACATCTGCTTGTCTGCACCTCTTATTGACAATATATCACTGTATTTAAAAAAGACCGTATTTTGCTAATCTCTATATTGTTTTCTTTCTGTCTGCAAAGTGTTTGAATCCCTGCATTGAGTAAGAGTTTAAGTTGGATCTTACTGTGAAAATGGGAAAAAAAACTTTCATCTGGAGAAAATGGTGGAATTAACATTACTCTTATTAGTCTTCTAGGACTTCTGAGTACTACTGTATTAATCATTGATACTACTAAGTCAGTAACATGACTGGCTCCAGGAAAAAGAGTCTTACCCTTTCTTCTTGTCCAGTTTGGCATTCAAACTCTCTTCTGTTCAGCAACAATGGTTTTCCAGAGCTTGATTTTTGGGTTCTGTAAGATCAGTGTAAACTCTGCCAGCTGTAAGCACTGAGGTAGCATGGTACTGAATGCCCACCCTCCAGGTCTGAATAGCAGAGCAATCAGCATCTTGTATTAAGTGCATTTTTTCTGTCTGGCCAAGAGTCTCACCTCCTTCAGTTGCATCTGTAGCCCTGCATTTTTCCTCTCACATGGAAGACAGTAACTACTTGGTGTGCAACTCACACAAAGACATGTTTTGTCTTTACTTTGTCTGTGTAGAGTGTAGGCTTGGTGGTTCAGCTGTGCTATAAACTGCCTTTCACCAGATACCAGCACCTCATGCCAATGGCACCCTCAGTGAGAGCACTTGTGGTAGCTCTCATCACCCTTCTGGGACCTGAGCTTCACTATGGCTTGAATCAATGAACTTGACAAGGGAAAGGCCAGGAATATTAAGTGGACTTAATGAATGATTAATGAGTTAGCAGGAGCTGATCCAGTCTGACTTTTCAAATGCCTTGATCCAGCCCAAATGAAGGCAGGAGTAGAAAGGAATGAAAGTGTTTAGCAATCTGTTCAGAGAAAGTCATTGGGCAAGGAAGTACAGCACAGAGACTGAAATAATATGTAACTGGACTGGGAAAGATGACAGAGGAGTGAGCATGTGGCTGCAGCTTTCCTGAACCTGTAATACTCTGAGGCCCTGCTGCAGTTGCTGCTAGCATGAAGGAAAGGAGGGGCTGCAGCAGCAGAAAAAACCACAGAGTAGGATGTGTTTCAACCATATTCTTTTCACAAAGTCAGTAGATTTCTTTTCAGCTATCAATCCAGCTAGTTACAGTGACAAGTGCCAATCCATTGTGAACAGAGGTAACAAGACAAATTACTTTGGGACTCAAAGTACCTGAAATAATAAAAGCTGTAAATTGTCTGACAGTCAGTGTCCTGCTACCAGTATGAATTCTATCTTCTAAAGTGAGTTTAGCATTTATTATTCGGCAGGTTATGATAAGGGTCTACATGGGATGTTTTGAAAGAATTTGACTAGCTTGTGTTGTGAGTTAACACCATTTACATTGTAATGAAACATTCTTTCAAAAAAGTGTTGAAGGAAAACGAACTAATTAGTTTTTTGAACAGCACTTGACAGTCATAGAACCCACTGGTGATGTTGGCTAAATGCCTGCATAACTGATGCCCCTTTCTTAGAGATGGCCAGCATTTTTCTGTCTGTGAATTTATGAGAAAAGCAAGCAAACAAAAGTCTCCCCAGTCCCACTACAGCTTCTTAAAATTATACTAAGCCAATTTGATGAAATTTGCTATGCATCCCTGTCCTTCCTATCTCTGCATCTCTTTTGCTGACTTCTTTCTCTTTGATATATAAAATTAACATTTCAAAAATTTCATTTTTGCTGTTACAGACCTACATTACTTTTTTTCCTCTGTTATTTTGTGGTCTGTATAAAAACGATGACTCCTACCTCCTTGTATCCCCCTATGATCCTTCATGCACTATTCTCTGTACTCCACGAATCACCATGGCAGCAGAGTAGTTACCAATAAGCTGCTCTCTCCTTTTTCCAAGCAAGTGACCTCCAAATTGCTGACCAGTGAGAGAAAATAAGTTACAACAAAAAATGGGTTGGCACAGGTGAGCTCCCTGCTGAGGTTTCTGGGAGCAGCACAATAGTATTTAGCCCTTTCCTTAGGACAGAAGGGCAGGTGCCAACCTGCTCCACAATGGATAGAGCGGCAGAATAAATAAAGCCAAAATATCTTTTTCAACCACCATAACAAGCTCTCACAAACACAGCTGTATTTTTTTGAGGCAAATTGTCATGCTGGATTTGGCTACCCTGTAAATATTTTACTATCTTTCCTCTGCAAATGGTTCTTCCTTTCAAGGAAGGTATAACTATGAACATGGTAACTAATGAAGAAATTATGATAATTGTATTAAGTTAACCACGGGGTAAGGTTTGTGGCCTCATCTGAACAGGCATCTTTTGCAGGTGGGATGTTTGTTTTATATCTCCATGATTCACTGCTTCATAGCTGGTGTCTGAACATGGAAGACACTAAAAAGCAGTATAGAAACATAGAGCTGTCCTGTGGCAGGTGTGACCTAAGGCAGATGTGCAGCTGCCACCTGACTCCACATAGTCAAAGATGTGTCCACACTAGAGGCCTTCCCAGACAATTTTGCCATTGCTACAGAGGACATCTTGAACGCAATGATGCATGAAATGACTGCAAAGGAAAAGTAATTTTTCTGTAATTATGTGTTAGCTGATGATATCTATGGGTTTGATTTAGACGAAAGATTGATTTTTCACCTCTTAGCTGAGCTATTGAATCCCCTCACAAGACACTGCCAACAGCCAGTTCAGCTACTGTTGCTTAGATGATGGCAGGTAACTGGATGACTTTATTTACAGTGCTTACACCTAATCCATTTAAAAATTATCAACTGTCCTGGCTGGAACTATGCGATTCCTCCTTTACCATGATTCATTTGGTACACTAAGACAGAGCAAGAATTCATTTATTCCTACTGGATAGGGAACATAGTTGTTTTAATTGTCTCCATAATACACTGATGTAATAACAGTACTCCTGAACTGGTTCCCATTTTAACCTGCTCTAAGAATGCTGTAAGCACTCCTCCAGTCTAAAGAGAATGGCTGTAGTAGGGCTGAATTAAGCACTGAGCCTGTGAGAGAAGAGTCAGTCCTTGTTGCAGTGCTGCTTCTTGCCGCAAACTGTGGGAAATGCTCCAAAGTCTGGCCACTGCCAGGATAGTAGGCACAGACATCTGTGGGTGAGTTATTCCAGCAAGTGTGCAGCAGCTCAGCCAGCTGACAAACAAGCTACCTGCAAGTTGTTTGACTTTGGGAGGTGTTATAAGACTCGCTGGGGAAAGAGAGCTCATAATAAGCTCATACTTTCTTATTATTGTACTCATGCTCTATTACTGCACTTATTTTAGCCCACCTCTCAGAGTGAGAATTCTCTGTTATGTAATTGCTGAGGTACTCAGCAGTGACACAATAATGCATGGTCCATTTTCTGAGGTGGAGATCCCCTCAGTCTTTGAAAACAGCTGATGCTATCTATTTTGCATAAGAATGATAAGCAATAAATAAGCAGCTGTAAGACACAGGGTGTCCTTTCACATCTGTCATGTCCAGACAGGGTCTAGGACAGCTACACTATTCAAAAGGCAGGCAAATCCTCTCTTGAGTCTTTCTTGGTGAGCCCTACATCAAATCCAAGACCTTCCAGCTCTCTTTCAGAGTTAACTTGTCTTCATAATAGTAATAAAAGTGGAATAAGGGATTAGGATGGTTTGTACAATTAGGAATTAAAAAACATCTTAAATTAATTTCTAAATAGCTGATACTGTCATTGCCAATAATACAAAAATTGTCATTTTTAAAATGCTTCATACATAAAGCTTGATTTTTAAATTTTATTCTATGTTATTTTAAAGCATTAAACATGCAAGCTTTTTACACATATTTATTTGTAGCACTGATAAAGACTGAGAATTTTGCAACTGCTCACAGCTTCTCTCTTTCACTTGAATTTTCTGAAAATAATAAGCAGAAAAGTCTCATTGTCCTGACAAGTTCATTCAGGCATGGGTTTCTGGATATAATTTGACACTATTAATTGGTGCATTGGTGCATTCTGTTCTCACACAGGAAAGGGCTGAAATAGAACTGAAGTACTTTCTGCATCATGAAATAAGTCAGGTGAAAAAACATATGTCTAACCTATGTGTTCCATTTACTTAGCAAGCTGGTGAGTCAGTCTATGCTAATGATGACTAAAAGGACTGTGAATAATGATCTGTTATTTTTATTCAGGATTTATAAAATCACCAAGACTACAGCTCAAAAATAAAGGAAAAATCAGAGGCTTGAATAATTTTGATTTTAAGATGAATAAGAGATTATAGAGCTTATTTTAATTGCACTTAGAAGATGACAGTTTCACAGCAGTGATTTTGATGCATTCTGTAGAGTTAAAATTCTTCCACGCTAATGAAAGTGGATGCAGTGCCCTTGCAGGTAGGTTTATTATGTTGCTGTTTAAAATCCCACAGTAGAAAATTTTGGGAGGGTGAACAGGGCCCTGATAAATGTTTTATATGGCAGTTTAGGGAGTAGAGCTATCTCAAGAATCCTTAGTATCCTTAGTATCTCCTGAGCTGAGATTAGTGCAGAACTAACCAGAAGAAACTTCTTAGTTCTATCTTTCCATTTACATTCCACGTACTGTTGTAGGTTGGATTGATTTAGTCAGGGATTTTATTAATGTTAGTTAGGTTGGTTCCTTGTGTTCCCCTATTTTCCCTCACAGTGGTTTGCTCCAAGTTGTTTACCTCAGGGGCTCCTGCCACACAGACCTGTCAATCCTCTCACTTCTCCCAGTTTTCTCCTTATTTGGTTCTGTCAGTCAAGGTTTGCTCACTCCTTGTCAGGGTGTCAATCTTGAAACCACTCCCTGCTTCTTCATGAAAGTTCTGCATCAATCACCCCACCTTAGCCCTGCTATTTGTCCCAGAACGCTGTACCCACCTCTGTTATATTACCATAGATTGTTATAATCTATGTCACTCCCCTGTTGTTTGTCCCTATTGGGCAAGGCAGGTTTCCACCCCTGTCCACCCACCCCCTGTTTAATCTGTTGCAAGTTCTTTGTCCATTGGCATTTGCACTGCATGCAGTCCAGAGAGCATCCCACCACACATGGGGGAATAAAAGTTCTTTGGACCAGCAAACAAGTGTCCTTCTCTCATCCCTTCACTTCCTCTCAGTGTGAAGCTACCAAAGCTGTTACCCACACTGCAACACAGCACCATCAGGGAGGCAGACGCCATAACCCTGAAGTGCCCGCACACACGTGGCGGACTTGGCCTTGCAAAGGCAGTGCTAGCCGGTGCTCGACTGCTTGAGGTCGTAGCAGGAAGCCGCCACAGTGTACCACAAGCACTCACAAAAACAAAGAACATGAAGCAGTACTACAAAAATCTTTGCAATGAAATGACTTCACCTTAACTGGGAGATTTGTGTCATCTCTCATGAGCTATTGACATACCACAGACAACATGGTAACATGACCTGTTGAGACATCGGATGTTTAAATGTTGCTTCAAAATCATTAGTATCATTCCCAGAAGTCATTCACAATGAAACTGTGTCATTACATGCTGTGATCCTTGACATGGTCACATGCAGAAGAAGAGCATCTCTTTTAAGGTCATTTTGTCTTCTGATGTGCATTTAGGAATCTTTGTGAAGTGTGCTGCAATTCTACTTGGACATAAACCACAGCAGCAGCGTCTGAGGTCTACTGATTCTGAAGATAGAAAAGACATTAGCTAATAGTCTTCCTATTTGCTACAGCCAAATAAATGGCATCATGCAGCACAACACTTATCTGATCTATCTCTATAATCTGATATTGGATCAAAATTGAATGAACAATTAGGGAAAAAAAATCACAACAGGCATTTAGAGATGCTGAGTGCTGTCATTACTAATTTTAGGTTGGAGATCGTTTTAGCTAAGAGCATATCGATGTTTGAGGAAATGTGTAACAGAAGCAGCCTATTTATAGAAATGTCACATTTAGTGCTTCAGAATCAAAACCCAGCGCAAGAAGCTCACAAAATTTAGTTTACAGAATTTGATATTCATACTGTATTTGATCAGGTACATTTTGATATAAAGTAACATTTCTTCTAGGGAATTTTCTGAACAAGTAAAACTCTTAGGAGGTCAAAATCATTGAGCAAAGTTACACTGTAGTACTGAAGTGTCTTTTTTGAAAAAGATTCAAAGATTCAAGGATGGAAAGCTATGTGAAAGAGTTATATATTAACTTCATTAGTTTACAGTAAGAACATGGTTCTAACAAAATTTCCTTTGCTTATGAAGAATTCAAGCATATTTTAATTGCTAGAGCATAGCTTTCTTTAAGACTGACACAGACACTCCTGTCTTTTTAAAAGTCTATTTCAGAACTGAAAAAAGATAACTTAATTAAAAATGAATACAGAGGACAGTATAAAGGTGAAATGGATAAGAAAGTTAATATAAAGTGACAATGTGACTTACGCATAAAATATTTTTTATTCAAAGAGCATTTTTTATCAAAATCTGGTGCTACTAAGTATGCTCAGATTATTTCAAGTGAAATAACATAAGGTCATTGAAAAGGGAACCTTAAAACACTGTCTTTAAATTCTGTCCTTAGAAGTACCTACACAGATCACAAAGACAGAATTGCGGAGTTGTTCTCTGGCAACACAGCCAAATTTCCCAGTAAGTCAGAAAGAGAAATCAATGTGTCTAAGTTCAGGAATGAGTTACAGCAGTGTCTTTTTACCCTTGTGGTAGAATAAGGATGATGTGTTAAGCAAGAGTCCTTTCTGGAGGATGTTTCATGCAAAAATGAAAAGAGCTCCAAGCTGTGTTTGCCTGCAGGAGTTATCCTCCCTCAAGTGTTATCCTCACTAGGTATCAGGTTTGGTAACCTGACACAGTTTGTCCTAAACGGCACTTTCTAAAACCGTTGTCATCATGGGGGCCTTTGTGAAACTGAACAAACAGTCTAACAGTACAGCCGGAAGGTCCTTATACACACTGAGTTCATATGAAAAATGCTATCTGAACATTTCTCACTGGAATCTCTGGATCAGTGGTTTCCACATAAGAGTGTCTCTCCTCAGGCAAGTGCTCCAAAGCAGCAGCTGAGGAGTGGAAAGGACAGCAGTCTCTGAGAGCCAAGGACTCCCTTCAGCAGCCTCACACAAGGCTGCACCTTGCCCTGTTGCCTCCTTGCATAAACATTCCAGCCACTCACTTATTACTTGCAATAGTGCTTTGGCACATCTGGGAGGCAGCAGTCTGGGGCACAGTAATGGGAAGAAAAGGAAAAATATAACTTCAGGAATTACTGGACACTTATAGCCTAATTTTTCCTTCTCTCAGGAACTGTTCTGACATATCGAGGTGTTATGAGATCTCTGCTTCAGCTGGTCTCTCTAGGTTCATCCACTGTAAGGAAGGAGATATCAGCCAAAACCAAATACCCTGCCACGTCATATTTCTTTCTTCTCAGGAAAATATCTAAGATTCCTTATTTGTTAAAGAACATAATGAGGACTTGGCTGGAAAAGTATAAATATCAGAAATTACTTTGGATCCTGCCTGCAATGAAATCAGAGGTCATTGTGCCACGGAACTGAATAATAGTTGAGATTTTACCTCTGGTTACTGAAAACCACTTCACTCAACTTTAATTAATTTTGATCCACCAACAATACTAATTTTGAATAATGAGATATACAAAACTGAAAATTTAATGAAATTATTTTTTCTAGGGAAAATTAGATAGCAAACATTTTGAAGGAAATATATTTATCAATACTTAACATCTCTGAGAATTATAGGAGAAATGTGTTGCTGTCTTAGCTTAGAAAGAACAGACAGTTACTTAAACCTATTTAATATCTTGTAATCTCATCAGTGCATATCAAAGTCTCAAATGGGTACCATGAGGATGTTGCCAGACTATTTCAGTGATGCTCAATTACATGACAAGTAGTCATGGGCATAAACAAAAGCACAAGAAGTTCCACCTCAGCATGAGGAAGAACTTGGTGTCAGTGCACTGGAACAGGCTGCAGGGGAGTCTCCCTTGCTGAAGACATTCAAAACCTGACACGAAGCTGTGTAACCTGCTCTAGGTGACCTTCCCTTGGCAGGAGGGTTGGACTGGTTGATTTCCAGAGGTCCCTTCTAATCTTAATAGTTCTGTGATTCGTCATTTTTTAAATCCCAAAATATCTCGAAGGCAAAAACTGTGTAGTAGAGATTCCTCTTGGAATGTATATCTACCCCGAGCATTGAACATGTCTATCTATAATACACAACCATATCTTTGATTGTAGAAGAAAGCATTATAACTCATACCAAATGAAATTTTATAAAAAACCCCAGAACTATGATGTAAAGTTGGATAAAATTTCTGAGAAAAGATGGGGATTAAAGTAAATTTTATGAAAGGAAATAAGTATGCACAAAAATACCTTTTGTCAAATGATAGTGTCCTAACTCAAATATTTACAGAGAAGAAAATCTTCTCGACAATTACAGTTAAAAAAGCACACACAATATTGTCTGAATTCAGCCAAAGTTTTCTCCCGTAATTTTCCTAGGAATGTAAGCACAGTACAATATTAAATGTGTTCTCTCTTGTAATTCCCTTTGCAAGGTAAAAAGTAATTTTATCTTATTTCATTGTATATGGCAGCTTTAGCCCTAAACTTACATTTAAGTAGCTAAAATGGAGCTTGGTGTTAAGAAGTAAAATAAGATATTATCTTCAGTATACATTTGTCCCATTTACTTAAACTTCAGCACAAGCTTTAAAGCTCAAAAAGACTTTGAGTGCTATATTGAATAGGGAACCTTAAACTGAGGGTTTAAAACTTGGAAGAAGAGGCTGTTTATAATATCCTGTAGTAGTGGGATTTTGAAGTTAATGTTTAAGAAATGGTTTAATATAATTGTAATGGTTTGTCCCTAATCACCCCTGTTCAGTTTCCCTAATAGTCTCTCCCCAAAGTTGTTTTTCCACCTGCTTCCCCGACTTTCCCCATGTCAATCCTGGGGTATACCTCCCTTATTTCCAGACCCTTCCCTCTCTATCTTCTAAATCCTTCCCCTGCGGCTTGTCTGTCATTGTTTGTTACACCCCTTTATCTGGAAGCTTCCCTGTCAGTTATGATATTTTCCTTCACTCATTGATACATTATGTATGCACTCTCCCCTTCCCCTTCCCTATTGGTTTTATGTTTACATATATCCACTCCATACTCCTCCTATCTAGCCCTTGATTTGGTGTTAGGCTGCCCCCCTTCGGGGGCAGCCCCCCCTAAAAAGCTGCCCTTTTTGCTACTTCGCGCCTTTTGCCTTGCCTTTGCTTTGAGCCGTTACCCTGTATCACCCTGCGCCACTGCCCTCCTGCGCGGGGAAGAATAAAGATTGCTCGGAGACGCAAGCGAAGGGTCCTTCCCTCTTCTTTGCCTCGGTCCCTCGACGCAGCCGACGGCCAAACTGCTGCCCTGTGCCTGCCGGTGGCTGAGGCAGGAAGCGGCCGCTCGTGACACGCGGGCTTGGGGCTCGGTCGCAGCCAGCGCCGCTCCCTTCTGCTGTGACCGGGGCGCGGCATCAATATTCTAGAGCCAACCCATGCTTAATGAATGTCAATTTGCCGACCACACCTGGGTACCTGACTTCATGCAACAACATATATTTGTCAGCTTACACAGATGGGTTTTGAGGGAAAAATACAGAGCAAAAGAAACGTGAAAAAACTAAATAGACAAATTGCCCATTTTACAATTTCAGTTTTGAAATTCACAACTTATTTAGATGAATGCTTTTTTGGGGGACTGTCAGGGCACACATGATGAGATAAATGAGATGGGGACATATGGATTTACACATCTGTTGATTTTTCTTGGTTGGTGACATTTGTTCTACAAAGCTGGATTTGATGTCTTTGAGGAAAAAACATGAAATAAGATCCTGTTCTCAGGCCGTCTTCTTTCACACCTCTTTGTCAGTGTGAAGGGGCGTGAGAGTCAGTGAAAATAACAGAGGAAATTCAAGCTTGTTAATTACTACTGAGCATATTACTTCCTCTCATGAGTAAATCTGCTGGAATTGGGGTATAAATCACTGTGCTTAGTTGTAAATGTTTTCAAGACTAAGAAGTCTTGGGAGTCTTCAGGGATATTTTGCTCTGTGTGTGTGCCAGTTACACTTCTACAACTCATCTCTCTTGTGTGCATTTTCCCATCAGCATTTCCCTTTCCTATTAAGTTATGATGTCCCAGCAGGCCATGGGATGTGCCTGTTAAGCAAGATGCCAATGGGTTATGATCAGAATGGTCTTTAAAGAAAAATGCTTTTGGAGGCAGTAAGGGGTTGTGGAACAAATGCTCCATTCTCCAGCTTCTTCATAAGAAGTTTATTGACTGACCTTGCAGGAAATGTCTCTGCAGTAAATGCATGTAGAATAATGCAATGCCACTTCATTAAGTTTTGTGCAAAGGCAAAGCTACAGGATTAGGAGAAAGGTGCTGGGAATACCTGACACTGTCTCTCTTTTTTATGGTTGTAGGTAACGATAAAATGCTTTTAATCTACTCACATTGTATAAAAGGAAAGAAAAAAGGTGGCTTCTTCTTTAAGGAAGAGAGAACTCTAAACTCCACAGTGGGGCCTGAGGTCATAAATGAAAGGTTAAATTTAGAGAAGAAAATATTGCATAATTTAGAAAAAATAGCATTTCTAGGTTTCTAAATGTTTTTTTTTTTTCCACTTAAGTGCATATTGTTTAGTATACAAACATGTGAGTACACATATATTTTGATATCACTAAATTTCATGAGTGGTATCTTCTAGCTGACCTGGACTGAGTGATTTTCATTGAATTAAGGTATACTTGTATGATGCTGAGGTTTTTTTCACTTATGTCCTGTTTAGCCTTTAATCAGGGTGTATGCCTTCTGTAAGATAAGGCTATAATATTATCTGTGGGCATATGCTACTGAGCAGTTTACTTCTGTTTCAGATGCATTCAAAACAAGCTCCTCAAGCCTAAATTAAATTCTGGTTCCCTCTTTAGAGAAAATAAAATTTAAAAAAAAAAATTCAGCTATATCTGGCACACAAAAATTTCATCAGAAGACTGGAAAAAAATCTATTCATTATGATTTATTAAAGAAATATGGATATTGATCTAGCACCAATATCCAACTGTGACGGACAAAAACTCTCTAACAGTTTAAATTTAGAAAGTGTATGTTTATTGCAACACCAGGCAGCATGTGGGATAGCTCCCAAATACACACCACACCTTTCAAATGATTACAGAGTCCTTTTATCCGCACAAGAATTCAATACCCAAAATACAAATACATATTCATAATTTAGTACATCCCATTCCTCGCTTCGTATGCTAATCATTTCAAAAGCTATTAAGCATGCGTAGTTTGTTCCTTGAAATGGGTCGGTGGTCCCTTTCATGGGGAGGGGTCCTGAAATGAGGAAGTAAATGAAGTCTTCCTCATTCTGACCTTTCTACCTTTTCAATGCAAATATGACAAATGAACCTTGGTAGAACTCCCATTTCTTGTCTTCAATTGGTTTTGGAACAGAGGAGGCCCACAATTGTCTTATGTTCCTAAAAGCTATTTGTCAGTTTCTATATTCTTCATTATAAACCCAGCTAACTAAACATTGTGTTGACAAGCAATCAATTATTAGTTAACTACTAACTCTTAACTTCATCAAGGCCTACTTACAAAATCCCTTTATTTTAATTAACTCTAGTAAGGTTTATCTCTAACTAAAATCTTAGCTCCTCCAAAATCTCTAAATCTCTTAAAGTTTATGTTTCAATTATTAGAAAAATTGTCTATTGTTAATAGAGTAAGCAATGGATTCCTATTCTCATCTCAACTGGGAATGAAGCTGGCATGTCTGTTTGAAAAGAGGTGACAAAAAACGTTTCTTGATTGAATTCACACAACATCTGGTTGTACAATCAATCCAGAATATCCTTATGCATAATACCATACTAATTCTGTATTGAATTTTTTTTCTGCATCCAGTGCCTACAGAACTTATCATCTGTACACTGACAGCCTATTGCTGCACATAATATAAACTTGGGTCCTTATCTCCCTGAGTACCTTAATAGAGGACAGACATATTTTTATTTGTTAGCAAGCATCTTTCTCCATTTTTCAACTGAAACAAGGTTTGATAGTCAGGGTTTCCATTTTATTCAATTGGTATACTTCTGGTTTGACCAAAATCACATTCAAGGGGAGAAAAAGAATTTCCTTGATAATTTCTTTTTTTCTCAGTTTTCCTTTTGTTTTCAAAAATATTTATTTTTAGTTAAATTTTTATGCAGATTTTGGTTGATGTAGAATGAATTTTCTTCATAGTAGCTATCAGGAGGTTGTGTTTTGTAATTTTTGTTTGTTTTGTTGGTTTTTTGGTTTTGTTTTTTGTGACCAAAACAGTGTTGGTAACACAGGGATGTGTTTGTTACAGCTGAGCAGGGCTGACACTGAGTCAGGGCCTTTTTAACCTCTCACTCCATCCCACCAGAGAGACAGCTGGGGAGGGGACACAGCCTGGACAGCTGACCTTAGCTGACCAAAGGGATATTCCTTCTACATGGCATCATGCTCAGACTATAAAACTGGAGGGAAGAAGAAGGAAGAGAGGGTGTTTGGACTGAAGGCACTGGTTTTCCCTAGTCACTGTTACGTGGGATGGGGCCCTGCTTTCCTGCAGATGACTGAACCCCTGTCTGCTCATGGGAAGTTGTGAATGGATTCCTTGTTTTACTTTGCTTGTGGGTGTGGCTTTGGCTTTACCTATTAAACTGTATCTCAACCCATGAGTTTTCTCACTTTTACTTTCTCACTTCTTTCCCCTGTCACATGGGTGGGGAGTGAATGAGCAACTGTGTGGTGCTTAGTTGCCAGCTGGGTTAAACCACAACAACTTTATTACAAAACATACAAGTGACTTAAAGATTTTCAATCAGAACAAATAATAATTTAAAAGGTTTCCTGACCAGTCCAGCATTTCATTGCCACAGTCTGTGATTTCCCATGCCACGTTTAATATTTGAAGCCTTAGTTAATTTCAGTGCAAAATTTAAGAAGTAATATATTTTATTTGTAGATAAAAAGCAAGAGGCTTTAAAAAATTCTCTGGTACTGGGCCAAACCTTTGTGTTGTATCAACTAGCAATGTTCCACTGGCATTTGGCAGATAGACTTTAAATTGGGGATGGTATTACTGATTAATCTTAACTGTAATACAAAAATAACTTGTAAGAGACAGAAAGTCCTCTGCATTAGCTACAGTAAAAAGGGATGATACTTCAAATTTTTACTTTTTAATTAAAGAAAATAAGATCTAGTACAGGGGGAGAAGTTGCAGACAGGTACTAGTATATGTCTAAAACAATACAGCAGATCAAGGCTTGAACTGTGAATAAAACCTGTATTTTCTGAGTTTGTGCCTAATGCTGTCTCCACTCTGATACTGCATGTACGGTAATGAAATGTGCGCAGACATGCATCTTTTTTTTCATATACTTCACTGTGTGACATAAAGGTTGGGACATTCTCAGTGGGGTTCTCTGTTGTGCATGGTTGAATATCTGCCAATGCCTGTACAGTTGTGCAGACAGAATGCTTGATTTGCAAAGGGGTATCAGCACATATAAATGGATAGAAAAATGCAAGCACTGTGAATACCTGTAAATACCAGGGAAGCATGCAATCGAGGTGACTACATGAATGACACAGATGCACTGTTTTGCAGGTGCAATTTTGCAAAGCCATGTGAGGGAAAAAGCCATAACACATGAATAATTTTACTCATGAATATAACTCTCTGTTGTCAGTTCCAGTTCTGTTTGTCATCAGACAATGACTCTCAAGACAGTAAACCATTATAGCTCTGCATTCCTCTATCCCCAAGGGGGCCTTTTTAAAGAGACAAATTGATTTTTGCCACCAGACAAATCATCATACAAACTAGTAGAATACTTATGAATCCCTATATTCATTTCCCTGTGGTGCTTGGTAAGGTGTGTTGTTCGCCTGATTTGTTTAAGAATAGATTTCCGGACAGAAACAAAACAAAGTGAAACACAAAGCTCAAGGTTTTTAACCCCTGCCTCAAGAATACAATTTATGTATTAGCATTCAGATAAATGTTTTCACTCCCTATGGAGGGCTTAAATTTTTTGGTTTACACTGAATTGATATGATCAAATAGTTTGCCAAGTACTGTGCACAGAAGTCTACAACAAATCTTTGCTTGGCTATATTCAGGAAGAAAAAGAAGAAAGGGAAAAAACTCCAAAAAACAACATCAGGATTTTCTGTTTTCTACACAGAAGCATCAAATGCCTTTGAAACACCCTAAGTTCCAAAGTATTCACTGGAGCTGTGTAAGACATGTATCTTTTTAGAGGAACAGTTGGGGTCCAGGGGGTCCACACTACTTCCTGCAGAACCATGTGTTGAGGAGAGATTTGGGCCTAGTAATAGAAATTGAAAGCAGACTAGCTAAACTCTACTCAAATACCAAATCTGAAATTGTCCTTCTTTTCAAATTGAGGTATGTTAGCTTTTAATAATTTTCACTTCCTCAAAACTGTAACTTTCTTGCTGCAAGAGGATTTGAGTTTGTTTCTTTTATTGTTTAGGGTTATTTTTAGTCATATAATATAAATGTGATAGTTCAAAAAGACTGAATATCAGAGATAATGTTGCTGAAAGAGCTTAGCTTTCAAGTTAGGTGTGTAAGCTTTCAGTGGTGCAAGAAACCCAGCAGCACCTAGAGCAACAGAACTGCAGCACACACTGAAATTTGCATTTGTTATAGAAGATAGAGCAAAAATGGGCTTCTAGGAGAAAGTAGGTAAAGGTTGGAGAGAATGAAACCTAGTTTCTGAAGCCTGCAGCTGCTTCAGCTTTAGTAGTTCATGCCACAAACTCTGCTTGCCCTTCTTGTCTTCCTCCTTTCTCTTTTTTTTCCATCAATAACCATTGAATGTGGATAATGCCAATATCCACAAATAATGTATTTTAACTTTTTTCATTTCCCTGTAGAGGTTCACATTCCAACACAGTGATACCTTTAGTTTTTAGCCAGCGATCATTTATAAGACATACAAATTTAACCTAAATATCCCCAGCCTCTCATATAAGACATTAATCCTTCAACACAAGCCTAAGACACATCTCTATCCCCCATCTTGCCCCAACTTCCACCTCATATGAATGCTCTACCTGATTTCTGGAGGCAGTTTTTAATCAGTTCACTTGCTGGAGTTTACCAAACAGCTAAACCTACTTGAAAACACCCACCCAAAAATACTCAACTCTACTGACTAAAGATGTCTTTTTAGTAGAAAAGTGGACTTGGAGTCTAAGACTCGCACTCAAAATCTGTCTTTACATACATGTCAGCAGTAGATGAATCCTGGCCCAGGTTTTTATAGTGTGAAGTTGACTCTCAGCCTTAAAGTCTAAGGTCAGTGAAACAGACACTGAAGTCAGTTAGAAAAAAATATATATGAAAATAGCACTGAGTATTTTTTGTTTTTACATTGAAACATCTAGCACCACACTGAAAAACATGAGTATAATTAACACAACTCCCATTTTATGCCTTGAACAAACACATTGCCTAATTCCAGTTTGCATGTCTCCAAATTCTGAAGTCATGAATAGATCAAAAAGATGCCAAATGATATCAACTTTAATGTAGGGCTGAAATGCACATCTTAATTATAAATTATGAATACTGAGATCTGTTATAGAACATTTTTCATTTTCATTTCATCTGTTATAGAACATTTACAGATAATATTTCTTATCTGTACATTTTTCATATGCTATATAATAGATTTATTTGTATATATATGTATTGTGCATATATGCAGACCTAAATAAGAGCTTGAAATGGTTCTTTTTTAGACTGGGCACAGAAAGCCAGGCTTTGGTCCACCTGGTACAGTGGGTAGAATGTATTGTTCACCTCTGGAGAAATTAAATTCCCTGGAGAAATGCTACTCAGATGATACAAAATATCATAGTTCTCATCTTTGATTGAGCCCTAATGATTTGTACCCATTGAGGATTTGGTCTTGGGTAAATAGCTAAATCCAGCTGTCTGGCCATCAGCTGGTGAACATGATGCCCCCCAGTGTGACACAGGAACCACATTTCAAATGCCCTGGCATTTTTTCATTTGCTTTAGCAGACATTGTTTCACAGCACAGCAGTTTTGCCACAGGGCAAAGGAGTAGGAAGTGGAAGATGCATCTCTAAAATAGAGTTCTCTGGAAATGTAGGACTCCAATTTTTCTTAAACTTTCTCTGCATAACCCAGAATCCAGTTTTGTTGTTTTTTTTTTTTTTTTTTTTTTTTTACTTTCTTCTAGGTGTTTTATATCCATACTCTTTCCTAAATTCCCAATGATCTTAAATATTTGAAGTATTCCCATATCCTAAATGCAAAACATAAAACAGCTACAAAAGTCAAAGGCAGCTTTATAACACAAAGGCAGACAGAGTTTTATATTAGTCATATAATATTGGCCCTTGAGTTTAAGCAAACATGGGAATACTTCAAAGGATGACTGGCTGATAGAAAACACCAAAATGAGAAGGAGAGAAAGGAATATAAATCTATGGACATCTATCAGTGAGCTGTTTAAAAATACAGAGGAGCAAATAGGATAGAGAAGATAAAGTGAGGTGAAACAAGGATAAAGAGGGTAAAAGCTGAAATTATACTGAGACATAGAAACAAGTTAGAAAATAAAAAGATACAGAGAAAGGTACAGTCAAGAAATTAGAAAATAATTAAGAGGGAGCATATAGAGGCTACATACTTCATTCTTATTAGAAAGATGCAGCTGTGATGTGATGAGGACAAAATAGGGAAAAAAAAACCAAACAAAATTTTGGCCCAATTTATGCCATACATTTGAGAGCAGGTAGACCTTCTTACGTTTTCGAAGGAAAGTTGCATTTTACATTTTGATTAAGATTTGGATAGGAAGTAGGGTGTCAACAATACTCCCAGGCAGGTTCTTTTAATTAATTTGGATTTATTCAGATATAAATATGAAGAGGAATAACTACTGTCTTTGAGAGATGACTTCTGGTTAGACAAGTAAAATGAGTGGAGAATTAGGTACTTTTTTTTCTTTTTTTTTCTTTTTTTTTTTTTTTTTTTTAATAGAAACCTGCTTAAATTCAAGTACAAGACCAGAAAATGCTTTAGAGAAACAGACCTGAAATAATTCCAAGTGACATTCTCATGTAGCTGGGGAACACTTCCACTTTTATTTAAGCTTTAGGAAAAAAAACTCAGCCTACCCAAAAAACAAGATTGATTCCTCATTATTGTAGATTAACTGTATTTATTCTAGTACTTTGCACTTCTATTGTAGAGTTTTGCAATGTTATACGATCTAGAGAAATGCATCATTGTCTGCTTGAATAGGGACAGATTACCGAGTTTGGTCATCAAGGAAGCTGAATGTTAGGTCTCTGCTAGGAATCCAAGTTTCCAAATGACTTTGCTACTATAAAACTTTGCAGTATGTCAGAAGTCCTAAATGGTATGAGCTGGAACATTTTAACAGAGTCTACACCATTACTCTAATAATAAGTCTATTTTTGCACTAAACATACCTACAGAGGATAGGGGAAAATGAATCAGGTCTAAGGGGCTGGTTTAATACTTTGAGAAGAATGGCTATAGAAAATCTCTGTGGCTAATACTGAACAAATTAATAAAGTAAGTCCGTAAAATGTAGTATTTTACCCTCTACATGCCTAAGATCTGCCTTTCTTTTTAAGATGAATATTCTAGAAGATATCTGTTCAGGATATATTAATTTTGACATCTGCACACCTGAAGGCAGTAACTCTACAAGCAAGGTTTTTATCTCATCTTCAGTATAAGAACAAAGGTTCCTTCTATAAAAAGTATTTTCCACATTTGTTGACTCATAATTCTTATTGGGATGCTTTTGGTTTAATATATGAAACAAATACTCATATAAAAAATAATTAAGAGTATTGTCCAGATGCTGCATTAACTCTGATAGGCAAAAGGAAAGAATGAGAAAGCTCATGGGACAGAGACATCACTTAGCAGTTACGGACATAGGCAGTAGATACATGACTTTGAGGAATTTGACTTAGTTTGTTTGCATATAATATAGATATTTGAGTACTGATTAGGTTATTGGGAAAGAAAAACAAGGAAACAAGCAAATGCTTACAAAAAACCCTCTGCTTTTCCCAAGCTCTATTTTAGACCGAGTCCTTTCAGTGAGACAACTGGCATTGTAAAGTGTGGTAGGGGTTTTTCTCTGCTGCTCTTCCTTTCTCACTCTTCTTCTACAGGGTGCAATCCCTTTGAAGATGTAACTGTTTTGGTATGGGATTGTCTATATATCATATTCCCATTAGGGAAAATTTTATTCTGCAATGTCCTTCACAAGCTGCTGTCCCTGCTGGGGCATGCTGCCCTGCCATGGAGCATATCCTGCTCACCTGAGTGTGGTTTTTCCCTCTAATTCCCTTCTCTTTCCCTCTCCCCAGTGCTTCCTTGTCTTTCTTAAATATTTTATTACAAAGGAATGACCACCTTTGCTGATGGGCTCAGCTGTGTCCTGTGTGGTGTGTCCCTTGGGGAGCTAGCAGAAATTTACTGGAACCATCTGTGTCCAGCACAGGGAAGACTCTGGTCTGTTCTCAAGAGAATACTTGTTTGATTCCTGCTGTCCATCTATCTAGTCTGTACTTTTATTTAGTCAATGAGAAAGTTATGGGAGACAATGCTAAAAGATGTCTGCAGGTGTATCATAAGAAAAATTCTTTTTGAATTTAAATTGAAAGGAAAGGAAAAAAAGTCAAAATAAAAGGAATGCACTATCTCTGTATCATGGCTCAGA
Source organism: Vidua chalybeata (assembly GCF_026979565.1). NCBI lineage: Eukaryota > Metazoa > Chordata > Aves > Passeriformes > Viduidae > Vidua > Vidua chalybeata. Next base: position 59,056,657 of record NC_071531.1, on the reverse strand, counting down.
AGAGATTAGGTAATTTTCCTAAAGTCTCTGAGGCAGTCTATGACAGAGGAAGTCATTAAGCCCATGTCCCCTGAACCAGTTCTCACATCACAGAGGAACTTTTTCATTTTGTAATCACTTTTCTATTTATTACCTACTCTGCCTTGAAGCCTTGAAGCTGCCCTCATTCAACTGTTTTTTGATACTAACCTTGTAGTTTCAATATCTCGTAGCAAGATATGGTCACTCATATTTTGCATTTTTCACAGTCTTGGAAGAGCTTGAGTATCATTCTCACTTCTCTTTTCCCTATCACACAGAAAGTGAACTGCAGTAGTTGTGAAGTACTGCTGAACTGACGGGTTAGAACTGCTGCTGATACTGTAGAAAAAGACTTCACAAAAGGTTAAAACATACATTTTTATCAAAGAAAAAAGCAATGAATTATTTGAACTGTTCTGTCTTGAACTACGGGTCTTTGAGATAACATATGGAATCACTTAATCCTTCTAAACCCATCTTATTTTAACTTTTATATAATCACCTGCAAGTCTGTAGCACACTTCAGGAGCTGTTAGAGCTGATAGTAAGACTGATGGGCTGAGTGTGAGCTCAGACTCAGAAGATTCAAGGCAAAAGCAGAAGCCTCACAAGTTAAAGAAAAGCATGTTAGATTTTTATCCTTTTTAATGGACCCAAACTGTACCAGTGGCAGTGCGTTATTTTTCTCGGCCCTGGTCAGCTCCCGAGTGCCCGGCTTGGGCTCCTCGGCTTCTCGTCAGGGCCAGCGCTTGTTGTGATTTACGGGCGCTTCTGCTGCCACGCTCAGGGGGTGGGCTGGCCGCGCTTTGCCGTTGGCACGAGGGAGGAAATGAAGAGGCAGGGACAATGTCCAAATCCATCTGCATGGCGACTGGATGCTTTATTGGCCGTGAGAGCCGTGATGTAGAAGCTGCAGCCCGCTCCCAACCTCGCGTGGACGAAAGTGGCCCCAGGACTGGGGGGGAGCGGGATGATACAGGGGTGGAACAGGGAGGACGGGGAGTCCTCCCACCCAATGAATACAGACGTCGTGGTGATGACATGTACTACCGCAACCAATGGGAACATGGCAGGGGCGGACACAGGGCTTCGGGACGAGTGGGACTGCGGGGATGGGGTGACGGGCACGGAATCCTCAGGGGTTGGCAGGGAGTGGTTACAAGAGTGACAGGGGGAAACTCCAATGGTAGGCAGCCTGGAGCTAACCACCGTGGGTGGGGGGAAACACGGGGGATGCACGAGGGTACACAGAACCGGCAAACTAACAAAGATCAGAACCCCTAATCTGAACCCAAACCCAGGATGCAGCATGTACCTATACAAGTTATTTGTAATAGGCATGAGACAACTGTTGGAAAAAAAAAAAGTAGTCAGCCTTTTTAATAAAATATTTCTTTTTAAAAATACTAAAGATATTGACTGAACCTATCTTAGGGTAAATACTATGATAGTAGTTGTGCCACATAATTTTGAAATCAATTGGACTTGACCGCTGTTATCATGTGACACATTTAAAGGAACAGATTGATCTGTTTTGTTCAAGGTAAGTACTTACAATTAAGTTTTGATTTTGTTATGTTACCAGAATTGAAATAAAGGGATAAGCAGTAAGATCCTACTTTAAAGTATCAAAATCTTGTTAAAAGAATATGACCTTCCACTCTACAAATATAAAAACTTCAGTCATCATTCAGCAAACTCTATAAACAGATGTTCTTTTTATCTGTGCATATGTGTAAAAATGCTGAATCAACAAGATGTAACTAGTTAAAGATCTGCTGGTCAAGAAGGCATGGAATGTACAAAAAAGCATTGAAACCAAATAAACTGTAATCTGATAGTTACGAAATACACTTGTGTCTCCCTAGACTTAGGATCTCTCTGCACTTAATCAGATTTTCAGCCAGTTATTAACATGGCTTTTCCACAAAGTGCTATTATACAATTGGCCAGGGCCGGGGATTATGTATGAGAAAGGGAAAGGAAAACATAAAGAAAGAGTAGTTCTAATTACATCAGCTATGCAGAGTCTGGATTACTGCATGTACCTCATAATGAATGTTGAATCTTACTGTATGAAAAAGTACTGCTTCCCAAATACAGTATATACCTTTCTCTACACTTACTGCAACCCATCATTAGGAATCTATGAAGCAGGAAAAGCAAAACTGCCAGAAAGGATTCATTTTATAATACAACTAGACACCATGCTCTTTCACTCAAAACAAAATGAAACAATAATTGCAGCATGAGCAGAACCTGCAGAACATAACCAGCTAACTCTAACTGAATGCTGGCTTTCCATTATTAAAGTGGGTGAATTTGGCATTTGCCACTTCTTTTACCTGAATCAGCAGATCAGTTTGTCTTCTGAGTCAATTACTAAGCACTTTAGTTATAAATGACAGACAAACTGACAAGAACTCTTGTTCTACAAAGGTTTATTTTGAAGATGCAGTTTAAGTACAAATCTTATCTCCAAGAACTTTCTTCTTTTGTATTTATATAGGTATTTTAAATATAGTTAAATTGATTACCACCAATCCATGATAATCCTGTATTGGAAGAAATAAGAAAGAAAACCACCATCTTTCTCAAACGTTGTCAAAATCAAGCAAGTTGTGCTAATGGATGGAATCACTTTAGCTTCATGGATCAGACTCAAACAGAAAAATCCACTTCTGCTTCATGTATATGCAAATACAATGAGAAAATGAAGACTTTTTCACACATTTTGTTGAATTTGAATTGGGTTCTGAGTCACTGAGTTACCAAGAACAGCACAAAATGCATTGCCTAGAGTATAAGTTTGCAATGAGGTCACAAACCAATTGCCTTGCAGTGGATGGATACAAGCTTTAAAATTCCATAAACATAATTCAGGGATGCAACAGATCTCTTTTGTCAAAAAAGCTCAACCACATGCCCACAAAGTAGCAGAGAGAGACAAAGGCAGGTGGAGAAGCCCAGAGGGGTATTCTGTGTGTGTGTTTACTGGGAATAGTCTTTGCCTGGGAAGCCATGGAGACATGGAGCTGCAGTACCTTCCCCTTCCTCACTGTTACACCCAACATGGTGTGTTTTCCTCCAGCAAAATGCAGCAAAAATGGCAGTGTGGTAATGATGGAAGCGACAGCCTGGATCCTGAGTAACCTAAGTTTTCCTCTAGTTTGTAACACATACAGAGTGTTTACAGCAGAACATAACTTCCAATTTGGCATCTAGTAGTGCATTTATCAGGGTAAAGTAAAAATGGTTACAAAATGCTGGGGAAAAGCCAGCTTTCAAGTTTAAAAAAACCAACAAAAAAACAACAAAAAACCCAAGAGTTCAGAGCAAAACCTTGAAGTTTATATTTTTAGGTGAAATGTACTTTGCTTACATCTTGTTCTTAATGGAAATACCACAGCATAGTGAGAAAAGAAAATGTGTTACCTATGTGCTCTACTGTAGTCCTTCAATAGCAGTATAATTGCTGTTTAGTTAATAAGCTTAGGTGCCAGTGATAAGTGAATTTATGTGTTGCATAATGATGATAATAGCTGGAAAAAACATTGCCAAATGAGACAACAAAAAAAAAGAAATATTACAGTCCAAATTGTACATAACTATTTTCCTTTTAGTGCAATCAGGAATCGAATATTGTATAGTTGTTTTCATCTCTATTCACTGTAAAATGAGAATAATAACTCTATATGATTCATGACAGATGCCGGTGACACCAAGTTACACACCTGTGGAGAGCAGGATGTTATAATCACACTGTGATTAAGAAGATATATGCTTACTGTTCTGCAGTGAGGATGGATTGTTTACTTTTCCTATTAGGTCTGTAATTAATCACCTGTGTTTGATCTGTATGATACCAAATGGATTTAGTATCCAACATTGCTTAAATAGCATGTTGCTTTGCACAATACCTATTGTTTTTTATTAAGAGATGCCTCTGTAAAGGACACTACAATTTTTTCCTTACATAACCGTGATTTATTTGAACAGAAATTTGTACTGCTGTGAATAGAAAGTGATAATTAGAGAAAATCTATCTGTGGAAAAAAAATGGTTTTGAGTTAGCATTCCTGATAATTTCCTTTTACATAATGCCTTAAAGTACTCTTTTACAAAGTGCTTTAAATAAGAACTAAAGAAGCCTTAAAGGAATAAAAATCCCTATAGTTTACTTTCTGTTGCAAGACTTCTTTGATGGAATAAAAGTTACATGTGGGTCAAATAACCCACACCTGAATTTACTATATCTAAACTTTGTAATAGTAGAGCTCTGGAAGAAATGAACTTATGGCAAACTGGGCCTAAAGTCAAGTCATTACTGACTGTCAGAGTCCAATACTCTCTGACAAGGTTGTTTTAGATATTCAACACATGGAGGGTGTTGAATGAAGTTTACTCTAAAATTTGCTTACTTGTAGGTTATAGGTCCTATGTGGGTTTTCTGATTTAGCAGAGTAATATAAAATATATTGAAGTCACAATGACAATGGTAAGTTACACTTAGCAAAATATAGTAATTGCAATACATAGTTCAATCATGCTAGCAATGTAATTTACATTATTGACTTCTATAATATTTTCACTGTCATGAACCTGGGTGTTCCCAGTTGCCTGAAAGAATTATGTAGGTTAAAGCCAACTCAAGCCCACTGTTTACTACAAAATTATTCTCATAGTTGTCTATTTTTTATATATTATGTTAGGCTGAACTACCTATTCGCTTTCCTCATGCTGGGGATTATTATGGCTTGGTGTTCCCCGGGGGTCTGTCTGGCTCCCGGGGCAGCAACCGCCGTAGGTGTCCCGAATAGCACTGTGCTGATGAGGCACAGCCTGTCTGGGCCCTCCGGCTATCTCTGAGCCGCTGGCTACCTTGCAAGCACTTGTGGAGTGATTTCAGCTCTTAGTGATTTCAGCTCTTAGTGATTTCAGCTCTGTGCTCGCAAAGTGCCTCGGCAGATGCAGGGAAGGAGAGAGGTGAAGGCTGTGTGGAGTTCTGTGGAGATGTCTTTATTGGCAGCTCCTGCAAAGGGTTCCAGTGACAGCTCTTCCGTCTGAACTGGGCAATGGTATGGGCTTATATAGGGAGTTGAGGGGTCAGGATTTGTCCTATGGCTGAGGTCAAGGAGCATACGACCTATAGCCTTACAGAGAGATAACAGGGTCTGATGTGTGGAAGAGGGGTAGCTCTGTTCCACTCATCATGACTCTGCATTTCTTTTCTTAGGCTAGTGACCGCCATGGAGGCCTTGCAGAACCTCTGACTGCTACAGGGGATCTCTAAATTAGAGAGATGTTCAAATGCTTTTAATAAACTCAGGGAGAAATACACTATCAACTGACCAACTCAGCTGTTAGATAGCTAAAACAAAAGGCACTTTCCAGTCCCTTCTGTGTTGAGATACAAGTCAGGTGCTGTGATCAATCACATCCTGCATCATACTCTTGTATTCTGTAGATGCATTTTCCATCTCCCCTGAGCTTTTGTCACTTTTGGGATTTTATTGGTCAGTCACATTGATGTATTCTGGACATTCACCTGGCTAACACAAGGATCACCCCTGTGAAGATAAACTGGTTTTGAGAAGTTAAGACAGCAGTTGAGATCTATTGGCTGTGGTTGTGTCATGACTACTAGCCTACACCATGAGAAGGAACAAATTCATCTTTCCATGGATTATTAAGTGGGATAGGGACTTCGGAAGCTTGGGAAATCGTTAAAGATTCTGTCTTTAATATATTATATTTCTGTGTGGTTTAGATCATCATGGTCAGATAATTTAGCACATACAGTCAGGGAAGGAAGCAGGAAGCACTCATTATTCTTTTATTTTGTTACCCACTTTGCACAATACTGTGTTTGCTGGGTCTATCTAAAGAACTGGACTGGAAATTGATTTAGATGCTGTATATATATATATATGCTAGTTCACCTCAAAAGGTGAGATCATTCTCAGATAGCTCTGAGATTTGCTGTTTTTCAAATGAAAACAAGGTAAACCATTTTTTTCCTAAGGAAAGATAAACACAAAAGTTATTTACTGAGATTTTATTCCTTATTTGTCTGCTGCCCTTCTGAAGGCAATAAATGCAAAGCCAGGACACTAAACAAATGAAATTATGGCACATCAACAGTATGGTCAAATGGCTGTTTACCATCACAGTTGCTTAGTCCACACACTTACCTTGCACATGTCTCCTCTGTCCCCTGTCCCATCTATAAATTTGACAGCAGTCTCCATCAGCTTGTTTTCCTTCCATGCCTTGCTTTACATGCAAAAAGGATCTGAGTGTTTAATGTGGAGCTCATGAGATTTGAGGAGAGATACAGTAGAAGGGTGCTGGAGAGGGGAAGAGGAAGTCACTGACTCCCAAATCAGTGTTTGGATTCAGGGATCAACATTCAAACACAAAATTGCTTGAGAGTGGAGGTATGTCCTAGAAGAATTTGTCTCAGTGGATTACTATTGCTTATGCTTAATGATAAGTTCAACATCTACTCAAATGCATTTCACTTTCCTGCGTTGGAAAGGAATGATTATTGATCAGGATCCTGTGAGATCATACAATCCTGTGAGATAAGTTTGAGCTTGTTTCCTGAAGAGAGAGGTCTTTGATACATATATACTGATACAAATATATTTTGAATATTGAAAATGTGGCAATTGTCAGAATTAAGTATGAACACAGACCATTAAAAAAAAAAAAAAAAACAAAAAAAAAACCCAAAAAAAACCAAAA